>NW_028262358.1:2373333-2679166 GCF_047370975.1 Nipponia nippon | reverse complement strand
TGCTAAATGCCTCCAAAATCAGCCTGATGCTGAGGCTTTAAAATTATGATGAAACAGAAAAGTAGGGCAGACAGGGAGAGGAAATTTTTCAAACGCAGTCGTGATTGCCCTAAGTCCTGATTCCACTGCAGTGAGTATTAAAATGTGTGTTGCTTCCAGAGACGGGCTGCCATCTTAAAGTCAAAGACCTGCTTGGTTTCGAGCCTCATACCAATGCAGAATGGGTCAGCTTGTGCAATGTGAAAAGTTATTACAGTCTTCTAAATAAAACACGCTAACAGTAGATGTGGTTACATTCATTTTCTTCTTGTTTTTCTCACTTGGAGATTATTTTTTATTACGTAAAGCATGTTGTTAAATGCTGAATTATAGGGGATGTAACCTTTGCTCACTCAGTACCATGGGCTTACTTTGGGTCTACATTACAAGGACAGAATAAATTTGGCTCCAAGGCTTCTAGCTGGCCAAGCATACTCTACGGAATAAAAAAGTCAGCTTCTGCTGCAAAATGGTAGATTTTAAATTTTGATTGAAATACAGAAGCAGATTGTTAGAACTCTTTTCTCTGGATTTACTCGCCTTTTTTTCTTTCAATGTGCTTTATGTCAGTAGACAATTACATTGTCAAATCTGTATGCAAATAGACATGAACTACACAAAACCTGGATAATATAACAGCTGCTATAAGTTTGCAGTCAAACTGTGCTAATCAGTCCTGGCAGTTGGAATTACTTTTCCCCTGTTATTCAGAGGAGGTAAAAAATAGAATTTGCATTGTTCCTATTGCTATTCCAGATTCCTTTATAGTTAGACCTGCACAGACTTGAGAGAGCAGGAAAAATCAAAGACAGACTGATAAGCCCCAGTCACTTAGCTCACACAGCAATATTATTTCTTTCAGTGTGTTAAGATTAAGATCTTCCAGCTGAAGAGGGTATAGGCCTTCCTGTAAAGAGAGTGAAAGACTGCTGCCGTGCTGGTTTTGGCTGGGATGGAGTTAATTTTCTTCATGGTAGCTAGTATGGGGCTATGTTTTGGAGTGATGGCATTTGTCTTCCCACGTAACCGTTACCGTGATGGAGCCCTGCTTTCCTGGGGACGGCTGAGCACCTGCCTGCCAGTGGGAAGGAGTGAATGAATTCCTTGTTTTGCTTTGCTTGTGTGCATGGCTTTTGCTTTCCCTATTAGACTGGCTTTATCTCAACCCACGAGTTTTCTCGCTTTTACCCCTCTGCTTCTCTCCCCCATCCCACTGAGGGGGAGCGAGCGAGCAGCGGGGTGGTGCTTGGTTGCCAGCTGGGGTTAAACCACAACAGCTGCTGGCCTCCAGAATTTATGATTTTGCAGATTTTTGTCACTGGATTGTGCTCTAGGAGACAGGTCCAAAACTCTTGAACAGGCAGCTCCAGGCAGCTCATAACTTTCAAGATGGATTTCCAGCAAATGTGCTCTCTGCCACAACAGCTTCCCCAAAGACGATACAATGCCAGGGACAGGCTAGGAGTGAATCCCAGCTGCTTTAACTTCCTAGCTGAGAAGGAGGCCAAGCGCCTTCTCAAAAACAACAGTCATTTCTGATAAAAATGTCTGTAATTTCGGGAACAGTTGACATTCTCAAATATGTGCTGACTGTCAGGTTGCACGTGAGGCAGTGAATACCAGCAGCTATTCTGTTATGCCACCAGTCTATCTTATTACAGCATTGATTTTTGCTATGCCTGACATCCCCAAACTTGCTCCTACAAAAGGCACAGTCTTCCTATTTTTAGATACACTGTCAATAATTTTTTTCCAATATAATTTCTGCCTGGTTTGATCCTAATTAAGCACCTAGGGTGCACTTTCCAGGTTATGTCAAGAGGAAAATTCCCTTTGATCGATATTTTTTCTCTGCCTATTTTTTTCTTGTCTTCAACTGCCAGGTTTACTCTGAAATTCAAACAAGCCTCCAGCAACATACCACAACTTGGCATAGTTAGTGCACAGCTACATCCTTTGTGGTCTTCAAGAAAGAGAAGACTGCCATGAATTAGGACTTACCTGGTTGTGGCACCGACAGCTGGCGTCTCCGCTTTTATGAATTATTTAGGTTGTTGCATTTACAAAAGAACTGCAAGGATCTACATAATGGCAAACAAAAAAGCATATTTGACCTCTTAACATGTAATAAGTTAAAGTACATCTGCAGGGATGAAAGACACATAAACTATCTCATGCTGTTAAAAGAAGCTATACTGTTTACAGTAAGCAATGCTCACTCTTGCAGTGTTCACCAGTCCTTGTATTTAACGGTGCTGGAGCTTTCATTCTTCTTTACAGAAACCAGGGATTTTCCTGGGATCATTTAAATAACAGCCAACAGCTTATCTTGCTTTAAATAATGCTTTTTTCATACATGCATTACACACCTAAAACAGTTTAAAGCGTTTTACTCTATAATTTAGATGCTAACCTCACTGTCTTTATCACACGCTTTAGTCAAAGGAAAGACTACCAAAATTCAAAGAGGCAGCCACTCCAGTCTGCCAGGGAGTGGTCTGTAGGCATCAGCACTCGTCAGCCCAGAGGCCGAAGAGTAACAGACTGAAACTGCAGAAAAGAAAACTCAAGCGAGATATTAGGAAAAAACTTTCTAATTCTAAGAACAGTGAATCACCGAGACAGAGAGCTGTTAAGTCTTTATGTGTCTTTAACAGGTTAGAAAGATGTCTGTCAGGATGACACAAGTAAAATAAATGCTTCCCTGGGGCTTGGCATCATCCTGAGGTCTGTTCGCACTGGCCGGTCCCATGACTTTTGTCATAAATATCAAGCTTATTCAAACTACATCCATGTAGGAATTCAGACAGGAATTTTGCAACCATTTGGTTCGTTCCTGGTTGTAGATAAATTCTTTAATGACCCTGAAGAGCAAGTTCCTGGGTCCCTTTGGTGTTTAGTAAAGCCTCAGCTACGAGATAAGTGCCTTCCTATCTGCACTGGCACTTTGCTTCGTTAGTTTGGTTCAGTTGCAGGGTAGGCAAGCCTCTTCACTTGGAGCAATCCACCCGCTAACAAAATCTGAAGGAGGTAAAATTTGCCTGAGAAATGGAGCTGTTCTGCAGTTCACCTTCATTGCTACCTGACGTCCACGTTGATGTTTGCTTTAATAGGAAGGTTGCCATTTGTAGAGCAGGTCTTTGGTGAAGAGCTTGAAGTGTCTCCCTCTCCACTCCCTTCCTTGCCCCCCATCAGAATAATGAGGAGGGCTGCCTGGTGTGGCTTTATAATATTTATATTTTCCTAAGCCCATAGACACAATGTACTGGAATTTATTCCAATATTTCATGAGCACCAAACGAAACCTTTTACTTTACATTTCTCCCCTACTGCTTACATTTTCTGTTTTCTAACACTCTCCTCTGCATACCAGTATCTCCAGGCTCTTTTCAGTTGATGATGGGAATGAAGAAGAACTCAGACTCTCAAGTATTCATAAATATTCCTCAGTCTTTCAGCTCCCATCCTGGCTGCCTCTGGCCACGCCATCTCTGAAAAACACAAACAGCTTCCTGGGTTCCTCTCCAGACAACCTGGCGGCTTTATAGATACAAGCATGAAACAGCAAAAGGTCAAGTGCCATATTTCAGCTGCAGTCAGGTTTGGGAACACAAAGCATGCAAGAAACACACCAAGACAGCTCCATTTGGGCTGCTAAAGTGTGTAAGGGTTTAGTTGTGGGGCCACTGGGGCTTTATTTAATCAGAACTTTTTTTTTTGCCCTTCTGAAGGGGAAGTTGTGGAGAGACTATTGACATTTCTGTGAATGATCTGAGCATTAGTAACAAGATTCCTGAATCATTACCACAGCCAGTATAACTCAGGCTCAGATGTCAAAGCTATCATTTTTTCAAACTAAAGAATGGGAAAGGCTTGTATCCATACAGTGCTATGGAGACTAAAGGGGAAACGGCGCTTTTACCTTTCACTTGGTGATCTCACACCCAGGGAAAAAGAAGATGAACCGGCCATCGAAGAGATGAACAAAAAAACCTCCTCGGAGCAGGGAGCTGTCATCTTCATCCCAGGGCTGAACTTTCCAAACCCCTGTTAGGGAAGGGAAGACCTTGAAGGAGTTGCAAATGAGTATAACACTGAGGTAACAGACCTCAGACCTTTCTTAAGACTAATCAAATTTGTTCCTGGCATAACACTATGTAAGTCACCCCAGGGAAGAGTTTGGACTGTTGGCTGATCAAGGTTTTAATATAAAATGACATTTTTGCCTTTGAATTTGCCATTTGAGACACCACAATGAAGGGAAAAGGCTAAAAAAAATGCCAAGACAACAATTCTTAATAAATGTCTTGCTTTTCCTACCCCAAGTTCTGTTAAAAATAAAGCTACTATAACTAAGTTTTGAAAATGCATTATCTATACCAGTGTGGGGGGGGTTTGCAGTTTTACTGCCAAGTATTGCAGTTTCACAGCCTAATAGGTCTTCCCCTCCCTGAACCACTGCAAACCAGGGCGAACTCCTGGCCTTGAACTGGAGCATCATTAACTGGTGCTCAGCACCGTTTAAGCCCCCTTGTTCTCCCTGGGGGAAAGGGCATGTGCCCTCAATTGTGATTTTTAAGGATCGGGGCAATTCTGGCCCTAAACTGAGGGTGGCTTAGATGCATGTGTTATTAAACCAAATGGTTTGAAAGAAAAAAATACCTTAATGAATTTCAGTTGCTTCTTCACCCAACTTAGTTGTGGGTATTCGTAATAAATTATCATAGACATTCCAATGAAAATAAAATTTAAAAACATGCCATATTATCACAAGTGAACAATGCTGCAGTAGTCTTAATCATGGCACCCATTCTTATTTCCCTTTGTTTTTTAACTAGTTCCAGGTAACTTTTCTTCTGTTGCTTGTGTTACACTTTCCAATTTGTATTTTAGTCAGCATGATGCACATTAAATTTGCTGACAGGAAATAGGAAATCACTGGACTATGATGACATGGTGGGTTAATAATACAGCTTCCATGTGCCTAAATTCATTCCTAATCCCTATTCACAGGAAAAAGAGCCTTCTGAGTGGTGGCACTGTTCAGTAACTTACTGTGCCAAAGACACATGACCGTTTGATACAGCTATCAAGGAAACAATCTTTTCTTGATGGCTACTTTGTGTGGCTCCTGTGATATCTCGTAGTTTTGTAATGAAAGAAATAATTATAAAAACGAGAATGTAAGACAAGTAGCAAAAACATTGAAAGCATATGTGTCCATGTGGAGATATATATAGCAGGAGGAGATCATCCACCAGATCTGGCACTGCAGACTGTTTCTCATCACATAGTCCAATATAATAAGCATTTGAGAGCCCCTATTGCGAGCAAGTATTTAAAGACTAACATTAAAGGAAGAATAAACCTTTCCAATCAATTGTGAAAGTAAAATCAGCAGTGAAGCAACAACAGAAATTGAAGCACAGCTAGAAGAAAATTAGAAACAGCTACCCCAGAATACCTGTTTTAATTAAGCGTTAGCTGGGAATATGTGAATTAAAATAGGAATGACATTTGAATTAATAAAACAGCAGCAAAATGATTCAGCATTTTTTTTCTTTGAATGATGGTATAATTTACTGAGATTCAAGGCATGTTTGCTGTCTAGACAGGCCAGCTTTGCATGGACACTTTGTGAGAACAGCTCTGTCTGTAGCTACGGTTAATGCAGCACGGTCTGTGAGTTGACTGACTTCGTCGATCAGAGTGTCTAACCAAACTACCAGCCACCTGTATGGTTTGGGTTGTAAAAGGAGAATGCACAGAAATTTTTTTAGGCTGTAAACAAATGCACAAAATGAATTGCAAGAATGTCTGGGTATCTGAAAAGCCAAAAGAAGATGGTGAGTCTGTATGGTAGTCAGGAGAGAAAGAGAACCTCAAAATGTGTCCAAAACATTTCTGTGCTGGGGAATTTTTCCAATGCTTCCTTTGGTTCCAAACATATGTACAAATTGACAACACCACAAAGCCCCACAAAACATCAAGATACAGTGAGATTATATATAATGCAAGAGCTATTTAAAGCGATTAGAAAAACTAAAATTAAAGATATGGTCTTAAAATCATAGAATCAAGTTTATGTCAACCATATCTTTCCAGATTTTTAAGGCCTTTTTTCTATGAGCTAAGCATTTTACTAGTGGAGTGTCGTAACATACTAAACAAGTACTATATCTCATATATGCTGTTGTTGGACTGAATTCGTTTATATTGGCATAGCACCTCAGATCTTTGGCTGCAAGGTGATAAACACAGACTTAATATTTTTAATAAATACAGGCTTAATATTTTTGTCCATGTATTTGTTAATGCATAGTTAAGTGCCATTCACTGATATGTCATTTAAGAATAACGTAGCCCTTCTGGAACCACGTATCAGTTAATAGTTCTGCCTGTGCCCTCAAGGTCCCTTCACAAAGCTTTTTAAATTACAGGCCCCTCTAAGAAGGAGGCTCCAGCTCACCAGCTCCAGCACACACACAGCACTCAGTTTTGAACACCTAATTTTCCTGTGCTGTATCATTGCCTAGCTCCTTCAGTCTGTTTTCTGAATACACAGCAGGGTTTTTAAGTACCAGTTTTCCCTTTCTTCCATACTTTGCTCCACTGGTACCACAAACCCATTTTTCTAAATGGATGTATTGGCTCCTGAGTGCCCCCCTGGGCAAGACCATGTTTAGCAGCACTGCAAGAGAAGAAATGCAGCCTGGTACTCATTAAAAGTCTGTGGATGGTCTCAGACTCTGCTGGTATTGAAGATTCATCAGTTTCTTTTTCCATGAGAATGTATTTGAATGCAGTATTTTGAAAGTAGAGCAATAGGTACCAATTATATCCTCATAAAATCTGTGTCTGCATACAAAATTTCTGTTGTGGTGGGATGGTATTAGATTTACTGGTATATTGCCAGAATGTGCAGATATTAACTATAAATTCCAACACAGTGACAAAACCATGTTTTTGCGGTGTGTCGGAGCCTCAGAGGAGGATGTTTGCACACTCCCTTCTCCTTCACCATGCACAAGGAAAGCACGCTCCGCTCCGCAGAGCTGCGCTGATGCAGGAGAGCTCAGGAACCAGCATTTAAAAAAAAAACCCAAACTTAAAGTATCAAGGGATTTATTTTTAGGGCTGGCAACCACCATTGCAATGTGTCACACCAAAAAAAGCCGGCCAGCTTGGACACCCTATGCTCTTTCTATTTAGGTGCTTGGAGCTGCAGCTTTGTCTCCGCTTCCTCAGTTTCTATGCTGATGAGGTGAAAAAATGCTAATGGCAAAATCAGGGAACATTTTCAGGCTTACATCACCTCCTTCAAATGTGGATCATGAGCCTCTGGTCTTGTCTAATTTTTAAGAATAACGAAGTACAAGCAACAAAAGCACATAAAAGATATAAACAGTTGAAAGTCGGGAGACTTGAGCCTTCCAAATATTTTCGAACACAGACACAAGCTGGTATATTAAGTCACGCAGGCACTTTTAAAAAGCTTATTAGTCATCTTGTTCTTGTACAAAGATGCCCTTGGTGTTCTGCTGCCTTAGCATCAACATCCAATATCCTATTGCTTTCCACGAGGCATGGTTTCCCCCGCGCTTGCAGCTCAGCCACCACCTGAGAGGAGTGCTGTAAAACACCAAGGAGAAAGCTCACAGAGGTAATAAACCGCTAAGAGAAAATACCCGGGGTGGGTGTGCAATACACCAAAACACGTCTATCAAAATAATAACAGGGCACAAGTCAATAAATAAGCGCTGATCTATAATACAGTTCCCAACTTCCAAATGTAAAGATGTGTGAAATGAATTGCCTGGAGGAGCAGGTTATGGCAAGTGGAGAAAATGGCGGTTCATACCATATAACAAGAGAGAACCTTCATTTATTCACTATACAAGGCAGCTGGAGCCTGCAGCCAGCAGATTTGAACTCAAAAAGGAGGATATGAAACGCAGAAAACAGCAGTGTAATGGAGGGTGTTGGATGAAACAAAATTACTCTGTTAAAGAATAACTAAAGAAAAAAATAATTCAGGATCAATATTAAATGAAGGCTAGAGAAGTGGGAAAGGGTAAATTCAGCCAAAAAAGCGTGTAAGGAAGGGGCAGTATGTGGTCTGGTGGAAAGCGAGGAGAACAAGTCTATGCTGGTGCTGTTTCTATGTTCTTCATACAGGAAGAAAACTGAAAGCAAGGAAAATACTATATACAAGAAACAAAGCAAAAAACTCCACATTTAGTTCATTTCAGCATCACAGAGAATTTGCCTTAAAGACCAAAACACCTCTGCCTGTTAAAGCAACACCAGAGGATAAAGCAAGTAGCAACAGTAGGAAACAAAACAACAACTGTACTAAAGCCACAGCAGAGACAGCTCACCCTCAGCCAAAGGAGGAGAGCCACTTTCCTTACATTACCATCTCTGCAGCTCCACGGGTTCAAGTGGATTATTTTCACTTTAGAGCGGCGCTGGTGAGGGTGGGTTTGCATTACAGCAGAGGAGGCGGCCACTTGGTTTTCCCCTCTGACCACTGTGGTCTTGGGTGCTCTCCCAGGCACACATCTTCCACACGCTAAATATTGCGTGTCCATCCCTTTCCGTGTCCATCACTCATTTTAGGTCATTAACTTTGTGTAATGGGAACTTCTTCATAAATCGTAGCAGTCCCATCTGCCATCCACGAGCTGGGGAACCTGCCCCTAGCTATTTTTCTAGGCAGCTTCTGGGAGAAGGTCATAATTGGAGAACCAAGTACACTGCCCGCCCCAAAAAACGAGGTTAGTTATGGCATTTCAAAGAGAAATATTCAAAGCTCCTGCATATGAAAAATTAATAAGCTGACCAAACATTTGAAAGCTGAATAAATAACATTTCCCTAGCAAAAATAAAGCTGAATGATCCAAAACAAAATACAGGCATCCATCCAGCAAGGAGAATGAAAAGATAAGCTCTTTTCCCCTCTAAACTTCCCCAGCTTTCATTAGAGGTCACACAGTTCAAAGAGGATTGAGTTCAAAAAGGACTTAAGCATTTGAGTCCAACCTTGATCACAGCGCATTTTCTTGGGAAACAGAAAGTAGGAAATCATCAGTTACTTTCCAAGATAAGGTGACACATTGGAAAGCACAGGCCTCATCCTGCACCCTGGTACACGAGCTTTATATTTTTTCCTTGCACCCTCCAGACAGCACCGCTCTCCACCCTCTGCAGCTGTGCAGGCAGCTCGTCCTTTCCAGCCACCTCCATAATACTCTAAGTGGCAACAAATATACACATTATTCCCACCCGTCAATGGGAAATTTCACGCATCCCTTAGGAAACTGGCACCTCGCAGCAATCTCCCATTTTCTTGCTCACTCTTGAGCAAGTCCCATAACTCTCCAAGGGAAGGAGGCCTCCCCGTGCTGCCATAAGGTCCCACCTGACCTTTGCTTTAACGTAGAGCAAACCAACCAAACCGATACTCTCTGCCACATTTATGTTAACTATCAAGTGGTTTTCCACATAGGAAGGAAGTAAAATGCTCAGAAGAGATGGAAAGACACATCCCACATAGAGAGATTCCCGCAGCTGCAGGTCCTGCCTTAGCGCTTGATCGAGCGGCAACTTTGGAGTTATTTATTCAAATTATTCTTTTGATTTTAATTACAACTGAACCTTTCAAATAACTGAGCTCAACCTGCATTTTTAAGCCTTGAACGTTCATACTGAGTCAGGCCTGTCTATAAAAGTGGTGAATTGAATATTCTTATTAGGTTCTTGGGATGCTTTTTTCTCCTGAGTTCAAACAGTGGCAACTCATTATGCAGCAGCTTCTCTCCTGAGCTGCTGGAAGAACAAGCCTTTTGTCAGTACACGGTGCCACCGGCATGCTCATTTTCCCCACAAAACTCCCTCGTTTCAAAATATCAGCTTGACTCACAACTGCATGCTAGATCTGGAAACTGCTTGTATAGCGAGGGAAATGAATATACAATATATGCACAATAACAAACAGCTGATGAGTCATTCCCAAATTTGTCATACATTAACTTCACAGCCAGTCTCCGCTGGGGAACAGAAAGGTGGTGCTTTAAAAGAGCTTTAGAAAAACTCAGGGGACACACTGAACTTTCAGCTTGTTCACCAAAAGCTATAATTTGGCAATAGCAACAATGTTCAGAAAACGTCAGGTTAACGCATTTGATTTCTCAAGGTTTTCTTTGCCATAGTCAGAAAATATACAGTCCTACCCAGCCTTGCAAATAAAATAGTAGCTCAGATACGCTTATATAAAGCTGCCTGCAAAATTACCACAGAACTTGAATAGCCTACAAAAGATACTTTCTCAGCTTTACTATGGTGTCTGATAGTAATAGCACAAACTAATTTTCTTATTCTTCCATTTAAAAAAAAACCTCTTCAGCCTTAGCAAGCTGGCAAGTTGAAACCACTAAGACCGAAATACAGCCTGACAGACTGAATTCCCACACAAGCACTGGGCTTTGATAAAAATCAGAATATCCCCATAATTCTGGGTGACAGTATTTCGGTTTAATCCTCATTTCCTCCATTGCCTGTGTGTTTGAGTATGCATGCTCACAAGGGATTATGACAGTTTATTACCATTGCTTCATTTTTAGCCTCTTAACCCAAAGAAATAACGTTAATGTAAATATATCGCATAGAAAACTGACCCATTTATTTTCCTCACCAAATTTCAAGCTCAGTGCTCAGCTTCAACAAAAAACTGTCCTAACAGTAGCAGTCTTCAAGGTACCGGTTGTCAGACGTGTGGCAACAGGGAGCTGGCTTCTCTGCGGGGCTGCAGGCAGCTCATAAATACACTGGAAATCAGAAATCCTGTTATTTACACGACCATTTGTCAGGTTAGTTTGCTTGGGGATGTTTGCAACTATTTCTGCTTTGCACTAACAAGATTTTTTAACAAAGTATTTTTAACAAAGTATTTGGCCCACGTTTCCAGGGTGTAAATACAAAATCTGAAAGGAAAGCTTTCCCTTGCCCCAAACACGGAGAACTGATAATGGCAATTAGTTAAAATTAGAGTTAATGTGTTTATTCTTGCTGCGTTTTTTTGCACGGAAACTCGCCCATTGCAACTGGGCCTGATGTTTACCTATGGGCGCACAGGCCATCAGCGCGTTCAAACCCACAAAAACTTCCTAGCGATGCTCCTGTGACTGAGCTCGTGGAGGCTATCTCACAGATGGCCTGGCAAAAACCACACTCGTGCCTTCTAGCACAGTGTTTTCTCCTTGTGAGTTGGTGTCAGACAATATGATACAGACAATTCTTCCCCAAATCTTATTCATGCCATGTGGCTTCTACCAAAGGCTGTTGCTCCCCACTGCATGAGGAAGCGGGCCAGGCGCTGCCTCCTGGACCGTGCTTTGAGGCGCAAGAACAGGTGCCTCTCAAACAAGAACACCTGCCCTTCTTCTGCAGGTCCATTTTCACCCAGTGGAGCTGCTGCTATCGCTCCCTCACAGACTTTGTTTAGTTTGTGTCCTAGGATTAAAATAGCTTGATAGACATAAAGGCTTTTCTTCTGGAACAATGCAAATTAAGATCTATGTTGGAGCATGTAATTACCCTACATGTATCTGAAATCAAGGAGAGTCAGTCAGATGCCTATCTGTAACGGTACATTATTTTCACAGCATCTAGTTTTCAGATTGCACACATCAATATCATAATTGGGTTATAGAAGCGGAGGGTATCTTTATTTACATACATTTCTTTTAACTCAGAGAAGTGCTATAATTTCCCTTCTCCCTAGTAAATATTTTTCTCTCAAAACCTGCATCACATTATAATGCATTTTGTGTTTGAGATGGACGGCCCATGGCTGTGAAAGCCCTGCTTGCTACACAGGTGATTTCGTTTGGTAAATTAATTCTAATTGCAGGTGTATTTCCTGTGAAGCTTGTTGGATGGAAAGCTTGGTTGATTGAAATAATTTTGCGATTTTAATCAGAAAACATTCCAAACCTAAACATTCACAATTCCCAGAAAAATAATGAGATTGCCTACTTAAAAAAAAAAAAAAGGAGAAAAAAAAGGAAAAAAACCCACAAGACTTGCAGAACAGTAATACATACTGTTTTCAGGATCACATTGTTTCAAGACCCAATAAAGCTTTGTTTCGTATTGATTTGTATCCTGTGGTAGATTGTCAGAGATATCAGTGGAGCCTTTTCCCCAGCTACACTGATCAACCTTGCCAGAATAGGATTTTTGGTGTCTAGTAAAAATCCTTACTGGAGTCTTGTATTTGAGTTGGACTTTTCTAGCGGGTTATTTACTTCCATCTGCTTAGTTTAATGAAATTTGTATCAATGTAATAATTTGTGAGACTTCTGCTCTTCTTCCTTGTAAACTTTTGTTGGAATTGGCCAATGAGTTCTAAAGTTACAAACCTGTGGAGGAGCAGGAGAGAGGCAAAACGAGTTTTCTTTAGGGAAGAGGTGACTAAGATAAATGCACACTATGACTTCTTTGTCCTCCAGTTACAGAGCTATGAGAAAGCACTCGGGTCATGTTATCAATTTGTTTTCACCATGAAGACGTGTTATTTTTTTTTCTTGTAAAAAACGCCCTCTTAGATTCAAAAGCCTCTGGAGCACTAGTTCAAGGAAAACACACAAGAAGCTACACAATGTTTGAGCTCATTATTAACACTAAAATAAGTGTCATACTGGTAGCAGTTCTGCATACCTAATATAGTAGGCAGAAGCTTGCTTGGCTAGGAGGTAAGTTTTATTTCTGGTTTTGTTCCTGTCTTAGTGCTACGGAGTCTGAGACTGTTAGTGTCAGCTGAAAGCACGTTCAGTTTTGGTATGACAAATAGTCATTTATTGGGAACTGGTTTAAAACAAAAACTGCCCAAGAAAGCAAAATACTACAAAAAAGGACAAAAAGTAAAGATGAGCAGGGCATGATTTCTTTTTTTCTTGGCAAACCAGCTATACTGAGATTTCTGTGTGATTAACTTTAAATATAGAGGGGTTTATAGGCTTGTCTTCATGTTTTCATTCCAGCACCTACGAAAACCACGTGCGCAAAGGAAAATATAATAAATATGAAGTTGGAATTTCTTTTACTGAGTACCAGAACGATGCATTAATCGCAATTCCAGATGAATCTATTATGGAAGGTTTCCTCACTATTTTTTGGTTTTTCAACTGTTCTACTGATACTTTCATTGAAGTTTGCCCCTGACTTTTCTGCAATATGTTCCTTGCCTAAGGAGCTTTCAGCTCACAGAGTTTTCTAGACCAACCTTACTGCTGCCCTTGCCATAACGTGCATCTCTCACGTTGCTCTGATAATGCCCTTCAGTACATCCCTGGGCTCAGTAAATGCATGTCTCTTTCGCAGTGGGGCAACTCCGTGGAAACTTTGTCTAAACAAAGTCTTCAAGATTCAACCTATGCAAAGCATCTATCCATTCACAAATGCAACTGCTTCCTTTGAAGAAATAAGGACTACTAATGATAAAGTGAATCAGTGATCGCTGCTGGACTTTGGGAAACATTATCTTCGAGAAACAACGTATTTTGGCAAGTTGTCTGGTTTGTGAAGAATAAAGGTACTTGAAATCATATCACAGAAGTGTGCCTATAGAGCCAAGTCCCATGATGAAAATAAGAGCAAAAAACCTCATTTGAATACTCTGAACACCTCCACCAATGTTCTTAAATACTTGGATTTGTCTTTCAATTTCATGTGGCTTTTCACTTAGAAATGTCCATTTTCTTTTATTTTTAAAAAACATTCTTGCAATCCAACTGAGACCTTCCATTTTAGTTTGACTTGAAGTTATTTTTGAAAATTTTTGAAATTATTGTTATGACATTCATAACTGCCAGTGAGCTGAAAAATAATTTCCAAACAGTTCTGATTCACTTATTGTTATTCTGCAAGTCTGGCTATTACAGATGTTTCAGAATTTTCCGCTGGGAGTCTCTGATCACCAGAATGAAATGATCAATTGCTCTAATTTAACTTTTAAACTGAACTGAATCAGATTGTCTATGATGTCCTTGTTCATGAGTTTTCAAAACCCAGCCTCTTAGAAGAGTGGGGGGAAGGTACTTATAACAAGAGGTGGCTGCAACACAGCAGGCCAATTTCCTGCCATTTAACATCACAATAGTGGAGTCACTGCTAATAACAAATTCAATTTATAAATCCATTAAAACAACAAAACAGCCCGATTTGCTATATAAAAAGTAATGAGTTTGTCCTAGAAGAAAAGATGTTTGTTTCAACAAGGCAGGGAAGAGAGCTGCTCTTGTGATTACTGTCCTTTTTGCCCCCTCTGCTATGCAATACACAAGTAAATGTTCTTACTTCCAGCAGCTTTCCAGGGCCAGTTTCTGCCCTTAGCTGTTCTCATGAAAACCTGCTTAGAACAAGAATTGAACCAACATCTAATTGAGGGCAGAAGCTGACCCAGATGTGTTCAAGCAAAAAGACTCAGGGGCTCGGCAGGAATTCAAGCAAAAAAGGGAATGAGAAGTAGCTAAGGAGGGACCCCACGTTGCCATGGGCTTTGCGCTCCCAGCTTGCCTTGCCCAAACCCCGAGGGGTTTTGCCCCAGCTGAGCTGCCAATGCCACAGGCTGCAACAAGTGCTGGATGCACACAGCTCCTGCAGGTATCTCATCAGCAGATTTTATTTATGGTGCATAACATAGCAGTCCCCACAGGCAGGGCATGTAAATGTTTCTGTAACACTGATAGTGGTACTAATAGTACAAGTGTTCAGAGTCAATTATGGTTATAGATTTTGACTGCAGAGATTCTGTATTCAAAACATTGCCGTAAAGATTTTGAAGGGAAATACAAAAAAAATTAGATCATTTTACATGTCTTTCAGCAGAAATCTTTGAGCCTTAGAAACCAAATTACAGGAATGAATGATGCAGACATTCAATAGGGTAATTATTCTTAATTAGATTTTGACACAATCTTTGGGAGACAGGCATTTGAGTCATATGAGGAGATGTTCTCATATCAAAATTCACAAAAATGACAAAGTTACTGTGTTGAAAAGCCAGATACAGCCGCGTAGTGCTAAGAGAGATGACTCCACGCAAGCAAGAGGTAAGAAGTCCTGAAGCCACCTCAGCTCTTTCCACCCCCAGGAAGCCCCTTCTGGCCCCCAAGGGGTGGGTGTCCAGTGCAGCAGCAGTGCTGCCTTGCAGACTCCTCCTTCCATCCCCTCTGCTAAACGCTCTATGGATATTTCAGAGTCACATTCCCATTTTTCTCACAGTTCTGTTTCCTGCTGTATACCCTCCTCACCACAGTTTTTGTGTCACTCTGTACCTTACCCCACCTTAAAAATGGCCTATTTCCTGATACCTGCAATAAACCAACCCAAGCACTCAATAACAAGGGCGAAAAGAAGAAATGAGCTCCCTAGTTATTCCAGGTGGGGGCCACGTCTCATGCTGCCTGTCCCAGACTGCAAGCTGTCTGCAAGAAGGGCCATTTCCACCTTTTCTTATAAACAGCAGAGAAAACACCGTTAGCATATAACAAAAAGCCAGCAGGTACTCATTTCTTGGACCCGGACTGGATAAACAGAGATGAGGAAAAACAGAGGAGGAAAAGGTAGATTTTAGTCAGAAAATAAGAAGTAAGAGAGAAAGGTTTGAGCTTTCCTTCATCCCTGCCTGATGGCGAGGAGGAATTTACCACTTTTTCTTCCACTAAACAGAACCATAATTTTATGGAAACTAAAAATAGATTTGCTCTGTTATTTGCTCTTTATGACTGCATATTCTAATTTCCAATTTCCTTCCTTTATGCCTTTTGCTTGAATAAATTGCGCAGAGTGGTTGGTTTAATGGGTAGTATAGAGATGTTTGCCCTTCTTCATGAAGATCCCTCCCCAAGGAATACAGCCTCCTCATCTATTGCTTTTTTGGCTTTGAATAGCGGAGAGCCACATTAGCATCCCCTTGACTGGAGTGTGGACTGGGGCGTAGCTCTGCCGGTTCTCACTTTCTTTCATCTGCCTCCTGAACAGCCTTTGGTAATCCTTCTATTTGAAACTTCCTTTTCAAGTGGTTGAATTTCCCTTTAACTCATTTACACTATCTGAGGAAGGTTAACACTTAGGAATCAGCCACGTTCGCTCTTTCTCTCTCTTTTCTCCTGTCTCCCTTTAGCACGCCCGAGTCTTAAATACGTCACTGTTTTTTTACGTCTGAGTATCCCAACGGTGTCCATCAGCTTCCTCCCACTTTCTGCACTAAGAAGCCTCATAAAACAGCACTTGTGCCATATTTTTTATTCCAATAAACGTTCTTTGACCAGACCAGAAGCACCAAATTGTAACTCTACAGTAAAGGCAGCTCTAATTGAAAGGCTCCTTCATGTTGGAGAAAACCTGCAGGCAAAGCACATGCCCAAAGCCGATTTTCCCCCAGATCTCAAAGCAATACAGCTGTATGTTTGGAAGCCAGTTAAGTCAATAACGTGTGATTACTTAGTCCTTCATTCAATGAGAATATATCTCTATATGTGTGTATACATATGCATATATCTATTTGTTACCTAACAATTCTCTAGTGACTCCTGTGAGAGGCAAGGGCACCAAACACACAGAAATAGGAAAGAGAAAAGCAGGTCCTTTTGCTCTGCACTTGGTACGTAACAGAGCAAGCAAAACTGAAATATTTGGAAATCTAGACCTTCACCAAACCAGCCCTGCCAAGGCCTCCTCTTGTTTCAGACTGGAGATGGCTGCTTTCCTGAACCACCTTCAGGCCTCTACCATGCAGCAGGTGCAAATATCCTGCTTGTAGGAAGCAACTGGAAAATAAAATATAAGCTATGCACGTACACTTAAACCTTGAAATAAACCAGCCAGTAATCTTTCCGTGTCCTGCAGTGAGATAGGAGAAATTTTATCTCCTGTGATTAAATTAGGCCTGCAAAAAAAATTGTAGTGCATGATTTCCCCAGATTACTTCTGTGTAAAACACTTTTCTTATTTTCTCTCTAATTCCTCAGTTGCAACTAGACTCCCATTTTGGGAGATGACCATTTACTCTTACACATTTCGCTCTGCAGATTACATCATCTCCAAGACTTTTTAATTCATTGCAGCTCTCGCTTGTATTTTTGTTTTCTAATACATTTTGCTGCTGCTACCCTAGCATATTAGGAACCAAATGATCAAAGGTAAGTAGCAATAGGGACAGATTCAGGTGTGTGCTCAGATTTCCTCATTTCACAGTAGGAGGCCCAGTAGATACACACATACATTTTTCAAGAGATCAATAATCCTATTTTTGTTTGCTTGCATCCTCAGTGCAGTATTTCCATCTTATTCCCATAGCATACGAAAGGCTATATTCTTATTTAGGTACCACCCAGCAACAGGTGAATGTTTACGCACAGGCTTCAGAGGTTTAAAGAAAAAACAAACTCTTCTCTGACAGTAAACATGGAAGCAATAAATTGTCTTAACACAGACCAGTGGTCATGGCCAGTTGAAAATAATGAGCATCCCTGTCTGGTTTTGAGGGATTCCCTAGGGATACTATGTAACCAGCAAACACTTTTTTTGTCTAACCAGGAAAAATCAAGCTGCAGCCCTGTCAGCCCTTCTTGTAGAATAAATGAGACAGAAATACTGAAATAGCAATTATCAGTAGACCCATGAATTATTTAAAAAGCTGAACGTTGGCAGGTCCCCCATTCACTGAAGTGGGCTGTTTTGAATGCACTAACTACCATAGCCACTCCTGCATGTAACATGTAAGATGAGCATCTCGATAGAGTCAGCCTAAGCTGCACCCTACACGGCTGCAAATGCAACCTGTCCCCTGAATCAAATGTACCCACTAGCTGTAGCTGAAAACCAGCCCATCGTGTTTAATGGGATTACACATCTGTGACTGAGAAGTCTCCTTGCTATGTCCCAGTGCTAGTCAGGAAAAATGACAGATTCAATGGAGAGCTAGAAAAATTAAGACTAATTATTGGGTCTGATCTTTGAAACTCTGAAATGAAATTGCCCAGTTTAGCACCAGACTGCCAGAAAGGGGCATAATTTAGCCTGTTCTGACCCATGCATAAATCTACTGAAGTCATGGCAAGTTCATTAAAAGAGAATATCTTGAGAGCAGAGCAATATCTTGAGCGAATGGAGCTTGGAAGGAGCTTCATGCTCCTCATTTACAAAGACTGTTACAGAGCCAGTCCCTTTAGCTGAGAGCACCACTGAAGCAGGGGCAATGAGAGCCTGAACAGGAGACCTGCCAGCACAAGCCTGCCTCAGAAACAACCTGCTCTTCTTACAAAGCTTAGTCACTGCTTTATTCTAATGAGTTGCAGATGCAAATAAAAAAAAACAAAAAACAAACAAACAAACAAAAAAACCCCAAACCCACAATGTTTTCCACCTTTGTCATCACAAAAAAGGAGATTCCAGGTGCAATGGATTCAGAGTTAATAAATTGGTATAGGACTTTGAACACGATGTAGGGTAAGCGTGGTTGCAACGACGCATTTAGGCACAAGGTTTGCCTCATGTCTGCATCCCAAAACTTAGTGCTGTGTCTTCCTGACTGTGCTGGCAAAACCCCGGCATGGCACACGATGCCAGCGGCTGCTTTTTGCTGCGTGATTGGCAGTTCAAAGGTGTAAAGCGCTATTTCTGCACCAACCTGATTTGGGGCTGGGATGAATTATGTAACGTCTGCAGATAGATATTCATCAGTGCAGGCTGACAACATTTGATCTTGCACAATTCTATAGCATAAACTAATGAGAAATTTAAGAAAAAAGATGAAAAAGAAGAAAGAGGAGGAGATAAAAGAGAAATGTGTTGTTTAAGAAAAAAACAACAAACAAACAAAACCCAAACAATAAGCAGAAGAAGTAGAAAGTAGAAGAAAGAGCATTTTTCTGAAACCCTTCGGCTCTTTTGTTCCCGAGGTGTATGTGCTGGTGTTTGTCTCCCCTGAGTTTTCTTACCATTCTCACTAACTGTGCATTATCAATGCCCCTAACTGCAAAGAGCAAAAAAAACAGAGTACACTGAATCTGATTTCTCTTTTTAGTCCATTTTCCCAGTATACCTTTGCAGACTGTATTATTTACCACTAAACAATTTTATATTCAACACTTCAGGAGACATTTTCTTCAGTAACAGTTTTGTTTGTCACCCTAAGATGCAGCTGCTGACTTTAAAGCAGAGGGGGTTTTAACAGCAGTCAGCAGAAATGTCACTAGGTATAAGTAACTCTTCCATAATAAATGCAGAAAAGTCTATTTAATTGGCATAGCTCTGGTAGAATGGGAGAGGTGGCAGCTAAGGGCTGTCCTCTCCATGTAATACAGGGACAGGGGAACAGGTAGCAGCCGGTGGGAAGTGAAGGGAGGCTGTAAAGTCCATGTCACATTGTTAATCTGTTATCCTATTGGACCCGTTACAGAGATGGGGAGTAAAGGGCTTTATTGAGTTACTTTTCGTATATGTCCTGAAGCTGTTGTTGCCCAGGGAAGAGACAGAGGCCATGAAGTCTTTCAGGTACATTTCTTATGGTTAAAAGCTCAAGTTAATGATGTCAAATAATAATACATCAATAACTTGTGCAAATACATCTCGAACACTCTTGGCTGAACCTGTTTTGCCTTTATTAACCTTCTCTCAGGCTGACTTTGCGATGCCAAATGCTGTGCAGTTTTGGGTCCCAGAGGACCAGAATGATAACGGTATTATAGAAAGGAGAGCGGGAAGAGATCCTGCAAGGTCGGTTACTCCCTTCCCCAAGGCAGGATCAGCTCTGCTAAATCAATCCTGACATTGTTTGTCTAAAGTGTTCTGAAAAAGCAAACAGCAGACCTTAAATATGCAATGCCAGAGTCTGATCTGTAATACCTCTCCCATGAACAACTCTTTTCCCCTACCACTCACTGTGTGCAGCCTTAGCGTTAGCTGAGCAGGACAGCAGTGGACCCCCCTGCAGCAGTAATTTTCAGGTGTTTGAGACTTCAAAGCAGGATAGCCACATGGTTCCTCTGAATACAGGCTCCCAAACGAGGCTAGACATTTAGGACATACAATTTGCATTCTGTGATTTTCTTTCCATACTCTCACAATGATTTTATCATTTCTCTGCCAAACATGGAAATGCTTAATCCTTTTGTTAACCTTCTTTTGATATTCCAGGATTCTCATTTATTTTGGCCCCTCACAGCTTAAAGGCAACAGTGAATAAAGCCCCATGGAATACTCTTAATGAAAGGCTAATGAATTTAAACCAGCCTCCATCCTAAAAATGCAATATAAACCATAGGATTAATGTAAAATACCACCAGGCATATTCATACCAACAAATGGTTTTGCTTCGTGCAACACTTTCACACTACAGCAAAATGTGTTCACATTGCAAAGCTGAAGGCAGGGGCTGACGCGCTGGAGCTGGAGAGTGAGAAGAGTGCGTGCCAACCTCTCCCCCTTCCCACTTCTTGGTTTTCCTATCACAGCAACGAACTTGATTTGGAAAGAACTGAAAGCCTCATTTTTCCACCACATCAGAGCAATGGCTCCTACCAGTGGCTGCACACATGGAAGGTTTTCAGAGATCCTTAAATCCCCAGAAGACTTAAAGTGATAGTAAAAACAGAGAGAAGGGTTCAAATAAAGTCGTATTTTACCATTGCTGTGTTATGGCAGTAATAACTACATGTCTTCAAGGCTGCTAAAATAACAGCACTGCTTTTTCTTGAAAAAGAGCGGTGCTGAAATTTCATTTAACGTCGCCCAAAACACACTCAGTTAGAGGTGATAAGAAGGTTAAAAAGTTAAAGCAATAAGAAAAGAGCTGATGAAAAATGGAAAATGCAACCAGCTGTTGATAAAACAAATCAGTCATGGTATATCCATGGACTGAGGAGAAATCTTGTGTACTTTTGAGAGAAATCATAATGTTCAAACATTCATGGACCATTTCAACGCTTTCCATTGCCCCTTTTCAAAGTGACTTTGAACCGATGCTTGTCACAGAACAGGGTCAAATACCTTTCTTTGGTCAACAGGAGGAAAAAGCAAGTAGCAAAACAGATTTTTGCTCCCAAGTGCTTACGCATTAAGCTCTTCAATCACTTGGACATTCACGAATATGTTATCCTGCTCTTCTGTAACAATATCTGTTAAATTATCCTGCCTGTCCCTGTAAGGGAGCGAGCTTAGACAGAGGCCAGCCACCAGCTGAGAGCTCTCCTGGCCAAGTCTGTCAAGTAAATTGATTTTCCTCCAAGACCTTTGGGCCCCTTTGAGCAAAAAGAAGCCACATTTCATCTCCTTTTTGCTCAAAGGTCTTGGAGCAAAAATCTCAAATCTGCACTAGAGGACACAAAGCGCCACCCAGGGACCACTGGTCACCTACAAAACTTTTGGATGTGGCCTAAGTTTGGGCCATCTTGACAGCACAAGCCACTCACCCAGCACTCACCCAGACAGTTGTACTGTCCTCTGCAGCTGCGCTGGGCCGTGCTAAGTTGTTTGGTCACTCAGGGGACCAGAGATATCAAAGTCCAGAAAACCTCCCGTTCCTCAAAGATACAGTCAAAATCCAAAGTGTGGCATATTGCACGGCAGCAAGTCAGGAGCGAGCCGAGTCCCCATGTATATGTCTCCTCATGCTGAAGATGAACTTTGCTGTACAGCCCCCATGTCTGTTGTCCCAGCTGCTACCAAGCCCACCATAAGCAGAATTTTGGGAATGTCTAGGGCACATCTTTGCTCCTGGAGCTGAAAGCTTGTGTAGACAGCAATGCTGTCCAGTACCAGTGGCAGCCGACGAAGGATCAGCTGTGAAGGATATCACTCACTTCGGAGATACAAATGCATCCGTCGGTCTGCTCGTTCAGTGCAGAGATTTTTAAGGTACCATGCTTGGGATTTTACGTTCCTTTCCATCATACAGCTGTTCCTCAGTTCATAAACAGTTCTGGAAACCCATAAAAATTAGTAGACTTGTAAAAAAGTAAATTGAAGATATTTGTTGCACAAGGGTAAGCTATAACATATCACACTGGTGCATCGTTGCCTCAAGTGAAAATAACTAGGGAAGATTTATTGTGTACCCTCAAGAGGAGTGGAGGAAATAAAATCTGAAGCCAAAGGTTTTCCACTGAAAATACCCACATTTCTGCCTTTGTACAGGCAGATCTTATGACTTCTCCTGAGTTTTGCAAGAAGGGAAGCATAATAAAGACAACAGCTTTCATAACACTAGAGATGTCACTTCTCTGGTTTAAGGACATATTACACACCAACACTTCCATACAAGCTGTGGGGAGCTAATTAATGTAATTTCTTTCATGCAATGGCCGTCAGTCCCATGTTTGCAATCACTCCTTGCCCTGGCCAGGGAGCAACTCCGTTCCCCAAGTCTTCATCAAAATCCTCGCCCCCGCACAGCCCTCTGCTCAGCAGCACCAAAGGGGTAAATAAGCAAACAAGACGCAGCCTTGTAGCAATCCTGTTATTTTTACCATTTCAAAAGGCATTGTGTGCCTCGTCCTGGCACTGCTCAAACTTTGGAATAACCTTTTTAGTCCCAATATTTCACATGCAGCTCTTCTCAGCAATTGATTGCTGTGAAAAAAAGCTTCCTATAGTCTTAATGTCTTTTTAATGGAAGTCAATGCTAAACACATAATGTTCTAGCAAAATATATCTGCCATGTAAGAAAGCAATAAAACTAACCTCTGCCAACTGTGGTCGAACTCTAAATGGTTTTGTTTAAAACCTAAACGGTTTTGTTTTAATTACAATTATTGTTGCCAATTTCATTAGGACAATCCCTCTGCCTTTCCCAACTTTCATCTAGATTTCCAGAAATGGAAGAAATAAATATATATTGCAGGGAACCACAGCATTTCTGTGGAGCTTTCTTCACTTTATGCTGAGCTCTGAGTCTGAGAACTTCACTTTACCTCATTTACACCAGACAGGAGAATAAGCTATGACATAATTTACTGCACTTTGAACACCGCCAAGCTTTGGATCCAAGATTTTGGTTTAGTCTATGCTAAAAACCAGCTGTGAAATCTAGGTTTGCATCTAGGCTTAAATGTAAATCATCTATAGGGAGAGGGAGGGGAAGGTCATTTCATCTCAGTGCTTTATCTTGGATTTCCTACCCTCTCAGCTGGAACAGCAACCTGCTAGGTGTGATCAAAATCTTATTTGGAAGCACTCAGATAAGAACAACCCATCACTGTTTATGTTACAGACTTAAAATATGATAAAGTATATCATTCCTTACCTCTCTATGGCTTAATATAAGCTCTAATATTTCCCTTACTGATTGTAAATCCAGTCCCTCTGATTTTGCCTTGCTAGGGATAGTTCAGAGTGCTCCAGGTCAAACAGTGTAATCGACCTCAGTAACACGGTTCCTCCTGAACTCCAGCAAGTCCCTCAAAAGTGGCATTGGCAATGGTCAGGGAGGATTAGGGACCCTTGCCTGGGCTCTGCCCTTGCACGAGTACTGGGGAGAGCCAGTCATGCTTTGCCCATGTATAATTTAGTGCATGAGCTCCCCAGGATGCACCCACTAAATACAGTCTCATACAGACACAATATTTTCAGCTTTTCTATATAAAAGCCAGGCTGATTCTTTACCCCTTCAAATTTACATGTCTGTCCATGGTGGGCACTGGGGAGAGGAGTAATTGGGAACGGTGAGGAACGAAGATCTTATTCTCAACCAGAGAAGGGAAAAATTCATAAAACATAAAGGACGGACAAAATGCTTCTCACAGCCAGTGAGCAAAAGGGCTTGCAAATAGCCCTGCTCGTCCTTTCTGTACAGGCACACTGCTCCACCCAGAAACTCACCACTGGCCTTGGACGGGGAATGAATCAAACTTCTTTGAAACCCTGTTCTCCTTCCTGGCCCAGGACAGACCCTGTCAGCAAGCGGAAGAGCTTGCACACAGCACCACTGAATCCATCCTCCGGAATTCTGTAATTTTTTGTTTTACCTCTTCTGTTTTCAAAAGCTTTCATCAGAAAGACTTGTTAGCATTAACAGGAAAATACAAAGACAAAGGCAAGCAGATTGTTGGTGCAGAGTAACACTGCTGGAGATGAATTTGTGGTGCTTGACCACTGCATAGAGGCTAAGCTTAATTACCAGAGTGCACAACCACGTAAACGAAACCACATGCGATCACTTGGTGGACAAAGCGACGCCAACCCTTCCTCCCACACTTGTACACTGCTGCCACTGTTCCCAGTCATCTGCAGACCCTCAGATCAAAGTAAGGACAGTCTAAATCTATTGTAACCATTCAGCTATTAACGAGATGCTTCCCTATGGCATGGTAACAAAGAGTGGGATACTGCCAATACAGCGCAACATCTCCAATCTTTCTCCTTGGAAAAAAGGCTGCCAATAAAAGCAGCAAAGTGCCGTGAATTTTGTCTGTCTGAGAGCAAGAGGCACTACAAGTGTAGTGCATCCAGGAGGGATGAGAAGAAAAAAAAACTTAGCAAAAATGGTCAAAAATCCATGGGCCAGATCTGCAGTTAGCAGATGGGGACAAGTTTGTTTCCACCTGTGTATTTCAATGCACTATTACAAAATCGACAAGAGCTGGGATGCACATGAGGTTGTCTCCATTTCAGGAAACTAGTTGTGGACATAAAGAAAAACCAGCACAGACGGAGCTTGGCCACGACAGAGTTCTGCAAAAGTGCCTTTGGGTAGGATTCATTGTGGCTTTCTGCAAACCAAAGGGGCAGCAATTGCATGTGGGGGTTGTGGCTGTTGGCCCTGTGTGATGAGCTGGTCACCTATATGATGAGCTGGCCAGTGTGCCTCCCATCAAGGCAGCCCTGCGGCGCAGCGGTGCAGGTCTCACATCACACTCCCGCCTCCTGGTTTGCATCTTTTGGCAGTGATAGGTTAACGGTTGGACTCGACGATCTTAAGGGTCTTTTCCAACCTTAACGATTCTGATTCTGGCATGAGTCTGCTCTGCTGCTGAATCCAGCCAGAGCGCTGCCTCTAACGTGTGTGTTGCCAAGTGTGCAGAGATCAAATAGCTTTTGTTATATGCTCTGTAAAATTAGGCTACTTTGTCGGGTGCATTTGATCATCTCTCACTTGAAAACAGCCATAGCTTTCGGACTGTGGTCTATTCCCCAGCCTGGGAATCACTGGCCTTCTGTGCTCTTCTCAAGTAGAAAGCACTATTTCCATAACCACAGGAGTGACAAAGCAGCAGGAAAAGCAGAGCGCTTACACCTAAAATACAATCATCTGCAGGATGAACAAGTATCAATGGGTGTATTGAGTGACTTCAGCCATAAAGGTGATGCTCTTTGCTCCTTGGCATGGCCCTTCCCTCATAGCAGCAAGTGTCTAGTCACCTCCAAGACCATCACTTCAAAGCCACACATCTTGTGCAAGCACCACATCACTTCCTAAAACCACCACACTGCCTGCCAGCAGCTCCGAAGGATTAAAAGCCATTTATAAAATGTGCTTTTTTGTGTGTAGTGCCCTGAAGCACTTATTAGGTCAGATACTCTCCTGGTTTGTATGTAAGGGGAGTCAACCCTCCCCACCTGAAGACTGGAAAAATCCCCAGATCACCTCTAATCTTATTTTCCTGTTGCATTGGTTGTATCTACCTGAGCACACACATTCATTTAAATGCAAGGCTGATAGCATTGGTTTGCCTTAAAAAAAAGAGAAGTGCTATAACAAGCCATAAAAAACGACCATCTGAACTGTGAGAAAAAATTGGCAGAGATGTGGAAAGCTTGGCAGAGCAGATTTGCACTCCTCACAGCTGGAAACTGGGTATGCTGCTAGCCCCAAATCCATGGGGAGTGCAGGTCAGAGCACTGCAAATAGATTTCTTTGAGACATCCTCTTTTCACTTGCAAAGGGAGAACATTTCTGCTGAGAAATAGGAGTGACATAATCCAACCGGTCAGGAATAAGCGGCATCCCTCTCCCACTGCCCCTCGCAGACACAGATCCAAGCAGAAAGTTGATATTCACTTTCATCAGAGATCAATTCCTTAACATAGCAGCACAAGCACAGTATATGACCCTGGTACAGAGATCCCCCTTCCGTACACATTGCCCTGATATCTGCTGTTTGCAGTGCCCCAATCCTGCAAGCACGCTGTTGACAGCAAGAGTCACAGCAGAGCAAATGGTGAGAAAGCAGGAGCAGTGGATGACCCAAAGCCACAGAAACCTGCGGGCAAATCTCTGCTTCCTTCAGTGCATGTTGGGTACTCCAAAGCAGGGTGTGCAGGAAACACCTCCGTGTAATTCAACCAGTCGCTCCACAGCACCTTCGCTCTAAGAACGCGACTTCTAATTGACAAAGATGTGTCAGACATTTTAACAAGCAGTCCATAATAACAGGAAGGACTGAGGCAAACAGACCTATTTTATGCTTGCATTCGAATAAACACGCACAATTTTAAAAGCATCCACTTGCTGTTCTTTAGTGCAAATGTTATTTAGCCATTTGGTGGAATATTATGCAAATTTTCTTTGCTCTTCATCTTAAGAAGCACCCTATAGTATACAAAGAAGAAGGTAAAATATTTACAAATCACCATTGATTTAACACTATCCAACAGGGAATCCATGTTTGATTTGATGCAGTTTATGGTTTGTCTCATGCTTATTAAATATGAATACAAATAAACATTCTTTATTTTCTGTTAGATAACAGCCTCTCTGGAGATAATCTTCATAAATCGAGGTGCAGTTTACCATACCTGACACTTCAGTAAAGAATGAGATTTCATGGCTGTTCAAGCCAATAGCTGTGTGTTTGCTGTCAGGAGCAAACTCGGACCCGCCAACACCACACCTCCCACCAGCCAACACCACACCACTGACAATCACAGCAGACCCAAGTCTGCCTGGCGCTGGTTTACAAAGCAAAGCAAACTCCACCTAAGTTTGCCAGCATGAAACACCAACTCACGGAGAATTCAAACCAGCCAAAAGAAAACTTTTCTTTCACTGCAGAACCTCAGTGACCTCTGAAAATCAACTCCACAAGATGGCAGAGGTCAGCAGCTGGTAGAAACAAGAAGTCATTTCATCTGATAGCAGCATCACACGTGGACCAAAGCTGCTGCCCTACAGCGTGGCATTTCTCCCCTGGAGATAAATAATGCACGTATTTAACAACCGGCCTCACAGCCTGGGGTTCAAAGTGCCTGCTTGCTGCCATCCAGAGAGGCTGCGAGCAGTGCTTTCCCGGCCCTTTGGAGCCAAAAGGCATATGAGGGAATCAGGCATGGAGGCGCAGAGTGGGATACAATTATGTTGTTTGCCTGGCTGCTATGAACCTGTACATTGGCCTCAGGTCTCGTACAGGCACCTCCAGCTCAACATCTTTTTTGCCTTTTGGGAATTATGCAGTCCCGTTAGGCAATACGAGGTACAGTACAGAAAAGAATTAAACCCCAGAGCCAGGCAGCTGCTACCTGTCTGCACAGATGGCTTTTCTCACACCAGCAAGTTGCAACATGAGTGTGTGCAGCCAAGTTTTACAGAGCTTTCTCTGAAGCACCAGGTATGGCTGGTTCTGGATGGACGCACCAGTCTGGGATCTGAGGAGGAGGAGCAAATGGGAAGCATCCCAGAGCGGCTGCCATCAGGATCGCAGCTCCTTCTTCTCATCTAGACTCAGAAACCAGCCCATCCTTTAGGTCACCCACTTGCCTGGGAAAGGCATCCCAGCTACAAGCGACATTGCTTACAATACGCATTATGCAATGGAGAACACAGAGGGCAGTTGTCCAAACCCAAGTGCTCTCTGTCCAGCCCCTGTTAACAGAAGGACATTCAGGTTGGGGTAAAATAAGGCAATTCCTGTGCCTCCCAGGTAATGACAAAATTCACATGTGAAATTCACCTGTAAAAATAGGAAGGGAATGGAATTGCTGACAGAAGTATGGAGCCCAGGCACTGCAGATTCAATGTTTGGGGGCGGGGGGGGGGGCGGAAATCACTGTACAGTATTTTTCTTTTTTGCCTCTCAAAAATGTCAAGACCTTTTTTCCCCAAAGTATTCTCCAAGAACTTTTTGTTTCCAAAAAAGAAAAAAAGATTTCCACAGACAGTTCTGTAGGAAGCTCATCACTGTCTCGCCAGCAGAACTGATTGCATATGTAATTAGTATTTTTTCCCTTCTTTAGTGATTGCAAAGGACTGACTTTCTTACAAGCTTTATGCCATACCAATGGCTGTGCTGCAGGAAAGGCTTTGCTGAAGGCCACAATCAACTATGAGGTATAAATCCATGAGCAATCAGGCTTCGTTACTTCCCGGTTCATGTAACCGCTCCTCATTTAGCTGCCTTTGCAAAGCGGAGCTGAGCCCAATGCAGTTGAAGCTGTCTTTTGAACGTCCCAAAGCTTCACTGATCTGCCATCCTGACAGCCCGCCGTATTGTTCCCACTGTGGTGCTCAACAGTGAAGTTTCTACCATAGGCTGTCAGCATAAGTGAAAAAGTCAGAAACTCAACAGATTTTTAAGAGGTATATATTTAGCTCAAAATTATTGATTGTTTTATTAATGCACTTAATTTTGCATATGTGTGTGTGCCTAATGCATGTGACCTTTTGCTTTCAACAGTGAGAAAATAAAGAGCATAATATCCTGAGCTTTGAGAATGCACTAAGAAAATTGTCAACTGTCAAAACTCTACTCTTAGAGAAAGGTTTATTTTCATAGTCTGTCACTATAATCAGATCAGCATCTTCATCTCACTGCACTATCCCTACATTTCGCCTTGACAGTAGACGGTAACAGTAGTCATAATAACAACACGAGTCAGAAAGACATCAAAGACAACTCAGCGGTACAGCATGGAGTCCGTCCCCAGCATACGGCTGTGCCCATCTGCCACAACTTCAAACAAACTTCCCTGGGAACTCCCTGCGGAGGAGCGGCTGCACTACCAAGGCACACAGATGTATTTTAAAAATCCAAGCTTCATCCTGAAGTCCAAAATCCCTGCCTTTTGCGGGTTTAGACCACTGGCGTTATCTTAATGCACTTACTGGTCTTGAAAACTTGTGGGAACCTTCTGAGAATGTGGTGCAATTGATTTAATCTCCTTCAGGTGGGCTGTGCCCTGTCTATTCACCTTCTCTTTGGAATATATTGGCTTTCAATAGTTGCTAATATGCCAGTTGCTGCCAGGCCTAAAGTACCACAATGCAAGAAAATTAACAAAAATAAAGCCAACGCACTGCTTAGTGTTCCCATTAACGGCATTTCAGTGAGGATTGCAAGGGAAGGCAACGCAAGAGGACGGGGCAGTGATTCCAGCTAAGGCACAAGGGTGTATCGAAACAGGCCCCAAAGTGACGGCTGAGGGCAGATTTCAGGGTGTTTCAATAACCTCATGGCTCTCAGAGAATGACATAAAATCCCCCTGAGGACAAAAAAAAAAAATAAAAAATGTTGCTTGCCCTAAAATGCTTGAGCTCTAACAAGGATGCCAGAAACAAATACATCAAGATTAGCCCTGTAAAAAGCGGTGAGCTGCAGCTCCTCTTCCCTGTCAAAAGCTCAGCCAAGGAAATTGGCTTCCCGGGACCAACACAAAATCATTTTGCTGAAAAGGGCCACACCAGAACATTTTTCAAATCTCTTCCCAAATAACCTTTACCAGGTAGTCTGCAAATAACACAGGCAAAAAGTGGGCAAAGCTCCACCAGACTGCCAGTAGCACCCGACCTGCTAATTGAAGCTAATTTGCCTTTGGTCAAAGACGAGCGTTCATCAGTTACAGCAAATATCCTGGAAAAGGGAGAAGGGAAGAGGCCACTTCTTTGTTCAGTATTTGTTTTTACTTATGGGAGACTCTTAAAAGATCAATTTCTGTGCACTTCCCTCATACATTGATTATCTTCTGCCTTCCAGGACAGCCAGGGCACCCAGCATCCTTTTATACACCCTGGGGCAGCTGCGGCATATGAGTCAAGAGCAGCCTGTACATTTATTTTCTTGTTTCTATGAGGATTTTCCAAGAGAAAAAAAAATCCATTTGGTTTTCTTACAAACCCCGCACCATTATAGTAGCTGCTGGCATCCAGCCATCCTCGCAGCATGCCTCCGAGAGGTGCAATCCCTACGGACAAGTCTGGAGTGAAGGCGGGAGTCCACCCCAGAGAAAGAGTGCATTCCCCCAGCACACAATCACCATGCCTGCCAGCTGTAGGAGCCCACGTATTTCAGCAAGGTCTAGCCTTATTTTTCAAATAGAAGAATTAGACCTATTGTTCACAATTTATTGCTATTTTTTAGCGCTCTGTGAGATATGCCTTCCTCTAGAAAGCATCTTCTTTTAACAAAGACTGTTCTTTAGCAGAGCTTCCCTCCGATTCATCATTTTCACCACCGCTTGTGGGTATATAAAACTCATACCACCCTTTAAACAATCCTTTTGCCACCAGATCCTGAGAGTCTCAATCAATATTCCTTCTCCGTCCCTCACACAGCTCTCTTCTTTTTTTTTTTTTTTTGAAGTGTAGACCTCCAGAAAAGATATTAGCTTAATGCCAGAATGGCTTGAACTTTCCTCCAGCCTGCCTGGAGCCAGCTGATTTCCAGTGGCAGCTGGAGGAAGCCAGGGAGATCAGCTATCCCTGCACTGAAATGAAGCTAACAGAGGCAGAGGTGCAACTGCCATTTAACCCAGCCTCCTTTCATCAGGGGTATTAAGGATTCATCTTCAAGCACTTATGCTATTTTATTTAATCTTCCCTTATCTCCCAAGTGGTCCTAGAGCAGCTTCTTTGAATTAACATGGCTCAGTGCTAATCAGCTCGGGAATAGCTCTGGAGCACACTGTTTTGGAAAGGCCATGCAAGAGGCGCCTCAGCCCTCTCCCAAAGCACCTAATGCAATTGCTTCCCTTCGCAATGCAATATCCACAGGCTCATCTGCTACACGCTCAGCAATCATGCTCAGATAATCAGTTGAAAGCAGAGGACAAACCAGCTTTCAGATCGTGCAAGTCAGGGGACACCCGTCCCACAGTTGGCCACTGCGACGGATGGGAGCGAGGGCAGCACAGTCCAGTGCCACAGGCTTGCAGAGAGAGAAGAGGCTGGGTGATCACCCAAAAGCTGGTGCGTTAAATTACATAGTTACTGGAGATCTTTGGCTGATGCTTTTACTTCCTTCTGTTGAGGGGTGGAGGTGGGGCTGATTTTTTATTATTTTTTTTTTAGCTCTATGCTTTAGTAAGGCTGCAACGTTTCTCTGCACTTGCGCTGGGGCTCAGAAGGAGATTTCCTGGAGACAAAGCTCTAGTCAAACCAGTAAATCTCTTGTGCTGGTTTCTTGCCCTCTATTATTACAAGCTGCCTCTCTTACAGCTCAAGCGGGAGATGCTTTTGGTATTACTAAAGCAATAAAGAGTTGGAAGAGAAAGACGAGAAAGGACAATGCGGATTTCTGCAAGGGGAGAGAGCAGGAAGGCAGTGCTGCCCTGGCAGTGCAGTGAGACATGGGAGAATGTCAGAAGAGCCAGAGAGGCACATTTCGGGTGTGTCCTCACTGTGCAGTCAGCGCAGGCTGTGAGCCAGGTTTTATCCCAGTCCTCCGATCCACCTGGATGCTCCTTACTGTCGTTTTGGAAGTGCCTTGTTAATGTACAAGGATTAGAGCCGAGTCTGAAACTCTCCTTTTGCTCAGGAAGGGGGAACTCATCTTTTTTTGCAAGTTAATGCAGTTGAGCTGGGGAGGGTCCTGGATCCTTCCCCAGCGAGACACCATCGTACCCTCCACCAATGCAATTGATGGAAAAAGATCGTAGATCACAAACAATCCCGCTATATACCCCAAAAACTCTCAGGCAGCTGCAGAAATAGCAAGGACATGATAATTTAGGAAAGGTGTTAGTAAATCTACACTCACACCCAGGCTAACTTCAGCAGTTGATCAGAGTGCATCACAGATAACTGTAAGGGAGCCCTACCAACATGCAGTAAAATATATTTATTCTTGGTTTATGTTTCTACAAAACCTAGCACAAGAGAGTTGTGTTTCATGGTGAGGGCTATTCTGTACTATTGCAAAAGAAATACTTTAAAATAGATTTAAAACTCACTACCTACAAATCAAAGGCACGTCAAAGGTGTGCAGAGCTGAGATTCCCAAGCAACGTGGCCTTGTGCTCTTAGAGAGCCTTGTTCTTCCCCTGAATGTAAATGATAAAGACATCATATAACATGGAAAGGAATGAAAAAATCCCTTCACAACACAAAAAAACCTTCCAGTGACTTACTGGCAGGTTCAAGAGATAAGAAACAGAAGATAAGTGAAGGCAAGCACCACAATAGTGTTTCCAAGTGTCAGATGCTACACCCAGACTACAAGAAGAAAATCTATTACTCTTCTTAGGAAAAAGAGTCACAGGCTCTCTATTCCCTCCAAGCATGAAAACAATGAACAATATCTCAAGACAGAGTTCATACTGCTTAGGAGACAGATAGGAGAGAGGTTTTGTCTTTTTTTTTTGTTGAACTTTTCTCAGCAAAATCACTATTTTACCAATAACTCACTTTTTTCCTAGCATTTGTGCTCTGACCTAATATAGAAAAAGGATTTGTAGAAAACGCGAGAACACAGAGAGTCCTTTCAAAAGTAATCATGCATCATTTGACTGGGCATTGCACCTCTGCAAAGACTGCATAATAATAAAAACATACCCGATGCTTTCTTCAGTGCCTTCCAAATATGTTCCTATACATATCCATGCTACGTGAATGTCCCATTTAAGACAAGGTATAACTGTTTTAGTAAGTCAAGGTGCTAGGTAGTTGCGAAGGGTGTCTGAATTCACTGCTAACCTGAACCACGCAGAAGCAGGGCTGTTCACAAACCAGTTCCACAGGAAAAGGACAGAAATAGGCATCCAACTCTTCATTTCTAGACAAAAGCAATAAGTCATGTGGCAGAAATCCACAGGCTAGAATGGAGTGGTCTCTGAACGTGCAAAAAAATACAATCTAACTAAACCAAACCTTCTCCAGAAACATGGTCTACTCCGTGTCATATTGATTTTCTTAAGCAGAAACGGAAATAAACAGTTGACTAACCCCAGATTTTGTACAGCTTTAGTGAGGCTTCTCAGCCAAATTCCAAGACAGAGGATGCTGAATCAAATGCCAGAAAAAGCAATGGAAAAATTCCTGTTACATTCAAAGGGCTTTAGATGTGGAGCATCTACTGTGCTCTCTTGGCAGAGCTATTCATATTTACACCAGTTAAAATACCCACAATTTGGGAAATACCCTTTTTGTGCCTGTCATACAATTACCTTAGGCCAGATACACTCTAGAAATACCCCCTATTGACCACGAAGCATGTCACTGAAATTGTAGTCATTTAGGCAAGTTATGCCACCAATATGGCATCTGGAGTCCAGAATATCTTCCTTTATCGGCTCTTCATCTACTCAGTGAAGCAATTCACTCTCCAGCAAGTACATTATCACCTGCATTTCCACATACACTCCTGGGCATTTGAACAGAAACCAATGTAATTCTGTACAGAAACCATTCTATAATTCACTCATCTACAGTACAGCTCATAAATTGGTTGTTGATTTTACAAGTATTCAAAATATAACCACCTAACATTCACTAACAAGGATATTATAGCCAACAAAAAATAAGCCCTGCTATCTCCACACAAAAACCCTGAAAGCTGGCTCCTTCGGTTGTTCCCATAATTTTTGATGCCCTGATTTTATTACCAGGCAGTTGAAATCATCCTCCTCACTGGTATTTATCTCCAAAGTGGAGCCCCCAGTTCACCCCATGGCCAGCTCGTACACCTGGGACTGTACCTGGGGCTAGGAGCAAAGGCTGGTGTCACACTGGTAAATATAAGCAACGTCTTCAGGTTTGGGAAAAGATATTTTCAAATCTGATTAGACTGAGATACTTCCAAACAAGGGACAAGAGTGAAGCAACGTCAAAAATACGTGATGTAGGAATTCAAGCAAAAGGTTACAAAGAACTTAATTTTCAATCTACGAAAAGGAATTTATTTCACAAGCTAGTTATGGCCAAATCAGAACTTCAGACACTGAAGAGATGGCAGGAGGGGAGACGGAGCAACAAACACATTTGATCTTTATGACATTTTATCCTCATTTTTTGTTAGGCTGCAAAATATTTATGAAAATGTCTATCCATTTAATTTTAAGTATGGAAGTAGCCCGATATAATTCAGTCTCGTGTATAGTTAAGCACATACATGCAGGATCAGTTTATCTTTATTTCGGGATAAAGTAATTGTCCATTTTTCAACCCAACATTAGATCTTCTAGGAAGATGTTTTCCTTAACGTTCACCACTAGAAAGCATAATATATAATTTTTTTTTCCTTTTCCCTGAAGAGATGAAATGCAATTATTGCTGGAATTTGTCCTACTTCTCTACTGAACTGTTACAGGAGACAAATAACATTTTCACTAGACTTAATTAAAACTAATGTTAATAAGCTAAAGTATAGTGAACCAAATATAGCAAATATTTTACTACAAGAAAAGATATGTTATATATTTTACTATAGTGTCTATATTTATTAGATATTCTCTCTATATTTTTTATTTAATATAAATAAGAATGTCTGGTTATTAAATATAAATATTAGGTGTATATAAACATATAATATATATATTTAAATGTAAGCAAATTCAACTAACAGCAATACTTTCTAAGTTACTTTGCTTTCCCTTATGGTAGGTAAAGAAATTACTTACTGATTTATCATACGGCTAAAAGCAATGCGTTGAGGCTCTGAGCTTGTCAACAGGTATTTCTGAAGTCCCTGGGCCATCACTGGGCACCCAGTGCTGCCTGTGCTGTGCTCTGTCCAAGCACTAATTATTTCTTGCAGCACTTTGAATGCAATTAAATTGGATTTATTTGAACTCCCTCAAATGTAAGGCGGTATAGAAGTACCACAAATTATTAAAAATACAGATTACTACTAAAAGCACAGCAAATTATTCTTGCTGAGTATATACCTGGTTTGATCAGGAGATGTATAGGCTCATTCCCTTCTCATAATTTGGCCCAGTTTTCACCATGTGTACAACAAGCATATTGACAGCTGGCAAAACTCTGCCTGGGTTGCAAACATGTTTGCTTTTGAAGTCAGTACCTCATGCAGATACCATCTGCTCTGCAGCGAGGAGTAAGCAGCACACAATAAACAGGTCTGGGATAACCAGCCAAGCTCCTTCCCCGTGCCTATTAGCTGCGGCTTGAATTACTCCTAGAAGCAATATTGTCCCTGGCTTTAAAACCTGGTTTTTGGAGTCAGTGTGGCGTCAGAAGGAGCAATCACTCCTCGGTCTGGTTTGTCATCTCACCCTCCTCTTTTCACCCAGGCAGAGAACTGCACATGAATTTTCTTTTTTTTGCATTTGTTTGCATTTTTCCTCCTTGTGTTTCTCCAGTTTCACTCTTTCTGCAATATCAAGATGCAGTTTCCCCCGCAGTAAAGAAAAAAAAGGTACAAAACTTCATTTGCAGCATAGATCTGTTTTTCTGGTCAAGCACAACCCACAGGAAGCCAGGTCTGGTTTAGGCCTCGGTCCAATTAAACACCATAGGAAAACGTGGATTACATGATCTTTTTACTATTTTGTCGATCTGGCGTCACTATCCATCAAGTTTTTAAAGCTCATTCCAGCTCCTGCCCATCGCATGGACCAGTAAAACCAACTAAAGCAAACGCAGCCCCGTGGTATTAGGGTTTGAGGGAACAGATTTGAGGTATATGTTAGATGATGACAGAGGTGCATTGTCAAGAACATCTATATTGTTTTACTGGACATAAAGGAGAAAGTGTGCTGTAATAAATTGTAAAAGTTACGCCATTTAGCATCTAGATGGCCACTTTAGAAATTTAAGACCTCACCTTTAAAAAGTGAAACAACTAAGCTATAATTCACATTTATTTCACTCCTCCACTTCCCCATCAAAGATTTTCACTGGACGTACACTATTTTTCAAAAAGCTGTCAAGAATGTAAGAAACTTTGCCTTGAAGAAAAACACAGAACCATTTCTTAGTGTCCTAAGATACAATAGCATACATTTCAATCCAGACAGGCTTGCAGCAATCACATTTATGCAGATTATATTTCATGAGATTTCATCAAGGCAGTGAATGATTGTTTTAGAGGAGAAAGGCTAACGCTCCAGAAAGGATTCTGGAAGCTAAATATCCCAGGAAGGACCCGAAGAGCCAAACAAAAACGTAGGCTCACCTCCTCCATGAGGCTGAAGCAGCCTCAGGGCTAAGCTTATCCGCTTCAGCCTTTCCAAAAGCATAATTTCGTGGTTACAGAGTGCAAACACATAGTATCTTGTTCAACTAATTTCTGAGCACGTTGCGCTTTGGTGCAACGTTGCGGTTATTTTGTCATTTCTACCCTTACATTTTTGGTTCTCCAGGCAGAGGAGCACCTGAATCATGGACACCTCGAACAAGCAAAGTCACATCTCTCTTGGACCATCCCCAGCACTTTCCATTGCTGCAACAGCCCACTTTTATTGCCGGTTGCGTGAAAAGCGTTTTCTCACAACTCTGAGTACTCCCATTTCTCTACAGAGCTTATACACAAATTTTTACTAATGCAAAGCAAAACAAAGGTAAGAGTACAGTGCACTATTCCTTTTCCTGGGAAAGCAGAACAACTTTGCAGCTCATTCACCACGGATGATGCCATGAATGTTTTTCCTGCTTCACCCAGTTTAACCCCTGCAGAAGTTTATCGGTTCATTCCAGTGAGCCTGCAAACTCCCGTGAAACGCTGAGTGGTACCTATTTCTCCTGACTTCAGATTAATCCAGGGTCATGCATACCTTTATAGAGCAATTAAAGCTTTTTAGGACCCCAGCCCTTTGGGTCCAGTTTTGCCTTGGGTAATGGAAACTGCCAAAGAGAAGATGGGCTTATGCAGTATTTTATGCTTCCTTTACCAATCAATACACTATAAAATACGTGCTGAGGTATATATGCTGAGAGCCAAAGTTTACAAAAAGTTACACTCGCACAACCCCAATCGGCCTCACAGCATCGAAGCAGAGGCTTTCAGCAGTGCTTCAGCTTCCTTCGTGCCTTTTGCCTGCAGAGTCGGTTCCTGTCGTGCCCTCAGCTGGAGGACAAAGCTAAGTCATTGCAGAGAGTTGCAAACAAGCGGCTGATTACGGTGCACAATTAAGAGACAGCGTGCAGGTCCCTGCAGATTGGCAACTTTCCATGCTCAAAAAGTCAAAGAAAGTGAACAAGTTGGGAAGTTGGATTCCTGTCCCTTGGGAAGCTCACTGCAAGCAGATTCTTGTCTTTTGGGGAATGCATGTATATGCACTTAGATTTAATTGCAAATGGCAAACCAGTATGCCAACGAGATGACAGCAAGCTAGTCTACTACAAGCATGTGAGCTTCAGTCACCAGCCCAACCCAGGAAAAAAAAAAACCAAAAAAACAAACAACAAAACCAACCTTATGAGCCTGGGAAAGTGATAAACTTTTCTACAAGGGTATAAGGTTGTTCCTTAGCTGCAAGTGTGACTTGCATATATTCGTTGCCTTTGAGACATCTATCTCAAACACAGCCTTTACACCATGAGTCTGACGTGGTTTTCACTTACACCACATTTGCAACAATTTTCTGCTGAGTTTAATGACATTCTAGTTCGGAGAAGCAAACCTCCGCGTGAGTTTTCAGATCTATGCAATTTAGGCATGCCCTTCCATATTTTAGATTACTACCTGAAATACAGGCTTACCAGATTACAGCCCTATGTGAGCAAACACAACCAAAGAAAATAAAAGCAAAATGGTGAACACAGAGTTCTCCCTAACACAAGCCCAAGTGTATTTTCATTCTACGCGCACACCCCTAGTTCCAGCTGTTACCATAAGAATGAAAACTGAGGCTGATGCTACAAACCTCACAGGTAAAGTTTTGTCTCTGTAAATAAAACCAGTGGTATTGTTTCTCTCAACAACCTTTAGCAGCTTGATGCTGCCTCCAGGAATGACATTTCCCTTCCAGAAACCAGTCTGAAGGATAATTCACACAGAGCCATTAAATGCCAAGGAAAACCATCGGAGAGAGCAGACCCTCTTGCACCCAGTCTGCCCCAGGAGGTGAGCGTCACTCACTTTGATCTGCAAATCCTTTGGCTACTGGTGAGATCCAGTGTAACCTAACATGTTTGCTCCATTTCTGCAAACTTCTCATGCCAGGATCTGACCTTTGCTAGATTAATTGTATGTTCATGTAGACTGTTCAATGAATAGAATTATATACAAATTCTATTCTTCCCTGTGTCTTCAAGGGGTGATTTTCCTGGGCTTGATGGAGTCTGTGCTGATATTTGGGCCATCTGTTGCCAGATGCTTAAAACTGCAGAGTAACTCACAAATCAAACTAGAAGTGGTGGGTTTGCACAGTCTGACCAGAGAAAGAAAGACTGATGCTCTTAAAAATATTTCTGCTCACACTTTCTTTTCTGTCTCAGAGGAATAAAGCATTTTTCAGTGAGGCTGAATTTCCCTTTTCACGATGCCTTCGCTGGAGAGGGAGCACTCTCTGAGGCTCCAGAGACAAAAGATTAAAAAAATCTTTCATGTCTAATTTCAGTTTAACTTCTGTTATGACTCCCTCTCTCTGGCTCTATACCAGGATTTCCTTTGCCTTCTGAGGCAAGAGTAAACTCAAGTATTAAACAAAAACTCTTCTTTAAAAAGAAAACAATTGAACTTTTCATGTGTAAACGTACACATTTGTTCCAGAAACTTAAACTTAATTTATCATCTCTAACATCTCTATCAAAAAATCATGCTGAATAAAACCGGGGGGGGTTCCCCCTTTTGTTGTCCTTACAATGAATAAATTCAAAACAAGAGACCACTATGCACACACAATATAATAGAGTTAAAGCAAGAGTTAATAGTGAAAAGCTGGTTTTCTATTCATTTTCTGGCCCTGAGTTCTCTCATGCTTAAATATCTATATTGCAGTATTATTTCACAGAGACCAGACAAGCATCGCAAACATCAGTCCCTATGTGGCAGGTAGGCAGGTCCTGTACGAGCATGGCATGCTGAGACACCCTCTGGCCCAAACCGTACAAAGACAGTTATAAAGTCAACCTTCAGATCTAACAATGAGAAAATAGGGACCCAAAATAAAAATGAGAAGATTTAGAGTGAAAAGATAAGCTGAGGACACAGCACAGCCTTGATCTAGAGCTGATCTCATGCCCTCAACACTGCTGGAAGCTCTGACTGGAGCACAGCAGACGTACGTATACCAGTCCCAGTTTCATTTACTTTGTCTCCACTGGTAGCAGAGGCTTAATACAGAGCAACAAAATTAGGAGTATATTAAAGCCCGCTGAGGTACCCCAGGGTGATGGAGATGTCCCCTTACATACGCTGAGATGTGGAGACTGAGCTGCTTCCAGCCATGCTGAGAGCACTCCATGCCCATGGCAGGGATTTGGGCGTAAAAATAGCAGATTATAGAGGAACAGATCTGTTGAGTGGCCAGTAAGATATGCAATCACCATCAGTTACTGTAGCTGCATTGCTGCTAGGTTTGTTTAAAGGATATAAAAAATCATGCCCCAATAATTAATTTTTTTTCTGGAAGTTGCAAATATTGCCATGTGTGTTATGTAAAAATCATAATACACTCCTGACATGCATTTAAAAAAAAACAAACAAACAAAATCAATCTTTTCTACTACCTAGGACCAGAAGTATATAGAAAGAAGTTTAAAATGCAGAAGCAGATGACCGGTGAAACCTGTCCTATTGGTTCTTGCCAGAACGATGCTCCAAATTCCCCAATAAATAAATTTCCCTATAAAGCACAAGTGTTATTTTCAAATGAGCTTCAAATCCCACCGGGGCTCAACAGACACACATATGCTCACAGACACAAAGCCACATAACGTCAGGAGAAACTCCAGAAAGATTTGCGGTATATTTTTGCTCACAGCATTGTATGCAAAGCCCACAGCCCGTTTCCAATGGCACTTGTACAAGCGTTGAGCCCCATTCTCACATCCTTATCCACACTGTGGCAAGCCTGACATTAATGGGGTATTTTAAGTTACTGAGGAAGCAAAAGCCCAATACCCCTAACATGTTTCCTTCCAGGGTAGAAATCTGGTGTTATTCCATAAACCACCTTATTCGTTTAGGTAATAAAAGGTCCAGAGCCAGGCCCCCAGCACTGCACAGCCCCAAGAGCAAGGGTGTTTCAGCTACTGAATACAGGGGTATGGCATAAAAAAGTAGTAACTTCTGGCTGTGTAATTGCAAGCTGCATCATTATGCATGTGCACGACAGAAGGAGAGGACAAACTGAGGTCACCCAGGAAACTTTGATGCTGGCGTTTCTTTACCTCCAAGTGTCTGACTTTGCAGCTTTAATAATATTCTTGTCATGAAGGGGTTTTGTTTAATTTATATATAGATTATGGGTTGCTGTCTATTGGCAGACACCCGCAGTATTGGCTGAATGCAGTTTAAAACAGCAAACCTTCCCTCTGTTGAAAACACCTGCTTTAGCTAGAAGACCATTTCATTGCAAATGTTAGTCTCAACGAAATAGGAGCCGAATTTTGATTCTGTAATATGCCTAGGGATGACAGCATCATTTAATGTATCCATCAAAAGTTACTAACTAGATCGTGATTGAATGGGGAACGGTGCATCTGACCTTTTTTTAAATTACCATCACAGACTTTTAATGGGTTTCTCAAAAGTTATTGTTATTAACATGAATATTACAGGAATGAAATCAGGCTGTTAAAGCCAGTAATCACAATGCTTAAACAAAACTGACACCTGCAAATAATCTGCTGAGTTATCAAGAACTGTCTTGTCCCTAAAGAAAGACTAGATTGAGACAAACATATTGACTGGGAGAGATAATGATAACGATATTAACAGAGTTAATCAATTGCTTTACTGAAAGTAATAGAGACAGTGAATTAAATGGGACAGAATTTAAGTGGGGATATGAAGTTACTTTACAGCGTGTCCTGTGGTTAATGGGCATAAGCTGATCTTTTGCATCTTCCACACTTGGTTTGTTCGTGATAGATATTAGCTGTACGGTGCAGGGTATTGACCTGTTACACATGCCGTGAACCTGCAGCTATTATCATGTGAGATCCTGCAGCCACGTATTATTATTAATGTCAGATTTGCAGGCAAGGTTAGTGAGCAACATAAGGGAACAAATCCTAAGCCACTGTTAACCTCAATGGTAACTGAATCTTTTTGAAGATGCTCCCTTTTTATTCTTATTTCTGAATTAGGAGTGAATAAACTGTTCAGTCATTCAGGAGGAAGGAAAAAACCTCAGTCATATCTAACTCTCTGGTATTTTGCTATTAATCTTTCTTTAGTACTCCCAACCACTAGGATCAGTGCTCCACTGGGTCTCAGCATCTGCTGTGTATGTATCACTTTTTTTCTCACCGGAGGAAAAACTACAGTAGTGGGTCTGGAAGATGTTTACTTATTGACGGAAGAGGTGCAATACACGCAGCGGCGATAAATACTTCCCTAACAATCTCCTCTATAAGCATGTCTCTGTCCCAGGCTGAAGGGACCATCTCTAGGTTCAAGACAAGTGTTTGTGCTTTGGCCTTTTCTGCTACGGAAGAGGATAGTTTTTATGGTGTGCAGATTTTTTTATTATAGCCTCTCATTTCTCACGGTCCTCGTAAAAGGTTATCAGATCACTGCCAGTAGTACCTAAGCAAGAACAGAGCCCTGACTGCCCTGTGTGCTCCAACAGCCCTTTGTCCAATATTCCTCTTTACTTGATTTAATATGCTAAACGCCATCTTGTGAGCTAAAGTACCATTTACAGAAATCGAAGTATAACTAAGTTACTAAGCATGTGAAACTGGCTACAAATAGCAAAGGCATTCTTCCAGTGAGGATTCAAATTTTTTCTACCATGCCATAGTTTCCAGCTATTATTGCCATTTCTTAAGTATAATTATATATAGTTGGTGCTCAACTGAGTTTGCAACCTTCTGTAATTCCCTGTTCTCGTTTATTTTTCTGCCCCAACAAGTCTAACTGCCAATAACAGGAAATATCCACCCCATTTACAAAGAGAAAACCATTATACTTAATTCCACAGATATATCAACTTGAATACCATAAATTTTGATACTGGGCATTGGAAAAGACACTTAGCTATGTGCTGCGCTGTCTACACTGACTCAGTATGTGCGATGGCTATGTAATACAAGTCACTAAAGACACCAAGAGCTATTGGAAATCAAGCATATCTGGACCTGTGAAGCACCATGCCAATAGCTATGTATTGCCCGCCTTAGCATCCAGCCTTTTACCTGGCGTTTGGCCAAACCTAATAAAACTAATTACCATGAGATGTTTTTTACAAATGGAAACGCTGCAGTTAGATACAATCTGAGTGCTCCACACTGAGCACCATGCATCAGGCGAACAAATGACTGCCAACTTTTTTTTTTCCTGTGGAGAAAGCAGCTATTTGCTCCCGCTCACTCCAACAGAGAAAGTCATAGCTGTGTTCTCTGGATCTGCTGTTCCTGGGAGACAGCAGCAGAGAGGATTTGCCTTTTAGCATTACGAAAAAGATTCTCGCAGTGGTCTTGATTGAAACACTTAACCTGCAGATCCCCTTTCATTATATGCAATTTCTAGTTGCTTTTTGCAGATCACATTGTCACACATCCTTAATAATGTTACCGCTGCCGAGTTTCATCTAGTAAGGTCCAACACGCAGACACAAAATTTCCTGTTGTAGAGAATCCCACAGACTCCTTCAACCCAGCATTTATAGAAAAGCTTTCTGATAATCGCCTATCCTCTGCAAGAGCTATCGGATTTCACATCATAGCTGATCATCCGGCTTACGGTCTCGCTGCAACTTGCTTTCGGCACATGGCAGGGGCCCACTAGCATGACGCAGCATTCCTGGCAGGGGGAGCAGAGGCACAAGCAAAGCTGCTAAGCAGCTCCGGAGTCTCCAGCCATTGCCCAGGATGGCCTGCAGCCATCACCGCAGCTCATCCCGGTCTCACAGCCAGGATTGTGTTGGCACCAAAAAGCGCTGTTGATATTTGCCCTGACCCTCTGACAAATTAGTGGCAAAGGAAATAAAATACCAACAAGGAATAAGAGTGTCTGTTTACTCAGGATGACAAAACCAGGAAGGTTATTTGATCAGGACAGTGAACCCGTCTCCTTTGCAGCTGGTGATATTTTAGATGACTGAGAAGCCATTTTCACTATACATGCTCTTTTTGGCCTGTGACTACAAACACCACCTTCAGGGCTATCAGATACAGCTATCCCATCTCAAGTTCCTACACAACTCACCTTGACACTACCAAAACTAGGTATGACAGCAAGAGGACTGCATCAACTCTAGTCTGCTGCATCACCCAGTGCCTGAATCTGGCCACGTGCTTCACAGCCTCCTGGGTTTGGACTGGGGTTGCCCACTGCTGTTATTTGAGAATATTTACTGGAAGGTGCCAACACGAGGAATTTCAGTTTTTCGCTTATTTTCCTTAGTCATTGCCCACATCCTAAGGATCTTGCACCAAGCCCTTCTGGGAATCCATCAGAGACGTGTCCTCTCCTGCCAAGACTAACCCAGGAAAAAGTGGCTGGTAAAAGGCAAAAGCCATCACACCAAGTAAATGGCAAATTAATCACAGTGTTTAGCATAAAAAAAAACCACCAAAGGTCCTTCTCCTTGAATGAGAGCATCTGCAACTGAGAACGTGTATCTGGCTGTACGGAGAGAAAAAATATTATGATATAAGGAAGGACACACAGAAAGGCTCTCAGGAATGGTTTTGCTGGAGAAGGAATCTTTTCCTGGGAGTCTACAAAAAGCATTTTTTGCCTCGCCTGCTGCCCCATTTACTGTGCTGCTGTACAGGTCAAGAGAAGTCAGCTCAGAATGTTCAGGTACAATTGAACACATTTTTCAATCACCAGTCTCCAAAGGAGTGCAGGCACCATGCTGCCATGGACACCTTTGGACCCGGGGGCTCGGACCAGGATCTGCCGCTTCTGGAAGGTTTCAAGGGCGTTCCCTTCCTCTCTCTGCATGGTGTGAACAAGGTTGCCTGAGCAGATGACTGCACCATTTTGGAGCACTTTTCCCACTGCTGCGGGCATCTCTGCAGGCTGTGAGTACTTGGTCCAGAGTTTTTACCAAAGTCATATGAATTTTGAAACACAGTGACTCTGCAGCCTTGGCCAAGGATTTCAACTGCATTCCCCAAGCGTTATGCTCACTGTGCTAAAAAGCACCTGCAAAGCATTTCTTTGTGATATTTACTTTATAAAATTAAAGCACAGGGAGAAAAAAAAAATCAGTTTCTTTCTGCTTTTCCTTAGTTTGCGTAAGCAGTCGATTGTAAATGTCAAATGCCAGTGGTGCATTAGAAAAGGATCACACCGAAAAATTCCCTCTTGAAGGCCAGAGCCCAAACTCCTCGCCAGCCCCAGGACTGCTCTAATTTCACATACAACATCCTACATTAGGACCATGTACAGTAATGCCTAATTTAGCCATCACAACTCCAGTAGCGTGGGAGTTAAAGAGACTCCAACAGCATGTGTGCAGAGGGTTCACCTAGGCTAAATTTTAGGCAGTGCCCCTCTGCTTCAGATAGCTCTGTCCAGGTTTGAAGGGGTGAACAGGGAATATTGTGAGATCCGAGCTCATTAGAGGAGCAGGTGGGGATGTCTGCAGCTGAATAAGCAGGTTGCTTTGGGAATAACATGAAACAGATGTCCTGTCTTCGCACTCCCTGAACATTTTCTTCAAATAAATTGCAAGTGCAGGGTTTAAGGCCGAGTCTGTCATTTATCTCTTTAGCAACTCCTCTTCTGTTTTCTTCTGCCTGTTTTTTTTCAGGATAGCAAACCTTTTTCTGTAAAGGGATGACTTTAGAACCTAGAGAGCAAAAAATGCTTTTTGATTGAGCAAGGGAAATGAAGTGCTCCCTGCCAAATGAGTTTACTGAAGTTTCAGGTAGAGAATACTGGGAGGTGCTCTGCACATGTTACAAAATAGGCACGTACTCAAACAACGTCAAAGCTCGTTGGAGAAAACCACATACTAGGCTTTACTAAGGGGATTTCCCTTCAAGATATTTTCCCAGCAACATTTAATGTTCAGGTTGGGGAGGGAGTCGGGTTTTTACATATGCTAAGTATAGCTTGTGGTTTGTTACTTCGGCACAGCAATGCCCTTATTCATATCAAATGTCTGAAATAGACGAAGGGACACTGGTTCCAATTACATGCCCGAGTCCTGGGAAATACACAGGCAGGTCTAGAACCATTCATAGAGAGTTACCAAAAACGTGCTCACCAATGTGCTCACCAAAAATGTGCTTTCTTTAAGTAAAAGATTACTTAAAGCACATACAAAAGCAAAGGAGACTTGATTCTTCTTCGTGCATGAAGATTTTACTTTGGAAGACCAACGCACCCAGCCTTCTACAAAAAGGCAAAGTTTTGGGATGTCTTCTTTTTGGAGACACCACCCCCGCCTCTACCAGAAGGCATCTATTGATCATCAGAAAGTCCCTACCACTCACTATCTAGAAGTGTCTCAGTGAGGTTCCTTTGGGTTAGGCAACCAGCCCCTTTTGTCAAGGTCCAGGATTTATATTTAAAAACACATTGCACAGGTAACGTACAAGGGACTAAAACAGGCAACAAACTTCTAAGATGTATTAGTGGAAAAAATGGGATTTACAGGTCCACTGTCTTTGCTTATGATTGACAGCTTAACCCACAGGGATGTGGGAATGCTATTTACTGTCTACTGCCTGTGCTGCTGGGATAAACTTTCCTATGTGCAATGCTCTTGATAATGTGCATAACTCAGAATCGTGCAAAAGAAACTTCCAAAAATCTGCACAGAGAATTAGTTCAAGTCTCAAGACAAAGAGGCAATAATTCACCAACTCCATGAGCACTGCCAGAAGTTAATGCAAAATAAATTCCATGGGAGTTTGCAAAAATGTCAGATGACAATAATACCTTAGTGAGGCAGAGCATATTTTATGCATCCTGCTCATTAGCTGTAAAGCCTGTCTGCATGACTGTTTTTTCTCATTTGAATTAATCACACTGTATATTATGACGAGACCCGCTGAGCCCTCTAGCACATAAAGCATTTAAAAGATGTTATTAAAAAAGTTATTTTGGACATTTGCAATTACATATCTATTTGTACACTTGCATTTATAGCTTGTCTTACTGTCAGTCTGCATCAAGCTAAAGACATAGGAGTCTGTTTACACAGATGGACCTTTGGAGCCATTATAGCCATGCTTACAAGAAAGTAACAGTATTATTCTTCTGAAAGGCTATAAATTTTAAAACCCAAGTTACAGAGCTGCTGTTTGGCATAAGTAGATTTAGTCAAACTATTTCATATTAAGTTTATACAGCATCTCAACTTTGATACGCATTCCAGTTCCAAAACCAGGAACCCAGAAAATCCATGTTCAATCTTGGCCACGAATGGTGCCAACAACCTCGAAACGACGCTGTGTACTGAAGCTCCTCTACGTGCAGTATCTCGGTTAGTCTGGAGCCTTAAACATTTAAGGCACAGAAAAAGCCCTTTGCAAGTCAACGAACTCGACTGTCTGTCTACCGATGTACATCCCCCCACAGGAACTGTCAATCTTAAAAAGAAATTCAACTTTTTGCTTCAGCCTTTACAGGAAGACACGTTTGCTAGCTTGAAGCCCTCTTCCAATTGATGCAATAAATGCAGCCACTGCTAGTTTGTCCCCATTTGCTCCTGCACCAGACAGCTCTTCTCCCTCTCTGATGTTCACCCTCAACCTATTTCTAGACAACAGCATAAAATGTCCAGCCAGCCCTAAAAGCGAGTCTGGGGCACTGATTTTTGGGCTACAGCTTCAGTTTTGTGTACAAGTCAGATGAGAATAATTTCTGCACGCAGGGGTCTTCACTCTGCTAAGCCTATTAAAAGCAGGAGAAAAACAGAGTATGAATTTCACAGCCCTAACAATCTTATGAAATTCGTGAAATACAGCAGACAAACAGGTTTTGCTCAGGCACCCACGACGGTAAAGGCTGACGCAAGGGCATCGGACCCAAGCACTAAATGGATAAAATGGCATCCCCAGCAGTTTTTTTTCCTATTCATTATCGGTGCATTTTTAGAGTCACCACATAACCCTGCCCACCCTTCCCCACAGGGATATCAGTATCGAGTCGTTCGTCAGCAGAATATTGTCACATTTTACAATATCACCCTTAAATACAGGAGCCCTCAACAGGACAGTGCTAGAGGTTATTGATTTTGAACCACTGACGCAGCAGGCAGCATCCCCCCAGCAGGAGAGATGCCCAAGGTCAAATGCCTTCTTAAAATACACGTTTGGCTACCAGGAGTTTCATTAAGTTCTGTAAACCATCAGGTATTGACTAGCGGCACTATTTATAAATAATCAGCCTGTACAGTGCTGACCCCTTTTTTATTTAATGAAATTTGTTTTCTCTTCTCAGTGTCAGGTATTTTGAGTTAGCGAAACGCTGTGACCTCTCCCACGCTAAAAATGAAACTGCGTATAAAGACTGTCATAAAAGCCGAGCACTAGCAACAGCTCCCGGAAATAGCACGTATCTATTTAGGTAATACAAACAAGATGTCAAGTCTTTAAAAGCCTAAGCTGTTAAACCAAGCGCCAAACCATCCATAAACGTTTGCACACCACAGAGCGAGAGCGTGCGCACTCTCCTTCATTCAGCCTCTGTAAAATAAATAATATATTATGCATGAGCAAAATTTGTGTTATTGCAGCAGTGACAAGTCATCCTGAATTAAGACATTCAAGAATTAAAGCTCTCCCTCTTTGTGCACTTCCTAAAGGGAAAGAATTTCTTAAAGGCAGTATTTCTTGCACTGGAGCTGCGATGTCCCGGAGCACTGCGGGCCAAGCTGGAGGGCGCTCACCGGGGCCGAGCTTCCGCAGAGCCACCCAGCTCTGAGGTCCCAGTACAGGGCCAAAGTCCTGCTGCGCTCAAGCCCCCACGCTTTCTTAGCTCAGCATTGCTTTCTCCTCCTTATCCCAGAATTGGCAGGAGCTTTGTCTACCATAAGCTAGCAAAAACTCATTTTGAATTAATGGTCCTTTATTTCCTTATGGACTTTCCTTATTTCTATTCTTTATGCTGTGGTGGCAGAGGTAGGGATCCCTCTTTCTCCTGAGCCAGTTTTCTCACCTGACCTTTAAATTCTCCTGCACCATCCAGAAGGGGCGGGAGGGGAATCACAACAAAAAAAATCCGGGAAACATAAGCTTATAACTTCAGGCCATACTATATTTAGCAGTTCCCTGGTGTGCTGCTATGTTTTTAATTGCTGTTGTCAGAATATATGCGGGAGAGGTAGCTGCTGTTTTACGAAATAAGAACCCTTCATATCCAGGTGTTAAGTGCGTGACTGTCATCCGACAAGGTAACGGAAGCACAAACTGTCAGGGTCAAACACAGCACCTAGACCCTCTTATTTGCCCAAGGCACCGCTCTGCTATACTTGCCATGCAAGTTGGTTGGTTTTGTTTCTGTGCACGTGCACACCTATTCACACAGAAAGGGGTGCATTTTTGATGTGTGTATACATATTTACACATACTATATTGCATCACAATATTTTGATTTGCAAGCGAGCAGCGTGCAATGATGCGACATTTGTAATGTATGTGGGGGATGGACAGATATAGAGTTATTACAAGACAAGATTAAAACTCTTCGGTTGATTTGTATTGATTTTATTTTTGCAGTGTGCTCTGCCTGATCATACATCTTCCCATTTCCACCCCGCTGCTGGGCGGGAGGGGGTGGACGCTTCGGCCGAGACTGCAGAGCATGGCATATATCTGCGTAGCAGAGAAAAAGCCGCCGGCATCCTTGAGTGGTTACAAATTACAGACCTCTCACTAGGGGACCAGACTGGAGCCAGGATCCAGCTTTTAGTGTGCCAAAGCCAAATACAGCTAAATTACACTCTCAGCTGCTCTACCAAACAGCCGCTGTGGCAGATGCAGTCTCCAGCAGGTCCTCACCCCGTGGCTGGGGCCACCTTGCGCAGCCATCCGCACTGCCACGTGCGCAAAGCATGGAGGGGCCGTGCTGCAGGGGCAGACCCTGTTCACGGTCTGTCATGCTCAGATCAAGTGTAGCCCTTGTACCAGTGCATGCACACGTGTAACAGCCAAAATCATCTCGGGAAGCAAAAGACAAGTGTTGCACAACACAAGTGCCGAGTGAGAGCACCGGCACCTCCGTATTCAGCAGCCGCGGCTGCTGCAGTGGTGCCTTTGCCACTGCACCAGCACAGAAGTCCCTCCCTTTCTTTGCAACCCAATAAAACTGATCCAGCAGCATCTCTTGCATGACCAACCAGTTCCCACCCCTCCTTACTGACTGAAAAGCAGCAGATTATTTGAAAGCAAGAAGCCAACACACCCACACTGCCTTTTCAACCTCGTTAGCATTTGCCAAGCATCATTTCAACCCTAACATTATAGATGTTTAACAGGTCCATACGGAACATCTTTGAACCTTGCAATCAATGCGACTGAGCCACTGCACAAAATTTACCATCGATCCATGTTTCACTTCATTAAATGTTAGTTTTACAAGGTTCAAAACGGGTCTGCTTAAGATTGTTTAACAACCTGCAGTTGCATCATCAGCTGTAAATGGCCACGCAAGACTGACTGCAGGCAAGCCTGCTAGTTATTTATTTCTTGCCCTACAACAATATCAATTTGGCAAACTCACTTTTAAAAGTTTGTAACGTGTTCAGCAATATTCACTTTAAGCTTGTCTGCTGACAATACCACTTCACGATAATCCTTTGGGATTGAGACAAGGCAACATCACATCCAGCTGTCCCCAATGCACACTCATCTGTAGGTACTGCAAAAGCGATGCTGCAAATACGGATTAATTACACCCCTGAGAAACTGCTGTCACACCAACTGTGTTTCAGCTGTCTCCTCTGTATTACGGAATGAAAAGTCAGTACAAAAATGGGAACAGGTTGGTACCAGGGTACGTCCTCAGCTCGTGCACCGCACAGGGGTGGGACTGTCCATCTGATGCAGAAAACAGTCGCATGATTTGTGTGTGTGTGTTGCAACTCACCGCAGGTGATGCAAGCTTCAAGGCAGTGGCACACAGAGACAGCATAAACAATACAACTGAAACGGTGGGCCCACCTTCTTGTTTGAACACCATTGCTGCCTGAGCTCTGCCGCTGCCGAGCTGCCCACCCTGTGGGCCCCAAGAAGGCACTCTCTTTAAAATTCTTCAAACTTTAAATATAGATTTTTTTAAAAACCTATCAGCTCCTCTGAAGCGGGCAGGCACAAGTGCCGTGCACGTGGCATTAGTCCCTTAAAGACCATATGATCCTGAAGTGGGCTCAGCCGTACAGATTTGCAGCAGTATTAACGTGCACACTCGGCAAATTAACAATCAATTGTGCTTTTTGCCAGAGTTTTGTGTGAAACACAAAATCTTAATTTATTCCTGCTACACCAGGACAGCTGAGAGCATCTATCAAGCCCTTAGTCCACAGGCAACACGCTGCACGGGATAAACTATGAGAGCTGATAGCAAACCATCACTCTCCTACCACCACTAACAAACACCGTTATTTATCTTCTGGACAAGTTAAATATTTTAGTGCAAATGGTTTTATGTACTAGTATTTCCTCATTTCTATGGCCTTGGGTCACCAGCCTCTATATTTTCACTTCCTCAGCCAACAGCTAGTAATGGAGAAAAACATTGTACGTTCATTACAGAGGAAAAAAAGAAGTTCCACATCAACATGTTTCCTTTGTGCTCTGGTTAAAGGTTAGACTTCCCTCTTTATTCTTGTCTCCTGCAATTTATTAAACCCTCTGCAACAATAAAATTAATAGCGAGTCTTGGAGTAGGTAAAAATCTATTTATGCAAACAATTGATATATTGCATAAACCGTCAGGTAAGAATCAGCATTCTTTAAAATGAAAATATATGTATTTTTTAAGTATATCAGTTGCTGAGGATCTTTGCTGCCCAGCACTTGCAGATGTGCTGGGGCAGTCAGCCCCAGGCGGGGGCCTCCTTCCAGCCCCCCCAGCTGGGAGCTGCTTTTGCAAGTGGAAGTCTGCTCAAGTGTTTTGGAAATTGCTACTCACTTTTGCTTGTGCTGAGAGCCGAGGTGACAGTCCAGCAAACCGAAGCCGTGACAATGCCTGGGTATATTGCTCCTCTCGGTGCAGCACTGGGGCCTTCAGAGGAAGCATTCCTGTTTAAGAATGGGGTGTCAGAGAATTAGGCCAGGTTTACAACCCAGAAATAGCAGCTCTCCTGTTCGCAAGGCAAGTAATTAGACACTGCAAAAACCATAGTAAAGTGTCATTTTTACATTGGTACTCCGTATTACAGAGCTGTGAACTGCCCAATACCAAAATCTCCCAGATGCCGTTTCTGAGGTGTTACACTTCAGTCGTTATTCATTCCCCCTGTCAACAAATGGGTGATGCTAAACTTTGAGGGAAAACTCTTTTGGTTGCTACAAGCTCCATGGCCAGGAGGGGGACATATGTAGATACGTTCAGAATTAGAGGGTTGCACTGCACACAATGAGCAAAACCACCTTCGGTCAGAAGGACTGATACCAGCTCTCATCTGCGAAGTTTTATTCCTCTGAGCATCAACAAAATGCAGATGGTCTTTCCCCTGAGTGAAGACCATCTGCACCTGGAAAACTCAAGTCAGGAAGACAGACCAGAAGGTGAAGGGGAGAAATCCATTTGTACAAGCGCTTTGCTTTGCAAACTGAGCCATACCCCTCTAACCAGCAGCAAATGTGCCTCTGCACAGCAGTACTATCTGCAAACCAAGTAAGTCTCTCAAACAGATGAAGGCATTTCTTCATGTAAAAAAACATTTTGCATTGACTTAAAAAAACCCCAACAGGTGCTTGTTGGAATTTTTAAAATAGAGGAAAAAGGTGTTAGTAATAACGGTGTTAATAAGGCTGTTTGGGATCTGCCGTCCTTTTCTGAAAATATTTTGAAGGCGCAGGGATGAAGTCAGAGGTGGATTCGAGGGATCTTTCCCCAGGAGCGGACTTCAAAAAGCAGTATTTTTCTGAGCAGTGTTCCCAAGGAAAGGCCATCAGGCACTCGCACAAATCTCCCATTAGTACCATAGAAAATGATGCCACATCACATAGATAAACACTAAACTAAGACCAAATAAACTAAGCGTGCGTTTTAGCATCAGGCTCCGCAAACCCGGAGTAAACCTCATACAGACTTACCTGTCTCTACCAACAGTGTACAAAGCCCCGTCACTGAGCATGTTCACAGGGTTGTCCTTCAAGGCATGAACACATCCCATCTGACAGATTCCCCTCTAACAAGAACCTTTAGCAAAGCATCCAGTGAATCACAGACCAACATGACATGAACCTAAGTTCTCATGAGCAGAGGAACACCTTGTCCAGGCTGGTGCCTTATTCATGTAAAACTATCCCTGTCACATCTCCGCTCCCTCATCAAGTTGTTCTGAGCTGCATAAATTAGTTACACAGGAGCTAATGGGACTGGGAGATATCTGATAGATCCTGCAAATTCCCTGAAGCCCTTTGAAAATCTAAACTTCAAAATGAGGAAAACATCTCTTAGAACTCCTTTAAGCTGATTTTTAATTGCAAAGTATAGATCACTGCACTTCACCCAGTAGGTTTTTTTTTTGTTGTTGTTACAACATGGCTCTATTTTGTTGTAATTCAACTAGAATTGTAGTTTGTCAAGTACCATAGCCATATCCTTTTGATAAATATCTAATTGTTCTACTAGAGCTCTACTATAGTTATTTACCAGAGCAAGAGCGTCTGCAAAGTACAACCATTTTTGATCACAACAATTTGATTTCTACTGTTTATGGACCAAATTTTCCTAGGTGGTACAGAGGGGGAAAATCCACTTACAGCTGAGGTATATCAAACGGCATTAGTTCAGGAGCTTACCTAGTGTATTGATCTTTTATTGGAATAGCTTTGTCACTTCCTTTCAACACGCATTATCATTTTTACCAGTTACAGGTTTACAATCTCTGGTTCCCTTCCTGGGCCTGGTCATTCCCAGCAGCCGCTAACGATGGCGATTTACCAATAGTCACAAATGATGGACATGTCGTTTCCACCAACTGTGGTAACCATTGCTTCAAGATAAAACTGTTCAAGGTGTTTTCACCACAAGAAAGGACTTGCAAGGTTAAATTAAATTTTAAATCTTTTTAATTACTAAATTTGATAATTTCCATGTAATCTAGCTACTTCTCAGGAAACCGCAACAGACACACCAAAACGAGAATAGAAAATGAATCATTTTGAGATAATTTTCCAGTCATTTATAGCCATGAAATCCCAGTTAACAGGAATGTGTCCATAAAACAGCAATAGAAACATGAAGGGAATCAGGTCCTTTAAGTGAATGTCTGTCCAGCTAAACTGGTGCTACCTTTCCTGATGGGTTTAAATATTGTACAGATTGCTCACATAATTGAAAAGAGAATAAAACCTTGGGGTTTTTGCGCAGTTATAGTTGAGCTAAGACTCCAGCATTGCAATCATATTTTTCCTGCCCTTTGGTCATTTTTATTTCTCTGTAAAGAATGAAAACTTACAGGACACATCAACAGAGACCAACTCAGAGTGTTGTTTTGGATTGCTTATACAGCTCTCTTCTAATACCATCCCTTAATTTATATAATTTTAGTTCCTCCTGTTCAGGCCACCAGAATTCAGAGCCTAATAATGTGTGAAATAGGAATTACAAATGTGGTTAATAGGCAGTTTAGTCAGAAACCTTTTAGGGAACATATTTAATTACCCCTAGAAAAAAAAACAGTCTGCCTAATATTTCCTCCCCATCCAAACGAATAGCATGGGATAATTAGACCAAATATCTTTCCCTCTTGCAATCACTCTGATTTATGGACTTTGCTGTTTACATCGTTTCTATGATGACAGAAAACTAAAATGCAGCAAATATGACTTAGAACACATTTTTTTATAACGTGCATTCAAAAAGTTTCCCTCAATCTTTGATACCAATGGCTGCTGAGCATGCATAGTTAACCACGGGCAGTAAGCAGAGGAACAAATTATTTATGTAGATGCCGTTCTGCCCAAGGAAATAGTCTTTTCTTTCTATGACACAAAATGGCTGGAAATCTCCAAATTCAAACCAATTTTTTCCCCTTCAGCCTTCATGCCCTCACATGCACAGAGTTACAGAGGTCTCAGCACTTCCCAAATCTTAACACCACCTTGGAGAAATACTCGCAAAGGGGGACAGTTTGGGGAGGGAGGAGCTGGCTCTGCCCACAACACAGGCCAGGTGCTGCAGGGCCGGGCGCCATGTTGTCCGTGCCCGCCTTTGAGGGGACGGGGATGTAGTTCAGCCCGCCCGGAAAATGCAGAGCTTGTTGTGAGACTCCATCTACCCCTTAGTGTGAAAATTCAGGTGCGATTTTTTTATATATATCACAAGTACCTGCAGCAGGTGTGGGCGCCCGGGCGTCGACTGAGCTGTGAGGAGAGGCGGGAGCTGCCCCCTGGCGGGCACAGCCGGTTCCAGCCGGTTCCGGGCGGTTCTGGCCGCCTCAGCCCAGGGCACAGCCCCGCCCCTCAGCCCCACCACAGGCGCCTCAGGGGAAGCCCAGAACAGACAAAATGGCGCCCAGCAGTAAGGCGCGAGGAAAAAAATGTGAGAAACAGCCCCACGAGAGCTGAGGGGAGAGGACCACCCCGCCAGCCTTGCTGTCCTCCCCAGTTCTGACGTAAAGAGAGAAAACCGAGCGTGGCCAGATCAGAGCTGGCATGGCAGGGTGTGACTTATGGCGACAGGCGATACGACACAGTTACCAGCTGCGTCGACAACCTGACATGATCAAGCTGGTCCCAAAACCACAAAACCTTCCACCCTGGGAAGCGAAAGTCTTCAGGGTCTGCTAACGACTCCCTGGGACGGAGACACAGGCAAGAACAAGCCCCCTGGTCCCTTCGTCAACGGCACAAAAACAAAACAGACGAGGAAATTTTCAACTGACATGCGAGCATCGCTGAAGGATGCTGAGCATCAATTATTTCATCAAGATCAAAGATAAAATCTTATCTGCGCCAGTCTCAGCACCGCTCGCTAGCAGACCTGATCACTGTCTGAATGTTATCAAAAGCCATCTTCTCTCTATTGTTCCTTCTTCCTCCTAAGGCAGGGATATTAGCAGGGAAAAAGTCAAGTATATGGTCACGTGGAGCTTTCATCTAAGAAAAGGAAGAGCTTCAAAGGGCTGAGGGAAGCTATTCAGATAGTCTGAAGTAGTCACCTTTTTCTTTTTTTGTTGAGCCAACTGCTCTATCTTTTTTTAATCTGAAAATTTCTCCAAAATGACTTTAGAGCAGCATGTTTATTGCACACTGCTGGCACATACCTGCCTGTACATCAATCTTAATTTTCCATTCGCGCTTGCAAAAACATTTTGCCGGACACAGTAAAGTTGTTATTTAACATAAGTACATATGGATTATGGGTGCTATATATGAAAATTCCTGTAGTTTCCATTCTGTCAGGGTACCAACACAGCCTTTGTCGCCATGGTATTATAGCGCTTATAAAATAGGGTTGAGGGAGGTGATCCTTCGCCGCCTCTTAGCATCTGGAGCGCTGGGTCCAGTTTTGGACTCCCCAGCTGGACATGGACATACTGGAACGAGTCCATGGAGGCCACCAGGGTGGCTGGGGGCTGGAGCACGAGGCCTGTGCCTCTCCCCAGAGGTGCCCAGCAAAAGGATGAGAGACAAATGGAAACTCAGGAAATTCTGCGTGGATACAAGGAAAACTTTTTCACCATGAGGATGATCCAACAGGATCAAACGCAGAGCAACGCTGCGGGTGGTAAGAGGTGACCAATGCACAGGGATGAACCCTGCACATCTGGTACGGTCTAGCCCAAGAGTCTGGTCCACACAGCTCCGCGCCGGCGCTCAGCCGCTGGCACGTGCCATGGCCAACCGCAACAGCTTCCCCCGCAGATGACTGCAGGCCACTCCTATCCTGTTTACTTGTTACAAATTGTCTCAGCATGTTTTCCAAAGCCTGATTAAATTGTGGTAACAGCTCGTCTGCTCACAAGTGGCTTGTCAAGGTCCTCAGGTGCCTGACCCCTTTCCTCCACCGTCACATGCAGTCAGGCCCTGATGTGTAATCACCGGGCAGACCTGCTCTGGCAGACAGCTTAATTACAGCCACATGCTATTGGGGTCAAGGCAGAATTTAGAGACTGAACTCCAGGTAACGTGCGGCATAATTTATGATTACACAAATATACTGGTGCCTTCCTGCCTTTCTCCCTGTCTGCCCAGTTATGCATGGTGCACCACGGCCCAACAGCCCTTTCCAAGCGGGTGAAGGACGGTGGCAGCTCTGCTTTGCCACATCAAGCTCTCGCTCTGGGGACAAGCTGGCCAGGCTCTCCCCACGGGACACAGCAAGCGTGCATCTGAACTATGGGGACTGCTGGCCCTTCTTGCTGGTCTGTGGCACCGTTGGATACAGAGTGGATATTTTCCTGTATAGGAACAATCAGTAATGTGCTAATTACGCAGCTTTGCTCTTCTCCTGAAGCCATCTCGGAGTATACCACCTTCAACATCTATTTCATTTTTCCCCTAATGTTATTTAATAGGATTTATGGAGACAAGCTTTAATCATTCATCATTATTTTACCTTTTCCCCCCTTTTAAAGTTATTAGCAAAACAATTACATATTTTAACAAAAATTTCTAGCTATAACTAATCTCTGGAAGGCAAAATCTTTTGTTTTGCTTAACATGTACATTAATTTATTTACTGCGATTAAATGAAGACGCTTTGGAGTCCTCTTAGCTACAGGTTACCTCATCTGGATGTGAGGTGCTGTACCTGTCTGCAGGGAGCAGACCATCCCAAAGGAGCACGTTTTACTTTGAAATCACTCATTCAGATGCCACCGAATGCCAAGATACAAATAAGCAGTTTGGCTACAAACCTTTGTGCTTTTGATTTTACTTTGGGTTCTCCTTTTAACTGCTTGGTACCAGTACCCTGATCGGGAAAGCTGAGAAACTGTGCTGGGAGCCATACCAAGAGAAATACGCTGCCTTTTGGGCATTATAGCAGCGAACAGACTTTGTTCGGAAGAGCGCAACATCCCATCTGCCACACCCTCTAACTGCACTACGCACGCGACTGTACGCTAACCTAAGCCCTGTTTGTTTCAGTGACCTTCAGATAAAGCCTGGTCTGCGCATATGTGTCCCTGCACGCACACCCACAGAGCATGTGTGAGCACCTGAGCAAAAAGGGAGGCTGTACCCTGCTACGTATTGATCCTGACAACTAGGAAACTAATACTCTATACTATTCTCTTACTATACTGTGCAGAAGTTCAGTAGCAGCTCTTAATTCACGCATCATTATGAAAGGCTCAATGGCTATGATGTGCCTTTTTTTCTCTTTTTAAAGGCATCTAACATATGCTCTCCTTCCAGCCCTAGAGACCCGTTGGCCATTTAAGGCTGCCAGCAGTCCTGCCAGCGAGGCGCGATGCCCTGGCGCAGAGGGTGACACTGTACGCACCAACGGACTAACGTTTCTGCAGGGAGCTGACGGATGGAGGTTTCCAGAAGGCAGCTAAACAAGGGCGGAGGGGATTGTGGTTCAGTGAGACAGAAACTGAAACACAAAGCCAGAGATCTAGAGGTCCTCACGCTATTTGTGACATCTTGTTCCCTTGGAGAGAAGATTTCTTCCCATGCTGTGGGAGATTTCTCTTTCTAGATGGCACCACCCAGAGCAGAAGGCCTCCAAGGAACAAGAATGCGTTGCTTTAACAGCACTGTAAGGCGAGAACATAAAAGAATGCTTGCAAAGAAGGCTTTAAAATGAGTTTCATAATCTGCTGTGATTGAAGGAAAGGCCTTATTCGAGACATCGTTCATCTTGCACTTAATTGTAAGCACATGTTGGGGTTCCAGCCTGAAGCAAGGGGTTAATTCTCCAATTATTTCACAGGATTAGAACTACTTTTTTTTTTCCCCAGGAAATGTAGTGTTATTGTGAAACCCATCCAGAGGTGCTATTTCATAATTAATACTAAATAAAAAGTGAATTCTCTCCTTTGTCTAAATAGTTTGCTTTGGCTCAGCTAGGAGCAGCAATTAGCAAGACAGCTTCCCTGAACGTATTTGATCTGCTACAGAGTTTCCTGCTGCGCATCAGAAGAACAAATCTGATTTCACGCAATCCATGGGGTTTATATTGGCTGGATGTGCTATAATTAAAATGATCTCTTTTTTTGCCCCAAGTGCTTTGCTTATGTGCTTGTGTTTTTTTGTGGAGAGGCCCGCATGTACCTAATTTAGCAGTTTTGTTGATTTACACTTCTGCTTTTTACTGGTTCCCTTTGTAGCATTCGCTATTTGTAGCTTGGTGCAGAAATTGGGACCTGTTATCATTTGTGTTATAGGTCCGTTTTATTAGCAGGAGTAGAGGAACAGTTCCCATGGAAACGTTTCCGTGTTTCATGGTGTGCTTTTCCTGGGATTTTCAAGGTTGTGTAGGGTGGGCTCTGGGGCTTTCTAAATGGGCGCATGCAGCAGTCTGTGAACGCTTCCCCTTCAGCAGGGGGAGAAAAAGAAGCCATTTTTAGATTGTGTGATTCCTCTCTTACGAAGTGTAACGCTTGCAAAAACAGAGCGGCTCGACAGCCCCCCGCCACAGACTGATGCTCAGGCCAATTCCCACCACTCTGACAACAAACCGGATCCTATTTTGAAAGGCTGCCTCAAAACTCCACCGTTTTCCTTTCACTCTCTGACCTTTACGCTTAAGCCATGAGCGATGCTACGGTTTAGCAGGGCTCAGCGCGCTCCCCCGAGCCAAGATGCCCTTGTGTCACCAGGGACTTTCACAGCTTCTTGAAAAAACATGCCATCAGCTGCCTCCTGCTCGCCAGCTGAGGTGTTCAGGCCTGGGGAACGCTACCGCTCACGGGCCAACCCCGTCCCCTGGCATTTATCAAGACCAATACAATAAAAATAAAAATTCTATAAAAATTATTCCACGTGAAAACGTTAAGCCACCTCGTTTCTCGCACAGCCTTTCTCTCGGTCCTTCATGATTGCCACACGCACAGGTGTGCTGCATAGCAAATGGGCGGTACCACTAGTCAGGCAAACACCCGCAGAATATTCACCTGCAGCCTGGATCCTGGCAGGACGGGTCCCCAACCCCCTTCCCTTTGTCGTCTTTCTTTCCAGAGTCCAGGGATGGGTTTGCAATGTTATTTTTTCCTTTACTTTTTCATCTGAAGACTTACAAGTAATTTTAAAAATTTACTTCAACCTATTCACAGTAGTGGGGAAAACCCACTAAAGAAACTTCAAACTTCAGGGCCATGGCCACTGCACTGAAGAGATAATTATAACAAATTCTTATTCAAGTGGAGAGTAATTATCATGTTCTAACAAGCATATTAAATAATTCATTATTATTATTTTGGCATTTCTTTGTGAAGCAGGTGTTTAGGAAGCTGTTTCAGATGGAAGCACATAACGGCTCCAGCACAGCCAGCAAAGACCTTGTATCAACATCAGAAGATGCTATAGTTTTATTTATTTTTCATCATTCCCCATGAATATTTCTCAGGTTTCTAATTACTCCCATGGAAATGTTTGAGCTTTCTCAGTTAAGAAAGATTCAAGTAAGGTTTATGCCTCTGGTCCAGGTTCTCTCTTAAGCTTTTAAAACATGGTAATATTGTTATTTATGTTAGACTATTAAAAACTTTGTTTTCGTTCACACTACCATTTTGGGGGTTGTCTGACCCCCCACAAAAGTCAGCAGGAGTGCCCAGGAGCATCCCTGGCATCCCAGTCTCATGCTCCTTCAGCAATTACTAAGCCTTCCCCTCCTCTCTGATCTTTTTGTGAAGTGGCCCCAGTATTTGGCTTTTCATAACAACTAAAGTTTCTCTTCCACATATTGAAAATCTCAGCCACACCACACTATCTCTGGGATTAAAAAAAACCCATGAAGAGTCTGGAGTCACCAAGGAAGAGGGGAGAGAGGTTTGTTTGTTTTGTTGTTTTTTTTTTTTTTTAAAAAAGGGGGAAAAAAGTAATTGCTAGTAAGAAGACTATTTGCTCTTTCCTCCTTTTGCAGTTTCTCCTGCCCCCTTGCTCCCAATACTGCATATATCAGATGTGAGTCGCCAGCTCTGGCGATCACTTCTGGGCCTGACTGCATGTGCTAGAAAGCACCACAACCATGTGGCAGCCCGGCAAATGCCGGTTCACTGGTTGATTAAATAATGCAGAACCTCTATTTGTTAAATCCAGGCAGAGCTGCTATCGAGTCAGCTGTTCTTACCTTCAGGTTTTTGGGCGACCAGAGTTGCAGAGCTAGTTGCTGGCTTGAGGACATTTGTGGCTGAGGTCCCTCTGGAAGGGGTTCACCTGAGCCTAGAAAACACAAGCGTGGAGATATAAGGAGGTCTTGGCATTATATACCTGGCAGCTGCATTTTGCTGCCCTGTTCTGCAGGAATTCACAATAAAGGACAGTCTCATCAAGATTTTTCCCCTGCTGAAAGTGGGCTGTATCAAACTGGTGAGATCAGTATAAAGAACTCGCACCACCCTGGGGCTTATTTCAAAAACGTACAAAGAATTAAACGAACCAGTGCCCTGGCAAGAGTGGTATTTGTTGGGGAGGTCCCGGGCAGCAACGCAGAACGCCTGGGGGGCATTTGGTGTTTGAGAGGCTCAGCAGCACAAAGGAGCGCGGGGCCGGGTGCCGTCCCCGTGCTGCAGAGGCGGTTTGGGCTGGCTGTGCTCAAAACGTTAAAAAGGGCACTCTGGCTTTGTGCTGTGTTCATAAACATGTCCATCAGCTGCAACCTTTGGGGAACGGGCTCTACTGAAACCATTCACTTGCTGAAAAACAAACTGCCATTCTTTCCCTTCCCACCCTTCAGCAAAGCGGCTTTTCTCCACTCCAGAATGTAAAATCACTCACTACATCTGCTGTGTGAGTGCTATTTAAAATTCACTCGCATAGTGAATTTTATAGCTCATTCATGCTCAGCTCAGAAGCTGGGAATGGCCCCGTAACAACATGTGCAAATTCTCAACCAAAGCAGAATTATTCTAAAAACAACTGAATGAGGAGTCCATGAGGCTTGGCGCGACTACATTTTACTGAAAAACGCCTAAGCATGTGGGCAGAGAGCAAGACAGATGAGATGAAGGTTCGCAACTAGTACAGCAATTTTTATTCATTAGCACAGAGACATATCAGCAGACTACAGGACCTCTCAAGAGCACTGACCCTCCTCTCCACGCACTGCACACTTTCTCCTCTTAGTAAGCTGTATTTTTAGGAGCCCCCACAGGACTTATTAGCTTCAACATATTGATTGCACTAAGTATTTTTTTTCTCAGAAAATTTAGCGCAAGTTTTCTGCTCGCTGGCACAAGCAGTAACAGGCAGCCCTTTTGCTGCGCTTTCCCCCAAAACGCGCAGCCCACGGCGGGACGAGGGAGCCCGGTCCCAGGGCAGAGCTGCGGGGGGCACAGGAGGCCACCGACACGCAGCGGGACGCAACCAGCCTCCCCCAGTACCACAAACACGCCTGCATCTCTTACCTGAGCGAAACGGCTCCAGGAGCTCCACGTTGCCCTGTCCTCACCTCAAAGCCCGTGCAAGAAGTGTGGGTGCCCTGGAGCTGCCCTCGCAGCAGGGCTGAGGACTTAATGCGTCGCACCTGGGGCACGCAGCTGGTGGCAACCTGGAGCTGCCACCTGGCCCCCTGCTGCCTGTATATAATAGAGTAGCTACCTCCGTTAGCATAAAAGATATAAGCAAGTCCACATATCTGGGATTTTTAAGATACCTGGAGAGAAAGTGAACAAAAAAAAATCCACCACATGCAGCTAATTTCTCAACCAAGCAGGAAACATTTCAAACGGCTCCTTCAAACCAAACTGCATGTGAGCCCAAGCACCTCGTGGCTTTGGTCATTAAAGGAGAGCAAACAATGCTGAGATTCTATAATTTATTACCGTTGCTAAGATGAACACAGATACTTGATACCCAATCGTATGCAGAACTGTAAAAAAATAGTTTTAATACAGTATCAAAATTTACACAAGTGTAGTGTCAAAAGACCAGTGTCCCTCAAATTAGCCCCTGCACATACGTACTGCAGGCACAAGTACATGTTTTACATTTTTTCATACATATATATAGATATATAGGAATACAACAATTGAAGTTTAACTATGCAAACAATATGTATGGGAGAAAACAACATGTAAAGATAACAGACCACTGTTTGGGCTGGGTAATATATAGGAAATTATGGAAGAGTGCAATGTTTCAAAATGGAAGGCCGGATTCCGCATTTCCAACTCAAGGAGACGGAGCGAACAGGAGTTTTGCCCGAGAAAGCAATGCTGGATCAGAGGCCTTACATCAAACGGTACCAAGCAAAAATAACAACAGAAACCAATATAATTACTGCTGCAAATTAACACGCTTTTTCTGAAGACAGTTAGCAGATTTACATCATACTCCTATATAACAAAAGATTGTACAGCAGCCGAGCTACATTCCACTGCAAACAGCCCACGAATACAGCACGTTGCAAGCTCAGAGAAAACAGAGGTTCTGACTTTGGCTCAAATCTTCGTAACCAAGAACAAACCAGAAACCCAGGAATTGTTGCATTCCTATTTTTTTTTTTAAACTTTTATTAGTCTTTTTGATGCTCAGCTATGGTAAAAAGTTAAGCAACAGCATTCAGTCACAAGCCTGTTGCACATTCATACATGAAACTATCATTGCTTTTAGATATACACAAAATACCTATCATTGCAATTCAGTACACACAACTAGTATCATACACATAGATAAAAATAAACTAAGCATATCTAGGGCGTCGTCTGGTCAAATCTCAGGCAATCTGAACAAGAGCTTTCTGCCTCATAATAATGAAAGACATGCTCCGAGTATAATAAAACCTTTTTCTTTGAAAGAAAGCTACAGTGGCAAGAAAAGCTTTTTTATAATGCAGTGCAATCTTTTAGATCCTTACAGACGCTTGTTAAATAAATCAGCATGTCTCTAAATTAAACAGCAGAAATTAGCATCCTGACAATTGGAAATACTTTCCAAAGAAAAATCTGATGGAAATTCTGATTTGAGACCTGTAATCGTGATACCTAAGTATTCTGTTCGTTAAAGGGCTGCGAACATCGTACACGTCTTCAGAAGATGTGCATCAAAGTGAATCGAAAAGAAAGCTATCTTTACTTTCGTTTAGAAAGAAATTGTGTTTCACTACACGTACTGTAGTTATGCTACACTACTGGCTGGTTAGGAGACTTCATGGTCTTTTAGCACCTCCAGAGGCAGGTATTCTACCAAAGCAAAAAAAATCATCTGGAAATTGCCTAAGCACCATTAACCAATAGTTTATGGACTGAAGTGTGAGTTACTAAGTGACTTTCTCAAAACTGTGGAGACCAAAGGCACAGTTTATCAATGTCTCTCCAGTCTGGTGAAAAACCTCTGTTAAATCCAGCGGAAAATTCATTCAGACTTCCTAGAGATTCACTGTAACTAACCAAAATAAAACTTATTTCGTGTAACTCCTGCAGGATCCCAATTATCTTTTAGTTAGGATGGAAATACCTCAGTGCTTCTAAATGTGGTGTGTTGAAGTGACGATGCGGTGGCGGCGTTTCACTAGCAGGACTCGGGGGACACTGACAACACGGCTGCTCTGAAAGACCTCTGTGCAGAACCTCTACTAGCTTCCAACGGAGCCTCTTGCAGTGCCTACAGACACCCTGTCGTCAGCTGGGAAGCCGCTGTGGACACAGTCAGTTCTTTCTCTCTTATCGGCAGTTCAAACTCTTTCTCTTCAGAGAGAGGATTTGCTCAGGGCCTTTTACATAGGTCCTTTATACTGATTTCCTGACAAATGTTGTCTAATTCCAGGGCACGACCCTGCAGCATCTCCAAGTTTCCTCCACACAACCTAAAGGGAGGGATGGAAAGAGATCTCATTACACCCAGTTAAGATGTACCGGCGTTCATATAGCCATGCATCTGGAAACGCCACACGTTCGTTAAGCAGACCATGCAGCACAGGTAAGGGGACAGAGGGGAGGGACACACAAAAGGAGAAGAGAATATTTCTCAAGGGATACAACATTCCTTCTGAACACAGAAAGCACATGCTTCTAGGTAAAAACGATTAAAAACAGGGACACATGAACTAGCACGTGCATCACCGTTTTGTGCTTCAGATACAAGACTGAGGACATTTACAGGCCTCAACTGAAACTTTGCTCAGCTACTTCCCAAACCACGTCTCTTGCAGAACGCAATTCGGAAGCACGAAGCTCAGTCCAGAGGATTCTAAACATTTCTAGTTTAAAAAGCACAGAGCAGTTCTCCCCTTTTTTCAAAGAGTTTACTTGTTCTCTTAAAATCAAACAAGGCAGTAAAAATATGTGGTTTTTTTCATTTGTTCTTCCTGGACATCAGAGGAATTGTGCATGTAGTCACTGTTCTATACGTGCTTGTGTGTTCCATTGAACCAGAGCGAAATCTACAATTTAGTAAAGTTAACAATTTTTTTCTTAGCGTGGACTGTAGGTTATATAGGTTTCCTTGCTTGTACTCACATCTACTCCCATTCATGATTGCATAACATCCATGTTACAATTATGGAATTAAAAATGCAGAGAAGTTATACCAAAAAAAATTTTAGGAAAGCGTTTTGTAATGATTTATAAAAAGATTGACCAATTATAAGCAGGAGAATCAGTAGCTTGTGTCGTATCACCAGGCAGCTCTTGCAGGGGCCACCAGAAACAAGAGTGGTGATTATCACCATACTGTGTGTGTTGCAATTTAAGATTATTTCTGTTTAATAATAATCAACTAGCAATCAACTAGAGTGTAACTGCTACTAAACCACTCATTCATTTCTGGAGCAAGAGCCATATGACTGTTGAGAAAGGCAAAAAACTGTTTTCCATTGTCATTATTTATTATTTGTATTTTAACAGTGCCTAAAGCCCAGGTGTGAACAGAGACTGCATTAGCTGGAACTGAACAAACACAAAGCAGCTGGATCCTGGGAAGTCGACACCCTGAAAAGACACCACCAGCCCCGGTTCCTACAGCTGATGAGCAAAGGCAGAACAACCCCAAGGTCCTACTGTTATTCTGTGCAAGAGACGGGAAAATAATCTAGTTCCTCTGAGCCTCTGCTGAAGAAAACCTGAGTATAAGCATGAAAACCAGAAATACTCCAAGATTGGAGGCAATCAGACTACAGTCTTACTTCACAGGGCCAAACAAATTAATGTCCTTTAAAGGGAACTGTCTTTAATACTAATGGGTGGGCATAACCCAAACCCTGCAAACTTTCCGTATGACCAGAATCTTGCAGCCTGAAATCAGAAGGAAAACGGGTGGAATCTTGGTATCATCATAAAAACATGCATGTGGTTTAGCTATGTTTGCTGTAGCGTGAAACACTGTGCCACGGTAAAAGCATGAAAAATGGGTTTTCAGTGAAACCTCCCAAATCAGCCATCTATGGCTGAGCCATTGCAAAGGGCAGAGGGCTGGACTTGTTGAGACGGATGCTTCTTTCCAACGTTTGGTTGCTGATGTTCCTAACTTCATATTATCAAGAAGTAAGACCTGTTGGGTAGCTTTTCTGAGATGGCACATTGTACCTACAATTTCAACAGTCTTTCTGGTCAATAAACATCAGACAATATTTACTAAGCAGCTAATGCTGACACAATAATAAACTAAAAGGTGACGCTTCCCAAAGTCCTTTATTTCCAGGTGAATAAATGGCCCCTGGTTGCTAGGAAGGGACAAACACATACCAGACAGCCCTGGAAAGCCACCATCCTACGCAGAATTGACCAGGTGGGGTCAAAAGGAATACTCATGCCATTTTTATGGGTGGGAAGTGGAGAAATCTTTATCAGCAACCACTTTTGCTTGTGCATACAGTGCAACAGATCCCTGGGTCTCAAAGGCATCACAGTAATTTTATTTGCCTCCTTTTCAGAAACATGGGATGACACAGGCTACATTTCTGCAGATTTATCACCAAACTCTCCTTTTGTGCTGGCAGTTCTTTGCACAGTCATGATAGCTGTGCATATCGCTGTATTCGTATTTGTTTGGCCCTCCGCATTGTATGCATTGTGGATTTGCATACAGGGTTGTTTTCTTCTCAGTTCATTAGTTCAACACTAACTTGTCAGAAGCAGCACTAATGGAATTACTTTGCGTTTACAAGCACTCAAGAGAAAACGTAATACTTATGCATTCCTGAATGTGTTTTAAATAGTTACGACAGAGTAGAAAGCCCAGTATCGAAAACTTCACTCAAAATCTCAGCAGAAACCTTGACTGAATAAAAGGACAGCTAGGAGGCTCATGGTACAGTCGTGCCGATTCATTTCTAGCTTACTTCCAACACAGTGGAGTGAAAGGACGGAGAATCCTCTACCTGGGAGCCAGGCAGAAACCTGCACCCTAACTGCAGATGACAGCAGCCACGTCCCCTGCTGGCTGCCGTAGCGTTCAAAGCCCGTGGTACTTCATGTGCAGCGTGAAATACTCATGGAGATCTCTGGGCTCCCTGACCCCTCTTGCCCAGCCACCCCACCAATCCCACATGGCAGGTCCCATCTTCCCTTTGGCTCCCAGCCCAAGCGAGCGTGCGGCAGCCCTGTGAGCAAAACTTACCAGTAACCTGAGGAAAATCATGAAGTACAAACCTCCAGACTTAATCCAAACATTCCTGTGCTTCGAAATTACCTCCACGCTCACTAATACATGATAAACTACCTCTAACCCCACTGCTACATATTGCTACGTTCTCCTAAGACAATGCAAGCATACAAATACAAAGCAAAAAACATTCCCAAATATGTTGTTGATGAGGTGGTACCGACACCACATGCACATCCTGAGGAGAGAATTCGCGCATCCGTTATCTTGATAAAATATCAACCTGATCGTACAACACCATAAAGTTCATACAACATGAGCTATACGTCCAAATTGCATTTCAGTACCAATTAAGATTGTGCACCAAAATTATAGTGCCCAAAATGAAGCTTGTCATCATTCCATTGTTTTCAAAGGCAAAACGATGCCGTGGCAAATGTTTCATGTAAAACACCCACAGCGCATAAAGCTGCAGCAAAACAGCGAGCTACAAACTGGAAGGAACTGCAATGAGAATGCAAAAGAAAAGAAATGTTATAATTAGTTCATCACACATCCACTGTACTTTTAACATGGACTAGATGAATATAAGAAAAAGTAAAACCAAAAAGGAAATAACCGACTATTTTCAAAGTATAATAACGTATCAATAGTCAAATCAGACACAGATCACAGAAGTCAGAAGAAAAGGCAGCATTTCAATGCCAGCGGCAGAGCTCTGAATGGCTGGGGAACAAAGAGACAAGGCAGAATACATTTGGGATTTATAAAAATGAATTGATAATGTCAAATTTAGTGTATTAGCATTTTAGAAGTAGCATTACTTACACATCATGAGAACTTTTACGGATTACTATTAAACTTGTATTAGTTAGAAATCACTTTTTTATCCATAAATTGCAAACCAATAGCGTAGGCAAGAAAACACAGGGGTGCCATTGTACCGATGGGGAAACTGAGGCTGCCGGACTTCTTCATACTTGCCAAATTTTATTCTTATGAAGGACAAATTCAGGTCCGCTGAGTCATACAGTACGTTATCCCAGATATATTATGACACATAGATTTTTCTGATCAATACTGACTAACGTGTTAAAATTATAGTGTTCCTAATAAACAGTAATTGCGTTATAGAAACAGAGTAATCGGCTCAATTTCCATATAAAACCTTCAAGGGCATACTGTCAGCATTTAAACAAAAAATACTTTGCATCTTCAGGTGTTTCCAGGCTCAATATGGGCTCAGTAAAATTAAACACTTTAAACTTACACTGCACGTTTCTCCAGCCACAGCTTTTTCTGTCTTACTAAGGTAGTGGTAAGAGTCTTTAACAGTCTGCTGATTTATATTTTCCTGAGCTTCCAAGACAAGGATATGTTTAAAAAAGTGGAAATTTTATTTTACAAATTTGTTTTGCAGCCACAAAGAAGAGCAGTAGTATATTTAAGCTTTCATGGGTCCTTCCTGAGTATGGGCATACCTATATAACTGACCAATTGCATTTAAAGATAATTAGACTGATTACAGCGCTCTGGATTTAAAGGCAGGAGGGATCATTAAATCTTCTTGCTGGACCTCCTGGGTACCACAGAACACTTACTTTTCTGCAGCAACTCCTACACTTAGCCCCAGACCTTGTTTTTGATTAAAGCATACCTCGCTTTAATTTGTAGATGGCATAGTGGAGCTTCCAGTAGGCGACCCTGAACTCAGGACAGGAAAACCTGATGCAAGTTTCGCAGGGAAGCCTGTGCCCTCGGTTATTCAGGCAGTCAGACTAGATAAGGGACATCATTCTGTAATTATAACCCCTGGTCTGCAAAGCAAACCTCTATGGAATACGCACATCTCCATGCACCAGCACGCGGTTTGGTCATATACAACTTGCAAAAAGAAAGAAACACATCCTGCCCTATGAAATAAGGACTTACGTATCCCTAGTGATACCACTTGCACATAGGGAATAATCCCATAACTACCGGTAGGGTGGGGAAGATCACCAGCTCCCAGGCATGGGGACACGCACACGGCAATCTCTTCTTTCAGCCACCCTGCATGATGGATCGGGTCGTGGAAGAGCCTTTATCAGACCCGCTGCATGGCAAAGCTCCTCTCTCTTTCACCACTGTCTCCGCCAGCGGGAGATTCACGGGTAATTTTTTTTTTTTTTTCCCCAAAGTCTCCTCATTACTCAGGAAAAAAACAGCACTATTTTTAGCAATGACCTCCCTCTCTGTTTTCTTAGGGATCTGTCGCTTTAAAATACATTCCTGCTCTTTAGATTTCTTGCTATGCAGAAGGGGATTGCACTAACGATGAGGTTTTGTAACAAAGACTATTACTTTTTTGCAGGAATTCCAAATTGCCGAATTTATAAAGAAAAGCAGGCTCTTCACTTTGGCTTCTTCTTCCTCCTGCATCTGATTCTGCTGAGTGATGCAAGTGGGAGCTCTGCATTCCCCAGAAAGGCAGGATCAAACCCATATGCTTCACTCTGGGAAACAGCAGGGTCTCCTCCCCGGCTGGGGATGGGGAAGGTTGGGCAGTCTGTTTAGCTGACAGCTCACTTTCCATTTCGAATATAACAGTATCACTTATGTCTATTTCTGCCTGCTGCAATACCTGCTAGCAAACTAAAAGCTGAGCTTTCACACCATATTGAACTCAATTCTCTGTATTTCTTACCAACCCATTTCAGCAACCAAGGTATCAGCCATTGTTCAGATATTTCACTTACACCAACCAGCTATTACAGGCTGTCAAAAAGCATGTTGTTAAACGTTCCGTTCAGGGAAGCGTCTTTGCCAATGGGTATTTTAAGAGAGCTACAAGAGGCTTTTTTTGATAATTATGCATGATCTCTTGACAAAATTGCTTGGCATAGCTTTATTTTCTAGGCAACAGCAGGTGACGTATCTGGAAGGTGCACACAGGACCCCGAACGCTGCTGAACCGGGCACTCCTCAGGAGCTGGGAACAGTGGTTCACTGTACCTCTCCTGTACGAGGGCGAGACCAGCGCGCTCACGGGCACAGTGCTGCTGCTGGGGACGCGGTCAGGGGTGGCCATCAGAGAGGGGACCTGCAATTGTGTGCACGTGGAGAGAGGGATCGAGCACTCTGCCACTGCTTCCCCCATTCAGAAGCCAGAAAAACAGGCGAGGTGGCTGTGGTGAAGCCCTGCGCCTGGGTTTTATGTTACAGAAAGGGATCCGATTGCTGTAATTTCTGCACAGTTCACTTGCATAAACCTATTTCCTCAGGCTTCCCAGAGGAGAAGTCAATGTCACCCAGCCATGTGGAAGATAATCACCCTGCACATAAACTCAGTGTCCAGGCAAGTCAACAGCACTACTGAGCTCTTACTGTGCACTGTGCGTCTCCACGAAGCTCAAAAACAGAGCAATGTCTACAAAAGTCCCCTCCAGTTCTCCCCGAAGGAGTGCAAACCTACCCCCTCCAAGTAACCAGTATGTCCCTGCAACATCTGTATAGGTGGGGAATAACACCCACTTAACCGAATTAATATTAAAGCAGTATAGCTAATGAGTGAAGTACAGAAGAGAAGATGTGTACAAAGCACCAGAAAATAATCATGTCAGAGCCAGTGTTAGGAGACAGGAATACAGAGTCCCTGCTCTCTGCTCAGCTCACCATCAGTTTTTAATCCTCTCCAGAGGAGCATGGACACAGCTGATGCCCACACTGCAGTGGGACGGGGAACTCGGCCACTTGGTGGTTCAGATCACCCGTAAACCATTGCATCTTGTAACAGCTTCCTAAGTTTCATTGACTGCAACAGTTTCACTGCTGACATAGGTAAGAACTGGCAAATTCGCCCCTCTGATGGCTTGTGTCAATTGTTGTTTATCAATGCAACGCAGGTCTCGGCAATCCAACCCTGACTTCAGAGTAAATCACATCTGCTCTCAGAGAAGTTTCAACACTGACCTTGGGATCATGATGCAGAGTCTTCAGCCCAAAGTTCTGCTATTTTTATTATGAATATACCATGCGCATTGGCTTTATCTTTGCATTAAAGTATTTCTCTCTGCATAGGTTACAGGAATCCATTATATTCCACTGGAGAACAAATACGCATCCTAGATGAAGTAGAAAGACTTCCTTATTCAGAAAAACACCGCTTTCAGCTTCAAAGAAAAACTGTACAAGTGTAAGTAATGTGGAGAGCAGCTATGGCTGGCATCACCCCCACTGTAAGGGCCGGATCCCTGCCCCGAGAAACACACAGGCCACAGATGCAATGAGTGACAAACAGAAAAACAACCCCGCTCATGACAGCAACATCCCAGTGGCATCCACAGGAATGTTGCCAGGACAATACGACACGTTTTGAGTAACAGACATGACGTTTTGCATGGACGGTACCGGAGGAGCGTTACCTTCAGAGCATTTACCACTGAGTCAGACTGCGGAGAGGCTGAGCCATGTCCACTGACGCTAGCTGGCTCGTTTGCAGAGCAGTAACTCCCCTCCGCCCCTCCTGGCATCCTAATGGCATCCTTCACAAAAAATTAAAAACTATTTAATAAAGAAAAGGGTTGGTAACTAATTAAAACAGATGTCAATTTTTAATTTTTTTTTTAAAAAAGCTGAGAAGCACTGAAGGCATGTTTCACTCCAAAGTCCCCCTCTTTCTGTGCCACAGTAACCAAGATCCACGCGAGGTAGCTCAAGCGCTACTGTTGAGTGTCACCCAAACACTCTGGCCCTCAAGGGTGTCTATCTGGAAAATCAGGACATAGTAATAAAATTTCTTATGTACGTGCATAGCACATAGTCACAGAAGTGCTGTGAGGTCCAGAGAGATGATTTCAACTCCAGAGGAAGGTTTTGAGAACGTCGAATTTTATCCCAGTAATTCTGGAGGTTGTTCCTTCAACAAAACTCACGTTTTTAAAAGTTGCTGCAAGGTTTGCAACAGAAGCTCAGCCGCAGCCGACCAGGGAAGGAGCCGGGAGCTCTGGGCTGGCAGCTCACTCCTTCCCTGCCCCTGGCTGCTCCGGTGCAAGGGCATGCCCCCCTGCTTGCCTGCAAGGGGCCAATTTATACCCAACAGTGACAACCTCAGGGGCTTTTTCCTCCCAGTTGAACACCTGGAAGGGTTCTTCAGGACACTGCCAAACAAATGCAAGCTACCTAAACTCTTACAGCTCAGTCACCTCAAACTTTGCAGGATGTAAAGCATCTCCTGGAGCGACTGCAGTGCCGAGGTAACCTGAGCAAGCAGCCTGCTTCGGAGGAGCGCTAAAAATACCCCTGCTGCATTCGTGGACAGCAATGTGATAGCTGCAGCGAGAGATGGCCCGAGCAGACGCTTCTGAGGTGCCTTCAACCTGACCTGCTCTTCACTGTCATTCTTCACGCAGAATTTTGTTTAAAAAAAAAAGAGAAATATAAAGAAGAAAAATATTTCAAAGATTTAGAGATTAAAACTTCCTTTCTTACAGAGTAAGAAACGCTGCAGGAAACATTAAGAAATAATGTAGCAGTAATTCCTGCTAGATTGTGTGGGAAATGCATTTCTGAAGGAAAAATAATGACAGTGGAAAGAGCCTCTGATCAGAATCAGTGCCCCGATGTGCACTAATTTCCCCCGCTGAGCAAGCACATAGCACGTTGCAGTCTTTTTGGGGGTGTCTATAATCTAAACAATAGGAAAGATGAAGGTGGGTGTGAGAGAAAAAGGGCACAGAGAGATGACATGAGGCTGAACTACACAGAGCCAGTCTGCCTGTAAACGTTTAATTGAACAGTACCCCAGCCCAAAGCAAGTTTATATGCCGTGCGTGACTTTGTCAGGGTACGCCCCGGCCTTTGCAACCAACGCTGCGTGGCTCACAGCGGTGCCAAAGGGGCACACCGCAGAGAGAAGCCTTCCAACTACCGAACATGTTACACTCCCTCCCAGCAATCGTCTGCAGGACTGAACCTCACATATCCAAAAAACCCTTAAAAATTAAAAAAAAAAAAAAAAAAAAAAATCAGAATGCTGCATATGCTAAGCCCACGGAAAAGGTACCTTGAGTCTGAATATGAAACCCCATTTGGTACACGAACTTCGTCTTCCAGTGCCGCCCTCCTGCCAAGCAATGGATGCAGCGTAAACCGCAATACCGGGCACTAATGGGTCTCATAACCAGGCTGACAACGCCGGCACGCACTTAGGGCAGCGTGCAGGGTATCACCCTACAATTCTCCGCAGCAATGACTATTATCAATTTGCTGTCATGTACGGAGGGAGGTTTAGGATTTATTTTTCTTTGGGAAGGATTTATAGATCTCTTAGTGACTGGGCAGACTTAATGCTATACTTTGGGAAAGGAAAGAAAAGAGGAGGGAAAAGGGGTAATAAAGCAGATCGGAGCGATTCTGGTTTAGGATAAATTCCCTCAGTCAGCTTTATTTTTTTCGTAAGTCAGAGTATTCTGTTTCTCTACTGACTCCAGGGCCAACGAAGATTTTTGTCAGTTCTGAGTGGTAAAATACAAATATTGCTATTAAAAGGCTGGGAAAATTAGCACAGATTGTACATCTAAAGCCTCCTGAATATGAAAAAAATCCAAAAGTCCTGTGAATTGTGCTGCTGTCAGAGTTCAGGCCTTCCTCCAGGCAGCTGTCCTCCACAGCCTCTTCTGTGCCATATGCAGCACGTTTTTGTCTCCCTTCAGGAGAATGAGAATCTTGTTGTGAACACACTGCTTTAAGCAGACTGTGTTCTCAACACATGTTGGTAGGAGACTGAAAATTAGTATTTCCCCTGTGGGCATCCTTCTCCCTCCTCCCTCTGTCCTGGATAAGAGACATACACTTTTCTTAGAAAATAAGACAGGTTTTGCAGCCCTAAAGCCCCATCCTGCAGCTCAGGGACTTTCATCTCAGGTGAGGCCACTCCACAAGGGCAGTACGGCTTCTGCCTTCTTTGGAGGAAGCTTATTCCAGCAGATGATGGGGATGGGACCAGCCTGAATGTGGGTCTCCTGCTGCCTGGCAAGTCCTGTGAGCCTGAAGACACTTCAGCACTACCAACTGCCTTAGGAGTTTCTGAGGCAGTCAAGCAAAACAAGAGGAAAAGGCACTTTGCCAAAGTGGCAGTGTCTGAAAACAAGCTGCCTTAGGAGACGTAGAAAAGTGTGCTTTTCAGGCCTATCATCACAGCTGCTGCTTGCCAGTTTGGAGCATGGCAAGGTTTAACCTTTAATCAAAACTTGACCTGAGTTTCCTTGCACCGAGTCCTTTCTCTGCCACTGCCCAACCCAGATTACAACTGGATCCTGAGCAGGACCTTGAGGATGGGAGGAGAAATCCCATTCCCTTCCTCCTCTTCCCTAGCTCCACACACAGCACTTGCATTCAGCCACTCAAAGTAGGCTTCCCATGTGTCCACATGTTTTGGACAGATCTTTTTGTTTATTATCCAGTAACAAAGTTGTGGAAGTGGAACCATATCAGACAGAAAGGATGAAGCTGTGGCTCCATAGTGCTGAAATCTGTATTGACTTTAAATATCTTCAGGCTTGAGAGGTGGGCCCGTGCGAACCTCATGAAGTTCAACAAGGCCAAGTGCAAGGTCCTACACCTGGGTCGAGGCAATCCGAAGCACAAATATAGGCTGGGCGGAAAATGGATTGAGAGCAGCCCTTAGGAGGAGGACTTGAGGGTGTTGGTTGATGAGAAGCTCAACATGACCCGGCAATGTGCGCCTGCAGCCCAGGCAGCCAGGCATATCCTGGGCTGCATCAAAAGTGTGAGGATCAGGTCGAGGGAGCTGATTCTCCCCCTCTATTCCACTCTTGTGAGACCCCACCTGGAGCACTGCGTTCAGCTCTGGGGCCCCCAACATAAGAGGGACATGGACCTGCTGGAGTGAGTCCAGAGGAGGGCCCTGAAGATGATCAGAGGGCTGGAGCACCTCTCCTATGAAGACAGGTTGAGAGAGTTGGGGTTGTTAAGCCTGGTGAAGAAGAGGGCTTCAAGGAGACCTTATTGCAGCCTTCCAGTACCTGAAGAGGGCCTACAAGAAGGGAGAAGGACTTTTTACAAGGGAGCATAGTGATAGGACAAGGGGTAATGATTTTAAATGGAAAGAGGGTGGTGAGGCACCGGAATAGGTTGCCCAGAGGCAACCAGAGTGCATGCCCCATCCCTGGAAGTGTTCAAGGTCAGGTTTGATGGGGCTTTGGGCAACCCGGTCTAGTGGAAGGTGTCCCTGCCCATGGCAGGGAGGTTGGAACTAGATGATCTTTAAGGTCCCTTCCAACCATTCTATGATTCTATGATCTTGAGTCATTTTGAATAAACAGTGCTGCACAACGTCAATGCCTGGGAAAGAATTGGGTTTTTTGCTCCTCCTGCACTGCTAACCTTCCCTACTGCCCCCGTCCAGCCCTTGTGCCCAAGCTAGAGCATGGTTTGCATGTTGCCTCCTCCGAGTCTAATGTGGACTGTGTGCAGATTCTACCGCTACAGAAAGCGCATTACCTGAAGCAGGTAAAAACCACATAATCTCTCTTGTACACTTTGCCACAAAGATAATAAAGGGAACTGCAATCATTAAACGTGCAGATCCATTTTCTGGTGCAAGTAAATCTACAAAATATCTAATGCCAACATGTGACTCCAGTGAATAGAAAGCACAGGAAATCTGACTCAACCCCATAATATCACATAACGAAAAAATTAGATGAATGGAAATTTAGCATCTCCCTCACATTGACTGCAAAATATTAAGGATACTCAGGCCATTCTCGCACAGCGCCAGAGGCAACCCCTGCACTGTACCCTGGTCACAGGCAGAATAAAGACCCCTGTGTAGAACAGGATACTCTTTGATGGAGAGAACTAATCGTGAGCCTCTCTGCTTGAGCCAGTAGAAAACATCATTTTTTGAATCCATACTGTTGATAAGGACAGTCATGAATGAAAACCACTGTAGTGCAAAGCACACTACATAGCTCAAGCCAGCGGCGGTTTATCTGCCAGCCCCTCCGGAGGAAGCATGCCACTTGCTGCCTGACTCGCAACCTCCCCACGGCACGCAGGGATAGCCGAGGAGGGAAAAACACAGTCCATCTCTGCCCCGAGGACACTTGCAGGCACCTCACCAAGCTTCTGAGAGAACACGATTTTCCTGTCCGCTGGGCACTGCTCTGTTCGCTTACCATCGGAGACCTACCTCAGCAAATGCTCAAGACCTCGTTCTCCAGCTGCCTTTTATCCCAGAGGCAAGTGGTTTGCTGGGAAGTATATCCTTCCTGCTGGGTAACTGCCACGCCAGTTCAATCAATACCTGATTTTCAAAGCTTTTTTCCGATTTCCCCAGCCCTCAATTTCCCCGTTAGCTCAAAGAAAACACGGGCTGTGTTTGTCAGCTTGTTTCAAACAGGCAGGAGAAAGGAAAACCAGAAAGCAATAAGCTGCAGTATGTTGCTCTGCTGGATTAATAACGCACTAAATAAAACGGCAACCATTTTTTTAGGGAACGTTTCTGTCAATTAAAACACACAATTTTAAAATGCTGCAGTTATTCACCATAATTCCTGTTCTCAAAGACCTCAGTAGAAACATCTACTTCTGCATATTACTGCTGAAATCCACATATCCTCATATCGTATTTGAAGCATACTCAGATTTCTGAGTGGCCAAAACCATTGCTGGCTACACACCTTCAGAAACAACCATTTTCAGTAGGCCCTTCATAAACCTCTTTTGCTAATGAACCTGTAAGAGAAAAAGGCTCTGGGCTGTAGCACCTTCAAATCTTGGAGGCCACACATATAAAGACCACCACTATTTAAAATCTGGAAGATTCAGCGGACTCTACTAGAAAATTCCGAGTACAAAGTAACTCCAGACTTTCGGAAACTACTCTGGAAAAATAATAATAATCTGTCCTTCTCTCTGAACCGCAACTCTTTTTGTACACCAGGTTTTTCTTGAATTTGTATCTTTGTAACATCAAGCCCATAAGCTCCTGCCATTCAGCCTGCCCATGCCAACCAAGGTGGAAGCGCTATGCTTAGGACACCCCGAGACAAAGGCTCTGGTCAGAACCTCAGCTGTTGTAGACTAAAGTCGCTCCATTAATGACCTGTTAATTTAAATTGAGTATGAGAGCGTATGAAAGAACAGGGTGGGTGGATGCTGTTGATTTACTTTCAGCAAATATTTGATGGCATGATTAGGTAACATGGGTTTGTTCAATCGGTTTTAATTACATTTCAGTTGAAGGATTCCCTATTCCTCTACACGCTACGGAAGGGAGGAGACAAACATTATTGGACTGTGAGTGACACAGATTTTACAAAAAAAAAAAAAATACTAACCAAACACTTCCCATCTTCTAATTAGATTTATAACTAAAACCATGCCATGCAGAGGGAAAATAAAAACCACAGATCTTGGCAAAAAGGTTTCTGAAAGATTTGGAAATGGGTTGAAATAAAATGTGATTATCTAACGGAAGGGGGAAGAAAGAGGGATATGGCAAGTGTTGGAAGTGCTTAAAAATAAACTAGTGTGTGCCTAAGGGTCACGCCTGCCCTTTCACACTTAAACACACCAGGACTGGAAAAGGCTAGCAAGGATGCAAAACCCCAAAAAACGTGCCTGAAGCAACAGCAGAAGTGAAAGACAAACAAGAAGAAGAGATGGAAAAGGACCAAAAGCCTTGTAAAAGCCTTGTAAAGGAAAGAATGTGGAAACGGAGGCAGAAGGGCTCCGGTTCAGCCCTGCACCACACCTCCCTCACGGCTTTGGTGCTGCGCGCTGGGGAAGTCGGGAGCTCAGCTCCCCGCATCCAGCCTCCGGCCCCGCTGACCCATGCGGTTTGTTCGCTCAGAAAGCAGCACCCTGGCAATACTTCCTTTCAACTTCATTAAAAGGCAAAGCTAACTCACAAGGAGAAAGAGTTAGAAGGGGGAAACATCTGACAATTCTCCATCTCTGCCTCTTGCTCCCTCCTCCCATGAAATAAATAAAAACTGAACCAATTTAAATTGGGTGGCTTGCCAAGTGTATCTTTTGCAAATGCATTCACTGTCGTTATATGACAGATGTCCACATTTCCATAACGTTTCAGCTGAGGTTATCAGCCCTGAAATACTACCCCTACGAAAATCCAGGGATATCTTCAGTTAATTGACATATGGATGCCAGACTCTGAGCTTGCTTCCCCCAGCGTAAGGCACGGAGAGCAGTTCCGCACCACATCAAGCCTGGGAGGACACTCCTGCTTTCAGTTAGCTGAAGTTACTCACTGACACAACAGATCTGTCACAGCCCAGGAAGCTGTAACTGGGATCTGAATCCATTGTTTAGTCTCTACATATTTTCTTAATTATTGCTGAGTATCTTCATTACAATATGCACAGACACTATGTTCTGGCTAGAGCACTGGCCATAATATTATGGTTTTGCTTTGTTTTTTTTTATGTTAGCGGCAAAACTCCATCTACAGCGATGCTGTAGTTCCATGTGCGTTTGGAGGCAGCAGAAGGCAGCGGCACTGCCAGAACCCGTGAGCTGCAGGGAGCTTTCCTGTCCCAGCCCCACTGGGGAACTCCTCTGGCCTGAAATCCATCCAGCAAAACAGAAATGTTCTCGCTCAGATCCTTTTGCCTCTGCGCACTGCTGTCACGCACCCTTACCTACATGAGCATTCGAGAAGCACCAGTGCAAGCTGCACGCCCCTCGTCTCGGGCGCAGCCGGCACAGTTTGGCATTCTCCACAGAAGACCCAGCTGCATACCATAAATCTTGGAAAGTATCTGCTTTCTTGCACAACAATCCTATTTGTGGCCAGAAACTGAAAGGGTCTGGATCATATCTTGTTACATGCTATCCGAGAGAAGGAAAATAGAACAACAAAAAAAGAACAGCTAATTACAGCTCTCACCAACACAGCAAACCTACAACCCATCTATGGCTTCTCATAGCTCTTAAACCCACTACTATGCTATAAACCGCCACCAGAACAACTGTGCAGCACAGGAAGAGACATTAACAGGCTTAAGTGAATATATGCATTTTTATACCTTTTCTATTACCTGATCAAACTAAAATATTGACTCGGTGGTACTGCATTTCCCCTGACAAAGGCGGCCTTCAGTACAGCAGAGTGAACTAAAACTCAGATTCCATTCGAACAGTGATGGCAGCACTTAAACCCATTTTCTCTGGAAATGTTCTTGCCACTAAATATTAATAAAACCTTTACATTAGAGATCTGTGGGGTTTTGAAAAGAAAACTAATATGTACGGAGGGAGACAAGCAAAGTAAAAGAAATTGGAAGAGAACCACACCTAAGTGGTAGATGAAAGGAGTGATTTATCTGAAGAGGATGTCAACAAATGTGCCGGTGCATTTTCATGAGTGACACATAAGCAGAAAAGGGGGAGAAGAAAGCATATTTGAAAGCAGAGAGGAAAAAACAGAAAAGCATAGCAGGAGGAGAGAAAAGAGCCTCAGAAAGCAAGGCAAGGACTCTTCAGTAAAGACCTAGCAGAGGCGTCACGCTCACGAGTGCGAGTCGTCACCTCTCTTGTGCTAAGTGCAGTCCTGCAGCTTCCAAACCCTCCCGGTGCTCCGGTATGCCATCAACGAGGTGCTGTGCAAAAAGCAAAAGGCACTCTCTTACTGAAGCACCGCTGAAATTTTAAGGCACGTCACTGTAACTGAGTAAGAGCTGTTGCAAAAACCTTCATCAGTCGTGGAGCTCATCATATATTTTCAGCCAATTTGTCAAAAGCACTCGGTTTGGCTTAACACCCAACAAACTCCCATTCCTCCCATTAAATGGAATTGAACCAGTGCCAGGAGCTTATGCGTTTCCATCCCATGTCCTTGTCCCTGTGACGGGGCCTGAGCACCGCTGATAGCACGTTCAGGGTGTTACTCACAGGAACAACAAACCCCCAAAACAAACTCATGCAAATGTCACGCCGAGGTAATCGAATGCAAAGTCGGAAGAAGCACGGTGTCTACGTTTCCTTCCTCTCCCCAAAGCAATGACTTTCTTCAGGAGGGAAGGTGAGTAAGATACGCCAGGAAACGTGAACCCTTGCCAGTCATTATTTCTTATACTAAAGTATCCCGAGATATTAGGAGATTTTTCAGAACTCTACTACAGATCCTTGTGCCAACAAAATCAAACATAAGGCAAACTCTGACCTGTGTATTTAAAAACAAAAAGCAGTTTGCAGGCTTGCTCACCCAGCTCTTCCCCGTCAAAATCCCACAATCAGCATATTTTGTTGCAATTACTTTTGCAACAGCTACGGGCTTAGGTGCTATTTTCACAAGCACTATTTTCTGGTTTTGGCAGCCCATCCAAGATATTTTTAATGAACTCAAGGCCCACGATGTGGGTGTTCCAGTCTTTGGCAAGATCTGGTAATGCATTTCATGGGTCTCCACCTGAGCACCTCAAACCCGAGATAAATAAAACATATGGCCACTTCTCAAGATTTTGCCCACAAAGAACGTTCTGCACAATTTATCCCCCAGTGCTGTTCCAGACCCAAGACAAACCACAACTGTATTTTTCAGGCAGGTTTGTTAACATTTGCCCTGAACACCATTCTTGACAAGGAAATAATATTCTTTATCGCTGAAGATCAACCTTTGTCTTTCCTATTGAAGACTGTATACACATTAATGGACAGACATTTCCTGCTGTCCTTCTTTTCCAGATCAACAAATTAGGGTACAGAGAAGGTCACCTAGCAAGTCAAGAGCTAAACAAGAGCTATAGAGGCCCTTCCAACTGTCGTATTGTAGGTGAGGAAAAAAACCACCACACTTTACTTAACATCTGCCTTAAGAAAGGAAATTGTTAACCTGGGCCTGAGATCTTCTAGCTAATCTTGGCTTATAGAAACGAATAAATTGGAGCCAGTGGATTTTACTTCTTACTACATTTCACCGCTATCTTGGATTTTACATTCAAATAACAGTACTATGTTCAATAAAAAGCACTTTTCTTCTTCAGACCAATGTCTTCCTTTAAACTAGTATTTGATTTAAACAATATGCGACTTCTTTTTTCTTCCAGTGGGCAACTTCATTTGGAGACTTTATGGATTTTCCTAAGGATTACTTAACAAAATATAATAGAAATATGCACTGGTTTGTATGTGTATACATAAAAAAATACAAGTGTCTTTGACTCATTCTTAATGAATTTTTCATTCTTAAAACCATATTGGGAAAACCTTCAACTTCATATGTGCTTATTCATTCAATTTAATTTCAGTCTTGCATTTACATAGCTAATATATTCCTCAAAATATTAAAAATAATATAACCCAATTATTATTACTTAAAACATTTGCATTTTAAAGCAAAATATTTTGGTTGACTATAAAAAGTACTTGATATTTTAATAGCAAGAAGCTCTTGGAATAAAACCAGAATGTAAAGGGTCAGTTCACTGTGATTTTCAACCCTTAAATTAATTAACTGTAAGTAGCAGCTTCCAGTGAATTTTTCTTAGCAAGGTATCAACACCTGCAAAGGAGAAAAATTAATGAAAGCATTGTCATAATCTTAAATAAATACCCCACTCAATCACGAGCAAGATGAACAAACAGATGAGAGTGCCTTTGATTATCCGAATAAGCAGCCTGAGCATTCAAATGCAGTAACGTCAAATGTCAAGTAATACTGGTTTTATCTCAAGCACGAAGACTGGAGCGTTGCTGTCTAGCTGCTGGCTACTGTTCCCACCAACAGAAGTCACCCACCTGGGGCAGCATGCGATTTTCCTCCTCCAGCTGTCTTACTCTTGCCTCCAGCTGCCTAACATAGGACAAGGTTGATTCTAAAAATCAAAAAGAAAAAAACTCATATTATCCACAGAGATCTGCTTGTGTATACTAGTGTCAGAGCCTGTGCCACATTCCGACTTGTACTCACAGCAGACTGCCTCTCTCAAACGTCCATTAAACATTCAGCTCTGCTACTCTCAAGGGCAGTACAAATAATGCTGATACTAGAATTAATCCAATTCCTTGTTGCTTGTGATTCTAAACTGTGGTGCTTTAAGGTGCTCCCTTCTCAGACACAAGGTATCTTAGAGAAAGGCAACCCAGACTTGAGTTCCTCCAACCCATCCCCCAAGTTCTGTGAGGTTGTACTGTATTTTGGAAATACTCCACGAGCGTAATGCGTTATCCCACCAAGTCACCACTGAAAGCCCAGAAAGAGAAGAGAGTCTTCTGCAGGAAGACGCAGGAGAGGCCCCTCCACCGTGGAGGTCCGGTGGTGCACACACAGCCTCCCCCCGCAAGCCGTGACCTCGACGGCAGGGAATACAGCAGCTTGCTGGCACGGGGGCTCAAGCCTCAGCCTCTGCTAGGAATCGGCTTGAGCCTGTGCTAGGAACCAGATGTGTGTCCCCAAGGCCCTGAGAGGGTTTGGAGCCTGGCTGATAGCACGACAGCCTGGGGCACAGGGCGGCTCATCACAGCGAGCGCTCCTCACCCCGCGCACGCCAGGGCAGTACCACACTAGGACATGCTCTCACAGCCCTGCTTTGCTGTGCGGGCTTGGCTGAAGAGCAAAATCCTGCCTGTTCTATTCACAGGTAACCTCACTGACCTTCATAAGATAATTTGGTTGATTATGGAGACTATGAGTCATTCCCCGTCTGCTCTGTTCCCTAGAACTTTATGTAAGAAAAGTAGATCCATGAGCCATCCCCAAAAGCATCCGAGAGCTTTCTTATCACACATTTCTTGGGTCGCACAGAATTTCTGCTATTAAAGTCCTGCGTCTAAGAGAAATACATGCCTGGGAAAGCAGCACTTGACTGTAAGAGAAAAGATATCTTCTCAGTCCAGAAACGCTGCTGTGACTCTTGTACCTCCTTGTACGTAGATGGAAGTCCTCCATGTACTCACTCCTGACTCAACGATCCACTCGGCTTTCTCCAAGATGTCAATTCCAGTAACATATTTGTACTCATACTACCATCTAATAGTACAATTACCTCTCTGATGATTAATTGTACAGAGTCCATGGGTATCGGGGCAGTACTGTCAGTTGATACAACCCTGCAAAGCTGCATTGACAACAGAGCTGCTCACTGGTTTAAATTGACAGATGAATTTGTGCACCAGTTTCCTCCGATTCCTAATCACCGTGCCAGCCTGCCCATAAAATAAAGGTGATGGGAAATGAGGTGTCACTTACTGCTCTTATGAGACTGCAACAGGCTAAAATATGCACGCACAGATAGTGCATGGGAATTTACACAATGTGAAGTAATTTGTCAAAAATGATTAATACACAGCAAGGCACCGGATTAAAAATAGCATTGTACAATAAAAGGGAAAGGGGTAATCTGAGGTTCTGCATGCTCTGCTGCATAAGGATTTTCATAGCTAGTGATGGGTGCATCTCCGGAGAGCCGCTAAGCCTAGCTCAAATGGGCACTTAGAAGATGAACAGCTTATTCAATTAACTATATACGACAGGGTCCCTCCCCTCAAATCAGCTTCCTTCCCAGCAGCAGCACTTCTGGGAGGAGCCGCAGAAGCTCCCTCACCGTCACGGCCATTACCACAGGCAATAGCTCCCAGCACATCTCATCTCTTCTCTTTGTTGTTTTCTACATAAGACGGTTTATGTGGAGCCACCTTTTTGGAGGGACTGAAGCAGGCGCTTTCTTTGGCACTAGTCATCTCTAAATTGACTGGTTACAAGTCCACTGCCATGTTAGCTCGGGCTCTGACTTCATGCTCAAGTCTGACTTCCCAGCTGTGCCCACCAGCCCACTTCATGCAAGCTCCCTTCTGGCTTCTCTTCAACTCTGGGTCTCTTGTAATCTTCTGGTTTACCATTTGCATTAGCTCCTCAGGCAAAGTTTGCCTCTCAGTTCTATTTCTTCTCTTGCATGTTGGGAGTCCAGAGCTGAGATCTCTGCTGCTTCGAATCACACAACTCTGCTGTCAGTTCACAACTTCCCAATGCCAGTTCATATCAGCTGAGGATTTGGTCTGAAATCTCCGCGCCTGTTAACCCTTCTAAAGCGTGAAACATTTATTTAAATCTCCCTTTGTAATCTGATTAAAATGGAAAATTAGGTCATCTACCAAAGGCTTGATCTAGCAAATCCTTATTTATGCGAGTCTTTTTGACACATAGACTAGATGCATATATATTTCAGTATCTGTTAATATATTTATGCTGTGACGCTATGAGCTTAGAGGAAAAAAATGAGCAGAAAAGCCAGTCAAGGACATAAGAGACGGAGGAATTGAAAATACACAAAGTGAAACACTGTCACCAGCGACACCAATAGCAAACCTTAAAAAAAAAAAAAAAAAAAAAAGTAGCATCTTAAAAGTATTTACGAGAAGGACTATATGAGCCATCTAGTCTTAATCAGCCTGGAGACCAGTAAAGAGCTCCAAATAAAGAGCAAATCTTAAAATTGCCACCCCAAAACCGGGTACCTGATACCACCCCATTGTCATTCCAAGCAAATTTTCACAAGGCAATTAAGCAATTTAAAACTGAAGGAGAATAAACTTATGAAAGTACTGCTTCAGCTTCAGTATCTGAGCTGAAAACAGATGTCTCCCAAAGGGAAAGCCGTACAGAAACTTTGCATCGCTTCCATAACATTACTGTTGTCTTATAATAAAGCATTTAATAAGGTGCTACAGTGTCAGGCAACCACTGCTCTGAAACATAACCTGCGCAAACAAGATGATCCTCAGCTGATGCCATTAGTCATAAACCCCTTTTGTGTTTTATCCTTCCCCAAACAGATTTATCTAACATTGCTCATTTTCACAGAGCTGCAAGTACACAGAAAAGCCCTCCCTTATTTGCAGAATCTTAAACTTGAGTTGTGGACTGCTTACAGATAAACTTCCAAACACAAATCTGCCGAGCTTCCTCTGCTCAGAACACAACCAGGGAAAAACAGCATCTGTATTAACGCCATAAAAGCTCAACTACTATGTTCTGGGTAATAGCTCAGGAACTGTTAACTATTTTGAGATCAAACGCATGCTCAAATAAAAACAAACAATCAATTCAGGCCCGCATCTAAACAAGATCTGACCACAGAGACGTGACACTGCAGTAGCCAAACTACCAGTTTCATCACCTGGGGGCTTCTTGGTTACGGTTATTTCCGCTCCTTCCCGTCTTCCTTCGCTAGGCACTTCTATGGGAGCAACAATTTTGAACAATTCCCATTTTCAGGAATGGATTCCTACCAAATGAGCTTCCCTATTTGAGCTTCCCGTGCTCTTAGCACCATTGAAAATATGATCACCACGTGGTGCTTCATTCCAGGGCTGAAACTAAAATTCTTTTCCAAATTATTAGAGACACATTAATGTCTTGCTTTTAGGGAAACTCAGTGACAATCCACCCTTTCTCCACATCCGTCACTCTAACATGCTATTAGAGAACACCAATATTTACGTAGCTGATCTCTTTTTATTTTGACATCCACACTCTTGAAGCTAGTAGATATTCTGGGGTTATGTCAAACTTTATCAGGCGCTTACGTTGCTGCCAAAGGCATATTTGTGCCTTGGCTTTATCCATATTTGTGTCACTGCGCCTTATCTCAGTCTACCAAGTAATTCATAATGTTCTTTAAGCTAGATTATCCTCTGCTATTTTAGAATGGTTGAGGATGTCACGTTAAATTCTGATACTTCCCTTTTTTTTCTGGGTTTGTTTTTTGGCAGAGACTGGAGGGTTACAACTGACAGGCAACTGTGGGATCACACCAGAGAACTTCTTAAAGACTGAGGTCTTCTACCCACCTATTAGCTCCCTGCAAAGCAAACAGATCAGAACCCCACAGAAAGCAAAAACTCAAGGGTTAAACCTACACTCCTACTTGCTCAAATGAGCTTGAGTAACAAGCACAATATGGCAGGTGGAAGAGATTTTATCTAATGACCAGAGGAGTATTTCAGGTAAAGAAAGAGTAGGAGATGCAACACATCGAGTACTGATATAAACTCAGAAAGTAATGCACAAGAAGTGCTTTAACTCAATGACTAAAATTGCATTTGTCTGCATTTAAAAAACAAAACACTGATTCCAAATTATAATAGTTGTCTGCAAAAACTAAGCACGGGGATTCCACAGACCTCCTTTTGACTACCTTTAAAGGATGAACCCATCAATGCAAAAGATGCTACTTGCTTCACGGAAGTTAAAAAAATTGTACAGAATCTTTTAACCTGGGAGAAAACTGGTAATACAGTGGATGAGCGAAGCAGACATCTCGGAGGAAGCAGAGCAAAATCCTCCAAGCTGAAAATACTTAGAAGGCTGGAGGTATCAGGAGAAGAGAGTAACACTGTTTGCCTTGATCCCTAGCCATTAACTTACGGCCAGCACGAAGAGAAGATGCTACGCTGGACAGAAGGCTGCTCTGAAGCAGCAGCAGCCGGTCCTTACATCCTCACGGCCAGAAAACGGAAAAACACAATTTCATCATAATGCAAACACCACCTCGGTTCTGTTAACATCAACATTTTTTGCTTCCACTGGCTCAGCTCTATTTGGTATTCATGTTCCTAAAGGAGGTCACCAGAATCTGGAGAGCTGTCACATCCCAATACTCGTATTTTAAACACTTATGGTATAAATGAGAGAAACTGCCAACAATTTACATCAGCAAAGAATTTAGCACGTTATGTACAGTGATACTTTGATGTATGGCACTGAAGGTTCGGTTAAGGTATATTCAACTTCAACGGGGAAAGCCATTTGTTACGCTGCTCCTCCTGCACCGTGTTGGCAGGTATATAATGATTGCGTATCAAATCGGATTTGGGTCATTCAAATCCACACCCAGCATCCCACGATGAAAACTAAATAATCTTTCAATAAATGGAAGATGAAAAACAAGGCTGTGCAAGGGCTGCTTTAAAGCCTCCTGTAATTAACTGACAGCTCTATACGTTTATGAAAGGGTTTCTGTGCTAACTGGGGAGCAGATTCAATGACACGCAAAGTATCTCCCTGTCCTATAATTCCCAGTCATCTGATTTAATTACTTCAATACTAATATTCATGACTAAAACATGTTATTACCATCCCCTTTCAGCTACATTGTTTGAACATAAGGAAAAAAAAAAAAAATAAAATCACACTGTTGGATTTACGCTAACACAACTTTACACCACCTGCATCTCTACACTGGCGAAGCTGCTCAGTGTTTACCCTGGCAGCGTCCAGCCTCCCTGCGGCAGGATTAGACGACCTCCGAAGGTCATTTTTAGCCCTGTCTTCTATAATTTTCTGTTATGGTTGCACATCTTACATAACGCTCCTATTGAATAAGTGCTGGAGAACTTCTTATTAGAGTGCAGCCAAATTCCCCTGTAACACGGCGACATTAGGATTAGTGCTATCATGCAGACAGAAAGACGTTTGCCTAAGGCAAAATTGTATTAAGCTCACCAGAATGTTTAGGAGCTGTTTACCACTAAGGCACAACATACTCTCGGGAAGTTTTGGGACAGCGAACACCGTAGCATTAGCATGAAGACAGGGTTTCCGTTTCTCAATATTGCTGTTGTCTGAAATTCTCCCACCCCAAGCTGAGATTTCTTGTGATTACAGATTCAGCACTTCTTGACTTCTCCTTGTAATTAAAAATGTAATTAACTAAGCTTAGCTAGTTCACCAAGTATCTCAAAACTGAATCCTAGCAAAGGGAAAAGCTTACATATGCTAATTTAAACATCCAGAACGCAACGTTACCCTGCCACTTAATTTCTCAGGCAATATGTGCCACATTGCCCCTTTTCAGCACACGTTCCACACAGACATGTGCTAATTACGTTATTTCTGTAATCAGACATTTTTACATAGATTTCATATAAAAATAGTGTTTTCTCAGTTGCAGCAGCTTTTAATCACAAATTATCTATTTATTATAAGAAAAAATACTTCTCATTGTCTTGAGGCAGCCCTCGCCATGCCTGTAATGATTCATCAATGCTGTCTGACTCGGATTGCCGATGTGTTTGCATTTGTCTGGACTTAAGTGCCGCTTTGACGCTGCGGATTATGCAGCTGTAGTGAGCGGGTCTGGGCTGCCCAGGCTGCCGTGCACACGCTTCCCGGTGGCGAGGCGCAGGCATCGCTCTGCCGCGGCAGCACCGGGGGGTTTCACTCCTGCTGAGGTCACCCAAATGCTGCCTGTGACACAACCCACTAAAAATATAGGGTTGGCTTCCGCTTAAGAACTTTATTGATTTAGGTTGGCATTTGTTGGAGGTTTTGTTGCATATTTAGCTTTAGGGTGCAATAAAATTTCCAGTTGAATTAATCTACAAAAAAGCTTAAAAAAAAGTTTGAAAAACTCTCATAGAGAAAGAGAATTCGACTACAGGAGTACCTAAAAATGGTACCAGATGTCAGACGAGGTAAGCTTTTGTTTCCCGCTTCTCTGAAGCTATCCATAGCACTCTTGCTAGCAGCTGGATAACACCGTCACGCTAATGGTCTGCTGTAACGCTAACCTTGGTTTGTTTGGGTTTTTTTGGTGCTAGAGGTGACAACAGCAAAGCTTTTCTTGCTGGCCTGCTTGATATCCTGTTAGCTCCTTTCAGCCTGTGCTAAATGCATTTGCCACGTTATTGATGAAAACTGAGAAAATCAAATCCATTATGCTATTGCTAAAACCTTTCCCACTGGCTGTTAGCTTGTTCTGGTATTGATTTTGTGTGTTTCATGATTGGCAAAATCCTTACTGGCTCCACTTACTGAACTGCTTGGGTTTGTCCCTGTGCCACCACGCTCTCATTTGCTCATTAGGAGTGTCCCCCAGCTGCAGGCACATCCCCCAGACTGAAGCGCAGCAGCAGGAGACGAGAGGTGTTCGGTAGGCTTCTGTGCAAAATCAAATGAAAGACTGGAAAAGACAAGCCTGAGAAGAGCTTTTGACCTTCCGTCCCTAGGCAAAGCAGTATTAAGGCAAAAAGCAGAAGACCAGAGGGTCAAACTGACTGGGGTGCCAAATACATGCACTAAAAGTCCCTTAGCATCCCCGCAACTCCCCACAGATACTCACGGCCACCTTTCATATTACGTAGAATTACATTTTTCAGGCTCAAATCATCAGATGTTGAAGAAACATAATGTAGAAAGGTTAGTTTGGTTGAGAATTTTAGTATTGGTACAGCAGGCTCTGGTTAATAATTACATTGGCTTCCACTTGGAAGTCTGCAATGTAGGCCAAAATTGAGAACTACATCTCCAGGAATTCTGCATCAGATCAAACCTATGAATCATTTTTATGCTCATCTACTGCCTTGTTCAGGGGCAGTTATCCAATCCGTAAACTCCCTTTTCATGGGTCACTATTTGTGTGACTCGAAACCAAATTCAAATGATGCTCCTGAGAGAGCAGGAATAGAAGCTTTCACATTACTTAAGCCACTGAACAGCAGCACACACGCTTTTTCTTGCTACAACTACAACGCAGATGCCAACACTCAGAACAAAGATCGATAGCCACGTGAATATGTGGAGGAACAACGGACCCACACCCTTCCTCCTTGGTAAGGCATCTCCTTGTTCGAGTGAAACCAACAGTTCAAATTCTGGGTTTACGTGGGGCAAGTTTGGATGGAGAGGAAAAGGCTGGAAAGGATCCCGTAGCTGCGTACACCATTAAATAAACTGGTCACCACGGACTGCAAGTACGCAGCAGCAGACTGCATCCTACTGTCTACGGGCCGCAGGCCACAGCACACAGCAAGTTGTGTCAGGGAGTCCTCTCCTGACCCCTTACCCCTCTCCCTGCTCAGAGAGGCCTCCAGTGAGGTAGTCTCACCTGGGAGAACCTGGACAACCATCCAGTCGCAGCTTCAAGAGACATTTGGGCAGCAGGCAGTGCCACAAAAGCACGAGGGGCAGTAAGACCACGCTCTCAGGCTCTGTTTCGAGCTCCTTGGCTCACTTCGATCCTGCCGCCGCTCCGTTTCCTGCAATAGAAGCATCCCGCAGTGAACTGCAGCGTGCAGACAGCAGCACGAAGCCTTGCGTAAGCCCTGCCGGAGAGCCAGCGCAGCGACAGCATCTCCCACGTGCAGAACAATACCGGCACGCCGGGTCTTTAGGGGAAAAGTATCACGTAATAATAACCCAAGAAAATAGTAGGATTTAATACAGCCATCATCTGTGGGACTCCGCTGTCTCAGGGGTACAGGAGAAGCTGCTGAGTGGGTCAGGAGTCTCTTACGTTCACTCTTAAACTTAGATGTGCAAATCGACACCTGTCATGTCAAAGATCAGGAAAAAGGCGACCAACCACTTACAACACTGTTTGGGAAACGTCTTCTTAACTGCATTATACAGCCCTAATACAACCACTTCTTCAAACTTTTTGTGGTTTCCCTTACTTGTAAGTGTTCTAAACCATTCCCACGATACAGAAATTTGGATGGCAGAAAGGCTTTCAGCATGCTGGACAAAAGGAGTAGCATTTACATTTAGCAAACACAGGAAGGATAATAACTGTCTCAACCAAATGAAGAAATCAATTCCTTAACCAATGTCAGAGAGGAGAAGGAAGAAGGAGAAGAAAAAAGCAAGCCGAATGCCAAGATGCTAAATTTAGACCAGCTCTTATTCCTGCTCCGCAAGTATCCGCAGACAAAGAACCTTCACACTGAGTCGCCCCTGCAGCTCACGCAACCTAAAACTCAGAATTAAAGCACACGTCCCAAATACCAAGTAAAGTTACAGTGGCAATCAGTTCTGCACAAACACACCAAAATACGTCGAGCTACAGGAATTAACCAGGTAAATTAAGAGACTAATAACCCAGATGTTCTTACTTCTTACGTCATTTCCCAACTAAACGTGAAAGTAAAAATATAAGACATTTTAAATGGTTCTGCCATTTGATCTCAATCAGCGCTCAAGCACCAGAAGTTCTCCCACATCCAGCCATCTCACTCACACACGTCTTGCAGATATCCACGAGAAACATTATGATCCTCCATTGAGAAAACCAAGTCAGTACACGGCCTGTATCCATGCAGGAGAGAAGAAATTTACCGTATTTATAGTAAGTTGTCACTTTATTTGTAATAGAAGACCTCAGAGTCTTTTCACAGTGTTGTGGTTATGAAATAAACATATCCCAGTATTTTATGAATGATGAGGAGTTGATAAGGGACATCATTATTCAAATGCACATACAAGATAAATGTATTTGATAAATAGTGATAAACTGCAGAGATTTTTCTCTGTGATGCTTTAAATCCTTACTTCAATTCTCAACCATAGAATGGAAAAGAAAAAGGAAAAAAAATTATTTGGGTTTATTGCCAGAGCTGTAAACATTTCCAAGAATGTCTTACTAGCTGTGTTGAAAGCTCTGCCAATATACAATTTCTTATTGGAATAATGAGTCATGCTTTTTAATGAGCACAAGACCTAATTTTGAAGTTCAGACCTGTCCATCAGCCTCCCGCCAGCTACACACCCCTGCCTCGGGCACGAGACATGCCAGGTAGCCCTCGAAGGGAAGGCATCACGGAGCCTGCAGCGACACACAGCTCCCGCCGCCGGGAGGGCTGGACCGCATCGCTGCGTGGAAAGAGAGGGCAGGGCGGACACCCACGCCTCTCCCCTCTAGAAACAAAGGTATCAAAACACCCAGCGTTTCCACATGGCCGCAGGCATCCTCTGGCCCGGGGCAGGCTGCCTGCACGGCCGAGACATCCGCCCGAGCGGCCGGTCCCTGCAGCAATCAGCACTGGGCAGCAGCACGGCATCTGCTCCCAGAGGCAGAGCATCAGCAGGGCACCGCCGGGACACTCCGCCCACCCAAAAAGAAGCGGGAGAATGTGCTCCCCAAAATCCTGAGTGTATTATCACAGGATGGATATTTACGGGGAAACACAATAGGGAAAACTATGAAAACAGCAGGACTCAGAAGGAAAGAGAAGCGAGATTTATACAATTATCCATCTCTACGGATGACCCGTGAGGAGCATTCCCGTCACCAGGCGAGAGCAGAAGCTGGGGAACTGCCAGAGGAAGACAGGCTAATGTGGGCAAACACAGTGCAGATTCAAAATTATCAGGACGAAAGCAGTTTTAGGATTAACTTCTCTACACAGAGCGATTAAGACGTAGGACAGGCTATTAAATATAGTAAAAGATGTTGCAAGATTAAATACGTCCTCTAGACTGAAACCACCCTCTTGCTTCCCACAGCCCATTAAAGAGCCATCATGTAACGCCGCCCTCCTGTCCCTACTGAGCCTGGGCACATTTGAAGCAGGAAAGATGACCATTTTGTAAAATTACTCCACCGGCAATCTCAGCACAGAACCTAATTCTGAGGAAAAATTAAGTATCCATTTCATGCTGGCAGCTACACGACAGCAGAGAAGGCTGTATAGCCTCCGTCTCTCCTCTAAGACTTTTTTTGGGCTGAGTGTGGAATGGAGTAATAAAAAGAAGTTTTCAAATGACATGGCTTTTAAGCCAAAATCTGTCAGTGCGAGTATGTCCCTGCCAGTAGGTACTCCATCTCCAATAGTCTGTCTGTCTGTCAGGCCATGTAACACAACAGCCTGGGCTCCTTCCTCCTCAGCTAAACCATCCATGTCTCCAGACAAAACCCCTGGGAGGGGAAAGCCCCAAGAGGGATCTCGGGGATCAGAAATCAGTCTAAATGTCCAGCTCCAGCTGAAATCAGCACCTTACTAAACTACTTCAGCACTTTGGAAAAGTCTGCAGATGTCTCCTGCATCTTCTCGATACCTCAAACCTGACCTCGGGGACACAGAGATGCCTGTACCAGAGCAGAGCAGACACCCACCTAATGCAGGATCCTGCCCCAGCTTCACCTCTTTATTTCCTAAATTTCTGGAGATCTGACCCACTGTCTCTGGGGTCCTGATATGATGCTGAGATTATGTGATTACTCCAGTGATACTTTCAGCAGCCACTGCTTCTGCACCACAGCCGGGGCAGTGACTGCCAGGCAGAGGGGACTCGGGTGCTGCACGCTGAACCCTGCCACATTGCATTTTTAGGCACCCGAGCTCCTATACTGCTGCTGATGCTGGGCCTTAGAACTAATCAAAGACCGCATTTTATTTTGTGAGAGTATGCAGATGCAAACCCACATCATTAAGTGATTCAGAACAATAACACTTGTAAGAGGCATAAAACACGGGAAGCTATGTTTTATCAGGGCTTCAGAGGAAACCGAGCGCACCACACAAACACAGTTTTCTGGTTTCTCAGTCCCTTTTCACAGTTATTTCCCTGCAATCATAAACTGCTGCTATTATAGTAACAGGATGGTGCTTAAGACAACAATAATTTACAAGTAATCTGAAAGACAGGTAACAAAGCACAGCACATATCATTACTGATAGGCTGCACTATACCCATTTATCTGCTTTCGAGCTATGAACTTGACGACTGTCTAATGATATACCTCCCAGACCCAGCAAATGATGGCCGGGCCCCTTGTGCTCACCTTCCCTTTCTGCTAGCCGTGTATCCGCAATGTCTTTGTAGCAAAACCAGCCGAGATTTCCTAAGTCAGCATGTTCAATAACCAGCTGCCCACTTACTAGTCAGCATAACCGATTCCTCCAGTGATCCCATACAGGTTGCGTAGGTCCCAGGACAGCAGATGTGGCAATTCCCTTCGGATGCTCCTGCCTGTCCTGCGGGCAGCCCCTCCACTGATGTGGCTTTTTACCAGTATTAGTAAAGCTAACCCTTGGGCTTTAATATGATGTGATCATCTCCCAGATCGAAGAGGTTAATGAAGTGCTTTCACTTTACTACACTTCCAAAACATTTAGGAGAAAGATTCAGATATATCTCCAGGCAGTCCTAAACAAAGGACAGTAAGTCTTCCGCAGCACTGCCCGTACACCCTTGTTGCTGACGTTGCCATCAACCACCCAGCAAAGCCATTTCTGAATCTGCACTTCTCACTCTGAGCCGTCTTAAACACGTGAAACGATGCCACGCTGCTGTTGGCTGCCCCTGCACCTTCTCCTTTTTATGTTTCAAACACCATTTAATTCAAGAGGGATGAAACCAGTCAAATATAGGAAGTACTCTAGAACCTGAAAATGGTAAAAAACCATTTGCAATAATTCTGCAAGTTTTTAAATCGTCTGCAGGGATATAGTACTTTGTTCAGTTGCACAAGGGGCTTTGATATCCAGACAAAGCTTAGAATGATTCAAGGAGCAGTCAAACTTGGGAGCTCTCACAGCTGCTTATCTACATCATCGGAACAAAACAAATATTTTAAACAAGGTCTCCTCTGTTTGTTTCCTGGTTACTTCACTAATGGGAAAGCAATTTACGTATTTCCTCTCCCTAAACATATAAATAATTGAGAAAGGCTTTTGGTTACAAAGGCTGTTGGAAACCAGCATGTCCTTTACGCTGAGATTTATACAGAGCGGTTCATTGCTAGTCCTGCCCTGGCAGAAGGAGAGGGGCTGCACGACCTCCCCAGGTCCCCTTCTTGCCCCACGCAGCATCAGGTCCCTCTTTCGCTACGCGGTGCACACAGAATAACGAGAGAGACCTCAAAAATCAACACTGCACGTGTTTGTGTGCATATGTCCGTGTGAGATGAGAGTCTGTTTCTTCACTACCTGCCTTAGAGTTATTAGGATTTCATTCTGGCGACATTCTGAAAGCTTTTTTTTATAGGATTACAAGAACTAAAAAACTTTGCTTCTTCAGCAGGCAAAAGGACAGAAGAGAGATTTTTCCTCCTTAGCTGAGCATTTCCTGAGCAGCTGGTATGGTACAGTCACAGTTACCATGTCTATCTGATTAATACTAATACTAAAACTGAAATATAATAATGTTGTGAAATATAATAAGTTATAGAAAAATAAAAAATACCAACATTTTACTCTCCCAGCAGCTGCAAACTAGGACTGTTATCTCCTGAGACTTTCTAGAATGAAGACAAAAAGACATAATTATTCCCAGAGTTCTGAACAATAAAAGACATACATGACTATAACTACAAACTGAAGGAAAACTACAACTAAAACAGTCGGGGGGGAATTACAAATCAGGTTATATTACATACATATGACCACTGCAATTCATGTTAAAAAGACAACAAAACCAGACTACCTACTATTTTATTACACAGGGATGAGCTCAGATACTATAGTGCTGAGGGCAAGGAAGGTAGAATAAGTGTATAAATGAGTTGTCAGGGTAGCTGCTGTAACAAAATGCAGACAGCATCCTGAAACTTCTGAAGAAAATTGAGAAATATAGGCAGCCTCAGAGGTTTAAGGCTAGAAAAATGCTATTAAAACAATGCAGCCTGGCTTCCTGCCCTGCGGAGACAAAGGAATTTTGAGAATAATTCCAGGAATGCCTGGTTTCCTTTTCGCTGCTAGAAGTGGATATGGTCAAAAGAAGTCTGTGGGCTTTTTTCTCTATAGAAAATTTTGGCAAAAACGGGGAAAACAATTGGACCAAAGTTTTTATGAACATTTTTCCTGTGACTTAGGATATAACCATAAGATCTGTAGTAATAACTTATGGCAGGAGGGTTATATTTTCCATTTCTGTGTTTTTTGTGAAGCCTGAAAACCAGCTCCAATCCATCTGCATTCCTTCCTGCCATTCATAGGGACAACCCTGCTTTCGCGTTCCCCTACGGAAACAGCAGGAGAAAACCAGTATCACTTACCCTCCGTCACTTCATTTACATCACATTGCACATGAGAAGGAAACCTGTCCACCCCAGCTAGCAAACCACCCGCCGGAGGACATCCCGCGGTGCTTCCTCCATCCACCTGCTTCTACAGGGGTACCAGCATAGGTGCCGTAGCACCAAGATCTGGATTTGTCATGCTACAGGTAAGTGTTACCCAAGTCTCTAAATACAGTGAGAAATCTTACCCAGAAGATGACCCCCAGCAACCCGCTGGTATTTCCTAGATGGTAACGACTATCTGGCCTCCACCGGCGTTTACCAGAGAGCTGTCCTTAGCTCCTCTCTGGCAGAAACCGGGGCTCACAGTTCAGGAGCAGGCTTTGTGTAGGGCTTGTGCCACTGGCCGTGGAGAAGGCAAGGTTTTGCAACAGACCGCTGCTCGCAAGCTCAACAGAAACTCCCAGCCTTAACGAAGACTAAAAGAAAAATCTCAAAGGACAGGACTGGAGGAATCTCCTTTCCTCCCATTCTTCGAATAGCAGCAATTACAACCTACTGACTCCAGAAAGAGCTGACACACAAAACAACTTCTTCCTGGAAATGTGCCAGAAGCTCAGGAAAATTATAAGCTTGCCTTTCCTGTAGCATAAACACATTTCAATGAGGCTCCGCAACAACAGCAGCAGCAGCAGAATTATCAGGCAGAGCAGCCGCTAAAGGCTCCACGCCTCTCTGCTGACAGCCGCCAGCACCGCCGGGCCAGCCTGCACTTTCCAAGGAAAACGGCATTTTCTCAGACAGCTGAGATAACCTTTTCTTGAGCACTCAGGATCCAACGCTGGCGGGAACTGAGCTCTTCCAGCGAAGTGGCAAGTTCCATCATTTCCTCATCAGACAAACAGAATTCGGTAGACCAAAGCACTCGGGCTGCAAATGGAGCTAGAAGGGTAGTAATGGGAACTGCCTGCTTTGTTTGCTGGGGTTTGGGTTGTTGTTTTTTTTTTTTTTTTTTTGTCCCACTGTTACAAACAAGCAGAATTAAAAAAAGGCTCTTAACACATCTCTAAACCACCTCATAGGCTGGAAAGTGCTAGTGAGTTGACATTTTTTCCACCTCCATCTCCTCCTGTTCCCACACCTGCTTGTTACACGCAGGTCTGTGGATAAAGCCATTCCACTTCAATGACTCACAATATTCCTAGGTTTCATTTTCACTCTTTGTTAAGGGAATGCTTGCAGGGGCAGCCGACATAGTTGGCTGAGTTTTGCTGAGAGTATTTGTTATATCACGACCAGAGGCCTGGCTCCACAGACAGCACGCAGGAACAATTTACACTGTATAGGACAGCAAAAAAAGTGCTACGGTCGCAGAATACGTGTGGTGACTAGAGGGGGTTATTAAAAGGCCATGGGCCTTTTCTGGTTTGAATGAAGTACTGCCTTTAGTAAATGATACAAGGATGCTATGAAGGGTTAACTTTACTGAACAGAGCGCCAAGCTGGCATTTGATACTGGAGATGGGCAGAACGATTTGCTTTCTGTATTCCCCACAAAGGGAATTGTTACCTGCTCTTAGGACAGGCAGACGGTGCTCTTGATATCACTGTCCTGGTTCGGTTTTCTATAAACTAACTCAAATTGGTCTAAGAGGCAAACTCTGGATTTCTCAGTAATACCCACACTCCCAGGACCCGAGAGTCCAAGGGCTGCTTCCCATGACCAGAGAAAAAGGAAAAGCCCAAGATTCAACAACAGCGTTATACCAGGCTCACCCGGCTGTACAGCTTTAGTAACCACGGTGGAGTCCATAAGTAAAAAAGAATTAGAGCCTGGCCAACGTTTTAATGAAACATTTATCACTGTCACCTAAATATCGAGCGTGTTATCTAGAAGTCATCTAAACATGACTGAGCGCAGTTGCAGTTGAGGGCACCGCTTTCAGCTGAACGGAGAAGAGGCACAACATGCAGCAACACTGATCTGATCAAGACCGATCTGTCCCTGAGCTTTGACTGGTTTCGACCTCACACAAAAATTTCCACTGAGGACACCAAATACAGCGATGATCTTGTGACCAGGGCACTGCTCCAAGGCAATAAATGATCCAACACCACCCTTTTATTTCGGACTGGTCACTGCACAGACACCAGCTTTCCTTATGAGAAATACCAGTAACGAAAAGAGCCTTTTGTCAACTTCCAGATTTGCGTGTTGATTACCACCCTTACTAAGGATGTTTTATATTCTGATGAAAATGCTTATACTTGTGCTAAGCACGAACATGCAAGTCATTGCTCTGTCTTAGAAGACTACAGGATTAAAGGGTCAGGGCTCAGAAGGATTGGATCTTTTGGTTAGAAAAAGATTACAGGATAGACTCACACTTCCACTTGAAGCTTTCAGAATGGAAAAGAGAAAGAGAGGGAGGCAGAGTGGGAGAAAGGAAACTTGACCTCCATTTGAACTAACAAGTGAGACAAATCTCTTATTGTGGAAGTCGGGGGAATGCAGACCTGTTTGGAAAAGTAAAATCAAAGGAAGTAAGTCATAAACCAGTAAACTTATTTTCAAAAAATCACCTTATCTTTACTGCCTTATTCTTCACATGAACACAATGATTCTTATATTCTGGTAAAGAATTCCCTGTAAACTTGAAAAGAAGTGATTTTTTTTCTGGACAGTTTTCTTCAAGCCATCCATTACCCCCAAAGAAAGTCTACAATCCCTTGAGCAGCACCAAAGCATTTGCCAGTGAACATGTTAGATGTTGGCAATAGCCAATTTTGTTTCAGAAACACTTACTGTGCAACATCAATTCCTACTTTTCTCTACTAGCTCTTGGCAAAGCCCAAATAATATCCACTGCCAGTGCCACCTAACCAGTCTCTTTCTTCAGCTGGCAACTAAGTACATTTCAGAACTGTAAAATAAATACGTTTTTAAAAGTTTAAAGTGTTTTTTCTTGAAGGGTCTTATGACTGCGCATTTGTTAAGTACCATACTTACTGCAACAATAGTTGCAGTACTGCCAAAAGTGACATTTTACTCCATTTTATGAAAAATATTTGTGTTAGCACATAAGATATTTAACAACTCTAGTCAAGTGTCAAAAACAGAAGTCGGCAACTCTTCTATCATAACTGAGTTCTCCAGATAACACATAGAAAGCTAAAAAAAAAAAAAAAGTATATGCTCTGCAAGTGCACAATGAATTTATAGTAAGCATTAGCCAGATCTAACCTCTGGCATTTTGATCAATACAGAAATTTCATCTGCCAACCATTTTTCCCCACTTCTGTATAAATATTTACACATATAAGTGAAACTACCAGCAGAACTCACTGTTCTAACAGAAAACAAACTCTGTTTCTCTCCAAAGCACATCAGCAAATGTCTCTGCTCAACTCTATAGCAGTACAGTAACTATGGCAGGGGAACACGCCATAAGGCTACCTGGAGTGACTGTGCCTAGAGCTGGCATTTGGACATAGAGAAAGGTCCATTTCTATGAATTTTGTAACGGTGCCTCAGTCCGTAATCCCCAGGTGTTCAGATCCCACCTATCTCACAGGGATTTCCTAGGAAAGGGACAACCCGTCCCAGACACGTACTGCTTTAAGATCCAAATCAGTTTTCCTAATCTTGAATCAGAGACACATCGCTGTTTGAAAGTTTAACACACTGACCTAGGGCTAATGCAGGACAGTGCGATTCCACTTTCAATTTTAAAGCTACTGGTGAAGTCGTAAGATGCTTTTCCCACAAAGGCAAGACTAAAATTCAGCCCATGCTTAACCTATTTACATAGTCTTTTATCTTTATCTTGTAAGAGCATTCAATCAAATCTGCTGATTCAGATAAACGTCTTTACGGGAAGAAGGATATTCGTCCTTTGGGTTCAGGTTTGGAAAATATCATGGAAAACACAAGTTTTCACAAATCATGTAGTAAGTGCCGATATTCTGGGGAAATGTCTTTGCAAGTTATTTACTGCTTGGGCATCATATTTGAGGAAATTTCACAGGTCACAGAAAAGCTTTCCTATACTGTAAAAAAAAAATTTCCCATACTGTATATTGCAACCTTCTCAAATTAAATTCCCTTCCCTGTTGAAATAACAGATCAAACCCATACAGCCTACAGTTCATTTAGTGCATTGAGTAGATCACATATCAAGCCAAAGTCACTTTGATTCTTAAAAAAAAAAATAAAGACTTGACTCAGCAGTGCCCTACACTAGATTAAATTTGCCGCTAATCCAATCAGATACACCACTTTGTCCTACACGTTAAGCGCGCACACGCCCAATCTATTAAAGACCATGTATTTCATTAAATAGTGCTGGTTCACAATTCACAGTTCATGTCTCAGCACAAATTAAAAGGGAGTTTAAATTCCACTTCCCCTTGCTGATGTGTATCTTTGTGATCGGCTGCGTTGCCACCCCTGGCAGGGTGTATTGCCACTAATCGCTTCCCTTTTCACAGTGCAGTAAAATGGGTCATATAACTGTGGAGATGACTGATATCGGAGCAGACACGAAGTAGGACGCAGCGTAACTGGGCACAAATCACGAGTCTGGCCAGGCCCGCTGCTCAGCGGGGCGCGGATGATGCCAAGGCAGAAAGGAAGGAGCTACCCTGTGTTGCAACACACAACCTGGTGAACGCAGCACAACTGGCAAAGGGGTGCGATCTGCTCAAAGTGTAGTTGTACTCCTGGGCAGAGATACATGGGTAAATAGTGTATTTACATACTTTTGATATTTTTATCATTTGTGTATATTGATACATCTGCTTCAGGCGGGCTGTTGCACCCCCTCTCTGCAACTTGGCAGAAGCTCAGTTGCACGCTTGCTGCTCTCTGTGGCAATGCTGCCCATAACTTGATGGGTCGCACAAGACGCAGGGGAGGCATGACTCTTCATTTGCAGAATTTATATACCCAAAGCGGGGACGAAAACCAAGGACAAATTTGGACTCCCCCCCACCCCCCGCCCAGTTGTAAAAAAAGGTTCACGACCTAAGTCGCAGCCTCAGAGCAGGGCTGGGGTCAGCTCTCCCAGGACAGGCTCTTTTCCCTCGCCAGCAACCTGGAATCAATATTATTGGATTGGTATATGTTTTCATCATGCTGACAGCCATTTCCCAAACACCAGTCTTTACCTGCTAATTGTTAAGTTTACATTTTCACGAGCAGGGTTTCACCTGCTGCTCTTGCTGCTACAGACTTCAAGAGACCTTAAACACTTCTTACCAAGAACTCAGTCTAACAGAGCATGGTGAGTCGCTTCACACTATAATTAAGTCTTCCTGGCCCTGGGAACTACAATATAAAAGTTAATCAAGCGTAGAAGAAATTAGGGATGTTGTTACTCAAAACACACGAATTTTACGAGTCATATTTCTTAACTGTAAGATTATTTCACGTCTGTCATTCATTTGTTCTAACTTGTCTGTGAGAAGACTGCAGAAAAATTATGTTTATTTGAAATGTCACCTTTAGCAATCTTCATACCAAGTGTAAGCTCAATAAGCTCATACCACATTAAATGGAAAATCTGTTGAATGAAAGATGAGTTTGACTGAACCGCAGTTTTCATAATGTAATAGCACATAATCAAAGGTAAGATTGCTATCCCCAGCAGAACTCCCTCTAGTAAAAATTCTGTTTCATGGTAACAGGATAGGTTAATTACTGTTTCCCCCCAATAAAATTACTTTTATATAGTTTTTGCTTATTACATTAGAATAAATGATGTATGCACATTTTAAAATAGGATTTCTCTCTTCATTAAGGCAATCATAATTAGCAAACTCCTGAGTCCTTTCTCAGTTTGTGTTCTCTGTTTACTTGAAGAAACTCTCACTAAGGATTCACAACAAAGTCTTCAGATTTTATCCCATTCTCACTACTGTCATTGTCTGACAATTTCTGAGACTGAGAATTAATAAATAAGTGTTTTCCTTGCACTGCAACTTCCTTGCATCTTCATATCACCCGTCAACATAACTATTAGGTTGAACACTTAGAGAAACGCCAACAAAAATACCTGAAAGCCCATGCAAAGCAGTAAGAGTGGACATATGCCTCCACGTCCTCAAAATTTTGCTTCCTATCTTCTTGTCAAAACACATCTCTTATATTTGACATGTTTATCAGCTGGATAAATATGCACATTGTCAAATTTCGCACTCAGAAGCAGCGTTTTGACCCTGGGGCAGAGATTCACATTGTATATTTTTGCAGCTGGAGAACCCGTAGCAGACAAATATGCTTTGAAAAAGGCAGCAAGATCGAGGCCATATGAACGAAGATTTAAGATTAAGAGTTATTTAAGCAAAACAATTTTTTAAAATAATAAAAAACCCCAAAATAACATTCAAATGAAGTCAGATCCTGTTGCAAAAGGAAAGTCAGAGGACAGGTTTCAAGAGAGTGAAAAAAGTCCATTTTCAAGTGTGCCACTTAGGGCCTTTTTCAAAGTGCTAGCATACACACAGCAACTCTTTGAATGCTTATATAGCTATATTTAACCTCTAAAAACTATGTACCATTTAATATTAGTATGCTGCAGATCTTGCATTTGCCGTGAGAATAGCTCTACTGCCAACTCCCATGAATTAATTCAGCATTTTACAAAAGTATTGGAGGATGAAATATTTGATGCTGAATACAAACAGAGATGCCAGCAGAGTATTCGGAAGATCTGCACAAGATGTTCTTCTACGCCAACCTCGGTCCCCCAATACGCAGCTTACCAAGAGGGGCGGTGGGTACGAGAGCGCTACGGAGAAGAAGTAACACCCACCTGCACACCAGTGTTTCCATCCCAGTGGTGGATGGATACAGCACTTTCATTTTCAACCAACAGTTTTCTCTCACATGTAGAACTTGCCACATAGCTGTAAATTTAGGACATTCAAGGGTGGAGAAATGATTTTAGTAAAACTAACACAATCTGAGCCAAGATCGATTTAAAGATCTCCTTTGCATGCCTTCTCATTCTGAAGGCTTAATTTTGCTGCTACTTTTTTCAGATTAATACTAGCACAAGAAGTGGTTTGTCACTTCTTTTACCCGTCTGACCTGTCTTCTGTACTTTTGCCACTTTGACTGTTTCTCTGCATCCCCCTTTGCAGCCAGCCACGGACCCAGAGTCATTTCTCAGAGACTGAAGTTCTGCCCAACTCACAAGTTGTAGCTCGAAAACTGTGTCACTGAGCATCGGGCACACGCACCATTCAAACATCAAGGTTCGTGAGCTTTGCAGGGGTATTTTCAGTGCTTGCCCTCATACGTATCTACTCCTACCATGCCTGTTTTGTTACAGGAGCAAGGAATAACCCTTCTAAATGGGAGTCACAAGAACTCATTGCACTTCATGTTATATAGTGTGGAAGGAGTAGAAGGAGAATGAAGTCACGAAGGGCCTCCTTTCCTGCAGTTTGAGGAGCTGGTAACACCTGCCCAGCCCCACCACATGTCCCTCTGTCCCACACACGCCATGTAGGCTGGCTGAGCTGCAGGCACACAGACCAGAACAGATCCTCTCCTTCAAATGCTCCTTTCAAAACAGGAATTGCCCATATTTATTCCTGGGGCCTCTTCCCACCTCCAGAGAGAAAGTGTCTAGCTCCTCAGCTCATTTTAAAGATTATTCACTCACTGACTTACCTCTGTGGGAAGAAAGTACTCATGGCATCTTCTTTTAAAGGCTTCTAATTCTGAAAGTATCATAAATGTAATGAACATTATGATACATATGTTCATGACATATATTTCCTGTAATAAAACAGTTCAAGCAAATAATGACTCCATCATAAAGAGGCACAATGGGAAGCTGTATGGGTAAGATTATTAATGGGCTGGGGCAGAGTGAAAATTTGGTCCTGATTTGTTTACTTGAATTACTCAATGCAAGCAGATGTGAACAGAAGCAATTTTCCCTAAAAATACAGGACAAGCTCTGTATTCTTTATTCTCTCTCTGGCTTCTGTGTCAGAAAAATCAAGTTTTCTAGCTTCCCTTTTAGAAAAAAAAAACCATAAAAGCTTCTTTAAATCACAGTAGATGTGAAGTCAGTGACTGAAATGATGGGAGATTGTCCGCGAAGCCGTCCTAGAGGACGTGCTGTCAGTTAAGCACTTGGTTGCAGCTGCGCCAAAGTTGTCACCAGTCTGAAAACACGTCTTGCCCATGGCCACTGGGCCTCCGACAACCGGGAACGGAGCGGATCCGCAGCTCCTCCCGAGGGTCTGGACCTGACACGTTCACCTTTGAAGCGCCAAGCGATGCTTTTTAAGAGACACATGCGTACGCCTACCACAGGATGCCTCTACCACCTACGTGTGCCTATGGTTTCAAGTTAGATTTAAAATAGATTTAGACACCTATAGCAGCATTCAGGTGGAACTCAGACTACTATATCCAAAACTCTACTCTTTTCTTTAAACACGCTGACTCGGACTCCCAACCACTTCAGTAAAAGGGCTCGCCTCGTACGATGTGTTTGCATACTGCCTATCCCAGCAGAGCTGCCATGCTGTCTGGTCTGATACACAGCCACTGAGCAAACCACATGCCATCGAGCCAAATTCCCGACGAAAGAGCCCCCTGTAACGAGCCCAAACTGAAGAGCCGGGCCTCGGCTGGCAGCCAGGCAGTGTCCCAGCTGAAGCTAACAGTAACTCTGCCGCTTCTGTAACGATTCATCTAATGGGGATATTTATAGCGTAAATGCTGTATATACCCCCTGCAAATGCTGACATCCCCTGTAAAGCCACTGTAAATGCTGATTTGTTGTTTAATAAATTATGGGTCCGATTTTCAGAGGCAGCCAAGCGCCAGCTCTGTTCCCCTTCAAGCCACTAGGAAAAAAATCTCTCTCGATTTCAGTAGAGTCAGATGACAACTCAAGACTTTCAACAATTCTTAATTATCTGGAGATGTAAAAGCTCACTTAAACAAAATTAGTATATAAAAATGTAAAATGCTATAAACAATTCTTTAAATTTACATCAGACCAAATTTTGCAGTTTGCAGATATTTCACATCAAAGCTATAACAGATGTGAAAGCCAAGAGGGGAGGGAGAGAGAGAGAGAGAGAGGAGAGAATTAATTGAGATTCATGACTCTTCTGTTTCTTAAATCCAGATATAACACATAATGACTGAGTCTTAACCCTGCCCTGAAGTATGATACATGACAGTACAATGTTTCTTACAGAAAAGGTAACTATATCTTGTGACAGTAACATGTAAAATTTAAATGGCATGAATAATTAAGAAGAGATTAATAGATACCTTAAATAAATAATACGTTTCATGAAAGTAGCATCACATACATGTTTTAAAACCCTTAACTGAAAGTGTAGTAAACAGTAAAGCACTTGGAGGAAAAAATTTTTACTTTCACAAAACAGTCTATCAGTTTATAATGCACTTACAGCAGTAGCTACCCTGTATCCAGAGTTTCAATATAGGGTTTTCTTAAGGGCACCTTAAAGTAGCTGCTTTTTATTAAATGTAAGTAAGGATCAGATCTGCTATCTTCACTCATGCCGAGCTCATTTTACTGAGGACCCAATCCTGGACATATGTTCAAAGCTGGCATTAAGAGTACAAAGGTTTAGCCATGTGTCACAGCTCCCCAGACAAAGCCCATTTCCTCAAGAAATCCCCATTTATTTCTGAAGTATCTCCCATCCAATCGCTAGCACACGTAATCCTCGGTACCTAGATATTTAGGTACATCCAAGAAGCTAGATCCCATAACACCTGGGTTAATGAAAAAGGCATTTCCAAAAGAAGTGCCGGTGAGAAGAGGAGCCTCTGTCAGGCTCCAGAACCCTTTCAGCCCTTAAAAGAGAGCAGAAATCAGCAGCTGCAGTTCACACAGAACTAACAGGACTTCCTTGCCCTTGAGGCAAAGGTAACAGTTATAAGAATCTAGTAATTAATCATTACTAAAATAACTTCTTGCATGAGGTTCTACAAAGGTATTAGGTGAACGAGGGGCACTTAAAATGCAGTGAAACGCTTGCTCATTCAGTTATTCAGGTGCAGTAGTTCTCAGCGACTGCTGTCTACTGTAAATCACGACAAGAGGCTACAGCACAAAATGCAGTGCGGAAGGGATGACATCGGAAACCAGCCACGGCTTTCAAGTGCACAAGGTGGACAGGCATCGCTGCATTTTGGCAGGCATTCTTCAGACCAGAATACCGAGCCCCCAGCAGTCAGGGCATTTCCCACCTGTAACTGCGTTCTCAGCCTAGATCTTCACGGTGAAGAGCCTGAAAAGCAACAGTATTGCTGGTACACCGTTCAGTCGCCCTCCCCTTCTGGTGTCCCACCCAAAGACGAATTCAGGAAAGCCGCTTCTGAGCAGCTCATGCAACCCAAAGGGCAGTTAATGAACAGCAAAGCCATTCCCTGCCAGGGCACCAGAGACCTCACACAGCAGATTTCACCCGAGAGTAACTGTTTCAGTGTTTGAGTTACAAACCTCCAGAAATAGCGCTTCAAGATTATAATTTTCACGTTCCCTTGGCTGAGGTGTTACTCTAAAAAGAAACTGCTAAAGAGAGATCTATTACCTGAGGTAAGATTAAAAATAAGTTTTCAGGGCAAGTAAGTTCAACGCAGAAGGTATATGTATTTAAGAGACCCATTTATTCCATGTAGTTATATTTCTCCCTGATCTTCCTTTTCTTTTCATGCAATTATACTTAGAATTAATAGGATTTAGGATTATATTTAGAAATACATAGTCAAAACTGTAGATCTGTGTCCCTCTTTTTAAGACGCTCTCTAAACCAATTTTCTCAACGATTTCTCAGCTGTCTGAACTAGATATGGATTTTTTTTTTTCCCCATTTTGGAATTTTACAGATATTTGCATTTAAAAAAAATAACGCTTAAACAAAACTAAGCTTAAAAAAAGTACCTGCTAATAACAACCATTTGCTTAATGGTAGTTGTACAGACACTGCAGTAAGAGATTGCTTACATCTGCAAACAGAAACCATTTATAAAAATTAGTCTTATAAACCACCACACATAAATCTATGGGAAATCAATGCCCATGGTTTCTATTAGGAAGTAGTAATGAATTATTACTTATCCAAGAAGTAAAATAAGCTCTCCCCCCCCCCCCCCCCGGTAAAATTCTGAAGGCCAGATCCAAAGCCCTTAACAGTCGGCGAAGCTCCTCACTGACTTCGGCGGGCTTTGGATGACACCCTTCGCCCGTCCTTAATCCTGTCAACAAATTCTATCGTATCCTTCAGAGAAAAATCCTGTAGTTGTTTTAAGTATGTCTAATCCATAAGGACAAAGCTTTAATGAGTTTCTAAATTTATATCTTAAGGAGTAAAATAAAATAAAATAACCCCCCCCCGTGACCTAGAATCTATTCCAAAGCACTGCTCACCTTTTCACGGGCTCCGTGCACTCTCCTGCAGTCAAGTCTCTAGATCAGATTTAGCTCACGTACATGAGCTAATAGGCAGAAAACAGGAAAGAACTCTTGTGCTACACAGAAATATGGGTTTCACCATATCCCTCAAAAGACAGCGCAGGGGCCGTGCTCTGCACACCCACTGTCACCCCAGAGAAGCTACCACCTCATCTTCCTGGAGGCGTACGTCGGTGAAAAGCTACAGGCGTTAATCACGGTTATACGACTTGACATACAACTTGCTAACGGCATGTGCACACGTGTGTGCTTATATAAATGCGTGTGTTAACAGAGAGATACAGAAAACATATATGTATTTAAAGAAGAGAGAATGTAAAATGTATATGCAAAAAAATCTTCACTACGATCACTTTCCAGCACAGGGGCAAAGGCAGATTTCACCTTTCAATGAATAAACAATTTCTTACTCATTTAGGCAAGCGGAGGAACGGTTTAGCATTTGCCAGAGCTTCATAAGGGTAACCGCAAAGCAACAGTATTGACGGCCTGTGGAGACCGTGAAATTCGTCACTGGGGGTTTGAAGAAAAAGTCAGAGAAACATTTGTCAGGGAGGGCTGAGATGGAGCTGGCTCTGCCTTGGGCAAGCAGGTGAGTTAGCTGGCCCCGCAGAGCCCCTTGTGTGTGTCTGACAGCATGACATCATTTCCAGAGGAGAGATACTAGTTTTAGTAAAAATGAGAAGTCAAATAAATGAGGGATGGAGTAGGCCCCTGGGAACAGTAACAGACTTCTCCTCGATTCTCACTGTCCATCCCTTAGGTGGTTTAATAAAGGGCAGGATATTGTGCACCGTAAAATGAAAGAGATAAAATTCATAAGAACTTCTTGTGTTCCACTGAGTTTGTTTATAATTTGGCAGTTCTGTAATTTAAAAGAATTGAACAGTACTCTCCATGCAGACTTTATCAACCTGAGAACAATAACACCCTAGTCCGTTACCTAGGGTTTATTACACTGCTAGCAAAATGACAAATGAAAGCAAACACCAACCTTTCACCGGTTTCTATTCAAGAATTTAAATTCCTTCAGATGGCCCAATTCTGTACCCTACAGGAAACTGCAAGTCAAAATCATTTACTTAGTCCCTTTTTATTTAATTTTTCATTTCAATTTATTAGCTTTAAGGTAAACAAAATAAAGCAAAGCTGGTAAGCAGCTAGGGGAGTAGAAGATGAGTGGGTGAATTCATGGGAAAAGGAAGGGAATTTACTCTGATTAGTCATGCATGCAGAACATACGGAAAATATATGAACATATATAAACAATAAACAATGTATTTATCACCACACCGATCATTGTAGCTGCCTGGTGTAGTGCTCTTCGCATCCCTTTCTTCTTTTATTGTTTTTCTAGTGTATATAGTCTTTGTGGGAAGGACAATATTCCTTTGTGTTTTCACACTGCTAGGCACATTTGGGATGCTGCTGCCACGTAGCCCACATGAACCTACAAGGCTAAGGGAAGATTCACCAGGGAGGGCCAAGAGAGAAAGCACCAGAAGGGCAGCAACCAGTATCTGCTGCAGCAGACGAAAGGACAAACCAACTTACTTAGTCTTCTCTGTTCTCGAACAGATTTGGATATTGCTCTTAAGGCTAATTGCCCGGCATAAGTCACGACTACATCAGAAAAAGAGGGCCAGGATAGCAGAGGGCACAGGTCAAGAAGATGTAACTTAAGTTATCGCTCCTTTTGACTCCTAATGGCGATAAAATAGTCCCTATTGATGTTTTGACCTTCTCCCACCTGGTGCCAGGCAGAATCCTAGAAAAAGACCTGCCTTTTCTAAAAATAGGTGGGGTTGTAGACAAGCTATAGAGGGGAGCTGCCAGGCACACAGCAATGCAGCGTGCCCCCCATCACCTCGCTGGTGTACAGAACTGAGGGGAGGGAGGAGGTAAAACCCCAAGCCAAACACCTCTTGTACTGTGCACCTCTTCCTTTTTGGTCCTGCGGCTTCTTCCCTGCTTGATCCTGCCAAATATGTAATGAGTGATGCCTTTTCTCTCATTTGCAGATACTGTTGGAGGGCTTCTCCCTTTTGTTTCGTGTTTACATCTATTCAACCTCTTTCCTAACTATTCAGCCACATTTTCATACAGAAGTTTGTGTATAGCTTTAGAATTCAATCCGTATGGCGTTATTTCTAACATATAGCCTAAACAAAGTTTCTACTTGCAAATTCCCTTAATTATAACCATCCTCTCGTACTAAAATAAGCTACAGTATTTAATGCTCACAGACTTCAAACTCACAGCATCCTCGGGATGATCTCACTTTGAGTGCAAGCCAAACAACGCATACTAGCTTCATCTATACTGCAAATACAGGCAGACTCTTCACGGAAGGATCCCCACCAAACAAGCACGTCTCTGTGCACTGACGTGATCTATTAAAAAAAAAATAAGTAATGCAAACTTATTGATGAAATAGGACTCAAGTATGAAATGAAGCTGCAGCATAAAAGGGTAAATACAGCCTTTCAGTGGACAAACCAACTTGCTGTTTCAGCCACGCAGGAATTGCCACGCTGATCTGAAGTCAGAGTGGGCTCTCCGTGATTAGGTCAGGATGCTGCAGAGCAGCAGGCAAACACCCCACCAGGGGCTGACGCAGGGAAATTTGTCCCTCAGTCAGGAACACACCCTGCTGTTTAGCAGACAGGAGTAAACGGCATCTTGAAACGTAATTACTGTGGAACGCAGTTTGTTCCAGTCGATTACGATGACCCTGATCATTCCCAATATCCACATTTTGGTCTTTTTTCAATTATAAATGCCTTTTAAGTATCAACCACCTCTTTTGGTTGTAAATTTTATTTATATGTTTAAACAATATGTTCATTTCTTTCATTGATTTTGAATTTCCTGTTATTTTATAGAGTATCTCTTACGTTTTCTAGAAGGGAAATAAAGGTTCAATGTCTTCCGCAGTTATTCGTTATTTATATATTATCAATTTTTTTCTCCTCCTCTTCTCCTCAGAGGGTAAAGTCTTTTCCAAGTGCCCTTCACCAAGTAACTCCTTTTTGTCCTCAAGATACAGATGACCAGAACTTCACTTATTATTTACAATAAAGCTTATACAAAATATACATGCAATACCACGTTCTCTGTGCCATTCACAACACCACGTAACCTCGCATCGTCTTTGCTTTTTCTAACCAACGCTGCACATGCACAGGACCTCCTTTCAGCTGTAATGCCCGGGTTCAATACCAGTATTGATAATGCCATCATTTTAGCACTGGGAAAAGTGCCTTGGTTATTTCACATCCCCATTAAAGTTACCCTGGCTGGAGAGTACAGTAGCCACACTGGGGCCGCAGATGGTGGCCGGTGTGCTCTTTAGCCTCGTGAATCCAAGCAACAAGAAACGACTCACACCACCAAGGAAAGAACGATATAAAAATGGAAGAGGGTTGCTAGCACTAGCAAGACAGATAACAAGACAGAATATCTTTTTTTTTAAACGTTTAGGTTGATACAATACGATGACTTTACATCAAATTCTAGTGGAACTGGGCAAATTTATGACAGTCAAGTAAGCTGATCTTGAATAAGTTTGTTTTGCTATGGAACACACCTTGAGTAAGTTTGTTTTTCCAGGCATGACTCACCTATTAAGCAAACACTATCCACAATGTGTTTTTACTCCCAAAGACATTTGAATCTTTTTCCAAAAAAGTGACAGAAGGACAAATATTTGAGACCTCCTCTGGGGAAAATCTTTGTTCGATTGCTGCGTTAACTGGGATTTTCTTCCTGTGCTCACTCAGACCTTGGTTGTGAATTCTGCAGATGCTCCCTTTGGTCTCTTTCAAATGTCACACTCTTTTCATGTCCCAACCGTTTATTTAAAGGCACTTTTTCTTAGTTGGTAAAAGGGCATTTGAAGGCATAGCAGTAGTCTAACATTTTCAGTTCCAATCCTACACTGTGTCAATTTAATCTCATCACTTGCCTGAAAGTCCTTTTATTCTTCTTGTTTAAGAACCTACAGACATATGGCAGTAGTCATCTAGAGGCAGAAAGAAGGGACATGTGGCATGTGCTTAGAGCAAGCTAAGAAAAATTAACAAGCAAAAGGTAAGGTTTTTCACTAGAGGTAACAGTGTTAAATATAGTACTAAAGTGTCCCAAATACAACAGCAGCACTTTCTGCACGGGTGCATACACTGTAAATACCTGATTTTCAGGTGGCAGACTTTGGTCGAGTCTAGGCGAGGAGTAGGATTTCTCCTCAGTTGAAATGCCAGTGCTTTCTGTAGTTTCACGGTCCAATTCACAAAAGGCAACTGATCACTAGGAGCATGCACCGGCAAGAAATCAAGCAGCTCCCGTTCACCTGCAAGGTCAATACTTTGTCGATAGCAAAAAGCATTTTTGGTGTGAATTTGTAGGTATTTATTTCCCTGGTTGCTCCTGCACTGGTATAGCAAAAGCCAGCGAGCCCGAGGAACATACACAGGTGCCAGCTGGGGGACCCGCTCTTGCAGTGCAGACCGGCCTTATGCTAGTGGATAGCAAAATGTAGAATGAGAAATTACAGGAAAGAAGATTTAGACTATATAGATATGAAGGTATTTGCCTCCTTTTCTTTAACCTAACGTATTCCAAGATAAGAGTAAGGACCATCCCACCAGCAACAGTATATGAAAGTTCATGTAGGCATACTTTCAGGCGCAAAGCAAATGCAGAGTAATACAGATGCTGCTTTAAGCAAGAGATGGGTCCTGCTGTTTAACCCGCTACAGCATCTCCGTCACGCCCTCACCTGTTTTGAAGTTAACAGATAACTGGTCTTCCCATCCAGACCCCTAGGAAGCCCGAGCTGCTTCTGAGAGAGAGGCTCTAATGCAAGCAACACACCTAGCCCACTAGCTGCAAAATGCTGCATATTGTATTTTAAAGAGTACTGATGCTACTTCACTGGATTTTTCCTTTATCGTTCCCAGGCAATATTGAAAAATCTGTCATCTTTTAGGAAGCTTTAGTTTTAAACCTGTAAGGAAGCTTTAGTTTTAAACCTTTAAGGAACAGAACTGAAAATTAATGTTGTTAACATATAAGCTCAATAAAAATAGCAGCTGATAAAAATCCCTGTAAAAATGAAATACAGCTTATTCTTCTTGCAACTTTACATGCAGCTTGCATTTCTTCCTAAAGCTTCAGAAAAGGCCAGGAAACAGATTATTTATCAGAAAACCATCAAGCTAGAATTCCAAGTCAGGCTAAAAAGATCCCAGCTGAGCTGCTCATTTATAAATAAAAGAACCCCTGAAGTATGATATGGAGCTTGATTTCCTTAGCTTTGAACCCCAGAGCAGAGTGGTTAAACCCCGAAAACTCTATCCACAGTTTAATTCATCTTATTTTTAAAGTTCTGCTGCAGCATCAATCACCTTTGGATTTGCTATCAGGCCTTCCTTGTGCATCAGACTAAAATACAGACATGGCCCTGCTGAAGCTGTCAGCTCATTAAAGGCAGCGCATTCAAAGCTACAGCACTACTGAGACACACACAAAACTACTTTTTGCATAGGCTTGTACAGAGCAGGCAGAAAAGCAAGAGTTTGGGGCCAAGTATGCACACCAGGTGCCATGGTAATGGAACGAAGTGGTTAAAAAAAAAGGCATTTGAAATTTAGCAAGATCCATGTTAGGTACATGGGATTCCTGAAAAAAAGTTCAGCACTGGTCTGCTTTCAGATGGAGGGTAAGGCAGTTTTGCTTCTGACTACAGTGACAGAAGAGTTATGGATACATAATGCCTCACCTTGCAACCAGATCTACTGTGTATTACCCAGCTATAGTGAAGTCTGTATCATGAATTACATAAAATATACTGGCTGAGCTTACCAGTTAAAACTGACTTTTTTATTTTATTAAACAGTAAGTCAGGGTATGGAAGGAAGGTGTAAAAGAAAAACTTATGCATCACTGGGATGGCCACTATCCAAATCTTTGCAGCTTTTATAAGAGCTGTCATTATTTGATGTAATGTATGAAATGGCTTGAAGATCTGAAAATCTAAGCCAAATTCTCAATCAATCAGAAGTCTGTCGCACTATGCCACTTTACATTAGCTAAGGATTTGGCATCTCATCCTTTAAAATTTTAAACTTTTATTTGGCGATTTGGATCGCCAACACAACCTGGTAGCCATGCCCTACGGCTGCAGGGGGCTGGTTGGATGGAGTCACGTTCACAAGGTCCTTCTCTTCTAAAGGAAATGAGAGATCTAATTTTCATAGCGCTCTAGTCAGGAATCGTCTTCTTCCCTCCCCGCTACAATGTCTTTCCATTTGTTAAAACTCTTTGGGGAAAAAAAAGAGAAAGAGAGTGAAAACAGCAAGATGTATTAAGATGTATAAATAAGTAAACAAAAAAAATCTGTTTTCCAGCTATTACTAAATTAGATTAAACTAGCTCCTGTAATCAGACCCACCTCTCATCGGAGAAAGGAAAAGCGAAGAAATGGCTGTGAGGTAAGAATTGGCCTCAAAAAAAAGCATCATCATTATTCCTTTTCCACTCCAAAACCTTAAACATATTCAGTCTTACTTGATTTCATCACGATACTGCCTAGGCAAGTGAAAAGATTCCAAAAATAGCATCAGCAGCAAGACTACTTGCACCGCAACACATTCCCGGACACTTTCCGTCTGATCTATCCCTTCCGACATGACATCCAGGACATCACTAAAGCTTAGTATCAGACTGTGGCATTCAGCATCCGACGTTGCAGCAATTACCGAGTTACTGCGATTGAACGTCTCTCCCTGAGTAATCCCCACAGACTGGTACTCCGCATGAGAATTTGACTTCTGAAGAGAACACTGATCTTCCACACTCTGACACAGGACATGTTTCCAGGTCCTGCACATTCAGTATAGCTCAAAGCAGTCCTGATATGAATTTCAACTAGCAGATTAAAGTTCTGGTGATTTATAACCTCTATTTACCATCAAAACAGCTATTTATCCTATTTATGCCTTCTATCTAGACAAAAATCATCCTCAGCACATCCCAGTGCTTCCTAGCGTTCTCCCCTTTTCGTGGCTCTAGCACAGTATCTTCAAAAGTTGACACCAAATCTGCTCATTGTTTTTACCACTCCTTGCATTATGTGTAAGGAATATTGCCTATAAACGACATCTTTCACTTCTTCACTATCCTTCTGCCCTTCGGAGGCTTTTATGATTCCTGCTGACACTGCCTACCTGGGAAACCTCAGCTCTGGGAAAGGGTTTTGTTTTGGTTTCTTGAAGGAAAAGAATATGCAAGGAAAAAAACCCCACTCCATCAAATCAATCGCCTTACTTGTTAGTCGGGCAAACGTTTTGGGGCTGTTCATGTACAAGAGCTCTATTTCTGTTCCCTCCAGATTAAGAACCAAAATTGCCACCGCGGCGCGTGTCAGCCCCTGTGGGTGCAGAGATAGCATGACTTCACGCACACTAATGGAGTTGTTCCAAACTTGGCTTGGATTTCCAATACAAGACAGACATTCATTCCTTCTTTACTACTTTTTTGCCATTCCTTTGTCATTCAACTGCGAAAAGCTAAATTGAAGCATATAGTGCAAAGTGGATACGTGATACAAAGTGGAATACATCCTCAGGTAGGCATCAAATCCAAATTCTGCCCTGGGATGCAAGCATAAAGCTTCTCCAAGTATCTAAGAGAGAGAGAACTTTGTCAAGATTTAATCAAGATCACAAAGCAGAAGTGTAATGCTCAAGTTGTCTGAATTGCCAGAACCAGAAGCTGGAATGATGCCCGTGCCTTTTGGAAACACACCACTTCCATGGGATCCAATGCATGGCTCCAGTCAGCCTCCCTTCCGGCTCTCACAGGCACCGACAGACCGGGCTACTAGTCCTTCACTGTCTTTGGTTCCAAAGTTTTACCCCGTTTTAAGATCGTGTCTCGTTCCCTGCTGTCTGACAACACTTTTAGCTTTTTCGAAGTTTTAATTCTACTAATTATTTATATTCCCCAAAGAACCAGTTTTGATTCATATGCTGTTCTTGGCCAAAGGCTTTTTTACCCCTTTTTCTACCCACGTGGCCTGCGGAACCATTTCTGGTTTGCTAAAACGTCCCAAGAAGGGGCACTTTTACCAGCACTGAAATATACAGCATCTTTCTTGCCTTATATAAAAAGGAAGCCCCAGCTGCCATCTGTTCAATCTGTCACATCTCACACCTCCTGCTCTCACACCAAGAGAGCTAGTTTGATCATCACCCATCTAGACTTTGATAGAGTGATCATAGGATCCTGTCTAAAGGTAGTAACAAATTTTAGTGTCTCTTCTGTTAGCAACCCTAAGGTATTTTAAACCTATGATGAGATTCAGAATTATGCAAAATTTCCCCTATTATTCATAATAATAATAAATAATAAAATATTATTTCTAATATATATTTATTATTATTAGTTATGCTGTAAAGAAAGTGAGGAGTACACCATGGAGACAGCAGAGAAACTGAAGTAGTATTTGCAAAAGAAAACAGTAAAACATATTCTACCATTGAGAGCAGAGCCAAGGCTGAGTGGTTCTGAAGAGTTCATTCCGTGCTTTGAGCACCCTGAACGCCAAGGCAGAACACCTACAGGAGATGTGGGGAGTCTATACCGGGGGAACAGCAAACAGATCGCAGATTTGGCCAGGTTTGTTCTGCTATGTCCAGACGGTACCATACAGTAACAGTACAGCCAAGTTAGGATCATTTCTGAGAGCTAGTAAGAGCCCACAGAGGTTTGGCTGCTGAGGAAGACAAACAAAACTATTTTTGACCGAAGACACATTTCTCTAATATAAAAAGATTTTTCCATAACGGAAGTTTGATGACTTCACATTCCCAAAGTCAATAATTTGAAATCATTGTTTTACGACTACACTGAGCATAAAGCTTAGTCCTTGAAAACAAAGCCATGTCTACTGCAACATCAACATTCATTCACTTTTTACAGTTTTTCCAAGGGTGAAGACTGAGGCGCTAACCGCCCTTTAAGGAAACAGTCTCTTTCGTATCGACAGTCAAGCCAGATGTAAGTACGAAAGTCCAAACACTGATCTTTCTGATAAATCCAAGGTGACAGATAACAAAACAGGGAGATGCAAGAAGAATAACCATGATTGATTTTCACCCAACAGAATATTCACTGTCTGTTGGACTGCAGGGCTTGGTATCTGTAACGTACAGCAATCAGTTGGGAGCAGCTCCGAGTCAGAGGGCACCACAGTCGTTCTCATGTACTCAGAGTATGGGGGACTGCAGAGCCACCCCATCGTTATTTACTGTACCAGCCACGAAAGGCAGAAATCTGGCTTACATATTTTAAAATCGAAACAGCATTTCCAAGAGAGAAAAGAGGTCAGAGAAGGGAGTTTTTGCCCAGAATGGGAATGATCTCTTCTTGACATAGTCCTGGACCATTTCCATTCTCAGCAGGCATTTTTGCTTATAATTAAACCTATTTTATCTTCCAAAAATATAACACCGAAGAGTGGCAGAGAAAAGGGGCAAAGGGACAACATAAGACAAAAGATGGTTGTGATAAAGAGAATAAATAGGTGCTGTGGTATGAGAAGAGAAAGTGAATCTGCTTCAGGACTCGAAGCAGACGGCCGTACAGGGCTGTGTTTGCTCAGAAGCACATCGCAGCGTCATACAGCAGTTTCTGATGAGAAGTGAATGATAATACATTCCACCACCGATGTTTGCAGAAAGCTTTGGAAAAACTTTAAAGCTCTTGGTCTTTGGGACTTCAAATAACAAGTAGAAAGAATCTCAGCTTAATATTTCAACCTTTAGCCTCGCAGTATTTGTAACTGACTCAAAAGATAATGGTTTTTCCATCCCTGCCTAACACACCTGGGTTCTTTCCAGAGGTTAGAAATCCAGGCAACAACCCAGACTGACCCTGCTCAGCTTACAAATGCTGAGAAGAACCTTGCTTGCAAAAGTACAGCTTCTTTTCTTTTAAATGAATAAAGAATTAAATAAAACACTGAGTCTTTGCCTTTGTTAGCCAAGACTGCTGAGCTTTTCTGCCACTCTGGAACTGCCCAAGAGCCTACATATAAAGGAGGATTATGAAACAACCTCTGAAGAAAGCAAAGTCATTGGCTCACCTGATCTCTGCAGGGTAAGGACCGAAACCACTAAGCACCTGCAAAATTTCACCTCAGTCCAATATTTAGGTGTTACTGAGACCGTCAGAGTGGATATCCTATGCTGCCCAACTCCATGGATTTATGAAGTGCAGTCGACACCGATGCTTCCACCAGGAGACAGGTACAACCCTGAGGCCTGATGCTGCCGAGCTGTTCAGCAGCTGAGCTGCTCTTTGCTCCAGCAAGACTCTCAAATATGCACTGCTCACCTGCAGGACCCAATGCACATCATCAGCTCATTTTATATATTCCAGATGACCAAGATGAGAGCTCCAGTCCAGGCTAGCTGTACACATTTATGTAGCTCTGAGTTTAAGGAACCCACTCAGGAAGCAGCACGGGTATTTTCAAGTCCCCACAGTGCCAGAGTCAAACCCAAGTCTCGTTTGCACCAGGAGAAACCCCTAAACTCTGTACCATTGGATGTTTGTCCTCCAGAGAGTTAATATCTGTAGCACAGCTGATCATTTTCTTCCAGAGAGGATGCCTCTAACATGCCTCTCCCCTCTGCATCCTCTGCTGGATGGATTCTCCTCTCAGTTTTCTAGTTTTTGCTAATCCCATGCCTAAACAGGTTATTCTCCCCAGAAGTTAAAGGGTCAACCCAGGTACATAACTTAGAGCTGAAATTCCCCCAGCTGAGTAAGCCCTGACGTGGGCATTTCAGGATGACAGGTCTCCCGCTGCCTGGGGTCTCAAACTGAGGCCTGTCAGCTGAGATCAGCCCAGAAACTGCTGTGGGCAACCAAGGGCCATGCGGAGAGCGATGATCTACACACTTAAGCCTAAGTCCATCCCCTGAGAGCTTTAAAGAGTAAGATCAGTAATTTGATAAGGAACCAGAAGACAGTGAACTATAAACATCTTTTGCAGCATAAACTGCTGCTAGATTAGGTTTGTAAAACATCTCATGGGGAAAAGGGGGGGTATTGTTGTGAAAAGCACAATTTTAAAATCTCTCATATTTCATTTTTGAGTTTGTTGTTTTAAAATGATGTTTATCATAGAAGATTCCAGGGGGTACAAACAAGCGATAACATGAATAATCCACTGAAAATTAATTCTGCATGTTGGTTCTACAGTTTTAAAGGTACTAAATCATCAATCACCAGCACAGGACCACAGCATCTATTTCATGCATGAAGCAGCACTTTATCATGGTAAATTTAGCTCTGTCTTATTAAACTGACTGCAGTCTCTGGCCAGCTAGTAGAACCTGAATAGGTTTTCACATTATATTCCTCAGAGCTCAAAATAAATCAAAAAGTCTAAGCTTCACGTATCTACGTGATCTTTAGAAAATGACTTAACCATTTCAACTGCTGAACTACTCGGGAAGTGTGCGGTTAGTCTGAGGACTAAAAGTTCAAGGAAAATCACTCCTCGGCCCCCATGGCTCTGGCATAACAATCATATGAAAACATTAAAAAGTTAATTTAGTCTCCATGCAGTCAAGTAGGTTTTGTTTATTCATTTTTTGGTTTGGGTCGCAGTATTTTTTGAGTGGCAGTGAATTAGTCTATACCAAGAGAAAAGCATGGAATCACAGGCAAGCAATGTGGCTATACCCTGTTCCTCTAGAAATCAATGGCAATATTTCTACAAGAGGATCAAACCCCGTATGATCAATTTCTCATTCAAATTCATTTCTGCTTTCATTTCATGTTTGGTGGGAAGCAACTGAAGCATTTTCCAACCCCCCCTGTCCCTTCTCCCCATGGTTTACCAGCCATTCTTTTCTGGAGGAACTTTCCTCCTCCGTTTATGTTCTAAAGGATGTATCATGTGTGGCCGACCGTACCAAGGTTTTATTCCAACCCACCTGTTTCCTTCACTATATACATATTGATTTTTCATACTTTAACCACTGCAGGAAGTAAAGATTTAGGGAGAGAGTTGACTATCAAGTATGAAACACATGTTCCCGTGAAAATAAAATCAAAAGAGAATTCTTGCGTGACCAGTTCTTTGCAGCAAGATAAATTTCCTCTCTCCTTCTGACATTGCATTTTTCTTAAAAATCAAAATGGGGTTGAACACGCTGGAAACAGTGCTTTAGAACTACCCATGTCATCTGCTAACCCACAGCACCCCAAGTGTTGCGAGGTCAATTGTTGCTCCCGGCAATCATAATTCTTGTTCCTGCTTCAAGGACTCTGCTGTTTGGCAAGAAAACAAGCCCAACAATCCTGGTTCAGTATTTTCTTGACCCTACTTTGAATCTCTCTCCTGTGTGTGCACAAGAAAAAACATAGGATGTACTTATATACGGCTTTCTCTTCTTTTTTACATTTTTAGCAAAGGGGTGACTGAAAAAGCATATTCTGCTCTTTTCATTCAAGATCCTTAGGAACCGGAACATCCAACATTAAGATACGTTCAATGAATTCACAGAGTTCTGCCGATTTCCCCTCAAGATTCTGGGCGTATCGTTTCAACACGTCTGTTACTGTGATGAACACGGGTCACAGCACTGGGATCTGAAATGCTCATCACATTGACAGTCAGAAGCTACCAAAGCACACGCAAGGCAACTCTCTTGGCTTTTTTTAATCTGAGATATTAAGAAAAAAAAAAAGTTTTCAAAAGAAGAGTCTCCGATAAATTTAGAAACACCTTTTTCATCTATATGGAGTCATAAAGCTTTGCACCTACCACAAATTTCTGTTCGCCTGTCCTTTTACTCCGCACTGCTAGGTAAGTCCCGTGCATATGGCGTTCTTCCTATGCCTATTCACAGGCCAACTGCTCAGAAACAGGAGTCAACACGAGTGTTTCCACTGACTTTAACCTCACCTAAAGCGATGACAGGAATAACTGCAGCACAGCAGAACCTCATCTAAAGGCTGCGCAATCCTGTACTTCTCTCCACAGCTTCAACAGCAACCATCACCATCACGTTTCCCCATCTAGTTCCATTTTCCTGAAAAGCAGTGAAATACTTCATGCAATTCCCTGACTTAAAAGGAAAAAAGCTCTAAACCACGGAGTCAAAATCACATTCACAGTAATTGTGACTTTTAGTATATCAGTGACTAAAATCTGCATTTCCTCAAGGAGAACAGTCATCTCATCGGTCTACCATTATCTATTCAGCAAGCAAACACTGCTGGCCCTTAGCTGTCACCAAAGCAATGTCAAAAGGAAACAGGGAAAAAATTATTCCCATCTCCAGAAATGTAATCACAGTTCACGACATAACAGCTTGAGTGCTACTCAAATATAGTTCTTCTTTTGAAGCATTAGATATAGCCTGGCGCACAGCAAGGATCTCATAGACTTTCACAATATTAATTTATTGCAGAGAGCAGGTCTAATTTCCTGCCGTCAGTACAGTAATAGATTGGCAACACTCCTGTATTAATTCTACTTTCTCTCTTATTGTTGAATCTCAGACAGCCTGTATATTTGAACATTGAACTTATTTGTGCAATACAATATAACCTATACGTTACCACACTGTGTACCTTCTTGTGCTTGACCTATCCTTTTGAAACAAATTTAGGATTTTCCACAAATAGGTTCCTGCCCCACCTGGAATTTTATACAAAAGCATATATACTGCATGGAAGGGTAGTGTGTGTGTGAATATAGCTTACGGCTATCTATTTTCCCGAGAAGCACGTATTACCTTACAATGAAACTGGAAATATAAAAATGCTCTCTGATAAACTTTTTAACTTTTCACCAAATACCCTGGCAGTGGGGTGGCAGTCCCCAGGCACCCACATTGGATTACTCTCTGCTCTTTCTGCCTCAGAGAGATGTTACACTCTTTTGAAACAGAAAGGCAATTTCATGTTAGCTCTGTGCAATTAAAAATAAATAAATAAATAAATAAATAAAATCTATTTCTCGGTGACCTTCCAGGATAGTTTTCAATCCCTCAGTACCTTTGGTTCATGCTAAATTTATCAGAATTACCATTTAGACAAACTGAGAGATTAAAGGTACTTAAAGCTATAAATAGTCATAAGGCTAAAACTAAGCATTACAAATTCTTCAAGGAAGCTTTCAAACCTACTACCTTTGTAAGACTATTTAGCTAAGTTTCTTGATAATCTTGAAAACAAAACAAAACAAAAAAACTCATAATGATTGACCAAAAATTTGTAGTTTAACGTGCTAGTTATACGGTGCCTTATATCTTTGTAACATATAATTAAATGATTATCAAGCAATGCATGGCAGCCTTTGTAACTGAAGTTAATTCACTGCTTTTACTTTAATTAATCTGATATTATATTAGGTATACAGATGGATAGTCCTATTTGTGCAGTTGAGTGAACATTTTCTATTTGATTTAAAATGAGACAAATGGCCCCCTAAATTAATAAATGCTACCATGTATGGACACACGTAAAATGAATCGTCAGATTCTTTCCCCATTCAGTTAATCTGAGATTTTTTTCCAAGTGCTAAAGCACAGGCACCTACACGAACGTCATATTGCCATAAACTTCTTCCTGCTGTATGAAACAGACAGCACTCTGTCATTTAAACATCCGCTAGACAAGGACTAACAAGAGGAACCAGGAGGAATTCCTACATCCCCGTCTCACTCTGAATAATACATCATCCACTCTCAAAAATAAATCAAGGAAAAACAAACATTTTAGAAGAGTCTCATCTTTTTAGCCGCTGGCAGATTGGCAGTGATACATCTCGGCGCTGGTAGGGGTGAAAGTCAGCCTTCCTGGGAACGGCACAGTGCTGTTGAAACTACAAAAGTCACGTCAGGTCCGGCTATGATCCCAAGTTTACCTGACAAGCTGTATTGTACAGAGGTAGAAAACACACACACTAATCTTTTACCAATAAGCAAAAGAAATTAAGCTTATTTCTTACTACCCCGCACCCAATGTATAAAAGTCAACAAAATATAACCCAAACAGAAAACATTAATTAAGTGATGCATTAAAGCAGCACTCGGAGGACGACACTGTGTTGTACAAGGACAGATAGTACTCTCACACCCAACTCAGCTGGGTTTGTGTCGTGTAAGAAAACAAGGGCAGACCATTCTCCTTTTTGAGGACTCTGGTCAACAGTATCTATAACTTTGATCTACGTAACGTTTCTTTCGCAATGCCCAAAGCACAGTTTCCAAACCCAGACTTAATTAAAGTTTACTTCTCAACATGGTCTGAACTTTAAGCGTGCATCGGACTCCCTGAAACACGTGATTTCTTGTACTGCCGAGTTTAATGAAGAATACTTTGCCCTTTAAAAGACCAAGTCCTCAAATCTGCAAATGCTGGTTTTGTACTTAAAATGAGGAACACACAGAAACGCTTACAGAAGACAATAGCATCCCTTTAGCACATTAGCTTAGGGCTGGTTGTCCATGACCACAATTCAGGGCCAAAGATATAAGGCTATACACATTGAAACTGCAACTTCAATGCATTAAGATGACTGCAACCAAACCCATCTACCAAGCTACTGTTTTATTTCAGAGTAACGTGCATTGTCCCTGGCCTGATGGATCATTCCGATTATGCTTACGTGCACATCACGAAGCTTTTAAGTGGCTCTGCAATGCTGAAAGAGCAGTGTAGTGAAAGCCATCGGGATCTTCCACCGCAAATCTTTATTAGATCCTTCTGTACTGCTGGACTCAACCTCTTTTGCCACTTCTGCCACAGTGCTGAATCTGTCCAGTTTCGCCACTGCATCTTCAGTCAAGTCCCACCAGATTAAAGCAGGTGCAATGGATTTTGCACTTCGAAGAGAGATAGCTGACAAATTAATTTTTAAGAATATATATTGTTGCAGCAACAAATGATAAGAAGAGAAGAACTTAGCTATTTAAGAGCAAAACGGAGAATCCAAACAATTGGATTACCTCCATTCTTGTCTGCAAATAGCCTAAACTGTGTTTATAAAAGGCAGCAAGAGACCATCTCTGCCCCATAGAGCTGATAGAGAAACTGGCGCTGTAAAGTTTTTACTCTCACGTTAGACTTTTAGTTGGTCTTCCAATGTAATTGCTTTTTCAACAGCAATAATCATCAAAGGACTCATAGTAATGACTTCCACAAAGTGTTAAGATTAATTTACTAAAAAGTGGATAGAAAACATATTTTGCTTTCTCCTTTTTAAATAGGAAAGCTCAGATTTAGTAGCAGAACTCATCAACTAACACAAACTTTTCACTGATGCCATGGCAGCAGTTGTTTGAAAAATGAAATATTTAATAATGAAAGACTTCTGCCTTCCAATACACAGGGGAAGAGTCCTGCTTTACAGAAAGCTCTGGTAGAAGAGTAGGGAGTATATAAAAAGAACCTTATCTAGTTTCTTTTTCTCAAAAAAAACTCAGAAATACAAATTCTCTTCCGAGCAACTTTATCACCTGTATTCGCTCGGGTGCGACTCAAACCGTCAGCATCAAACACAGCCTGCTCCCCTTACAGCTACAACGCTGCCTTCACGTGAGCGACATTTCCCTAGAGAGGGCAATCAGCGGCTGAACCCAGTTTCAGGAGCGAGGAGAAAGGAGATCCTGTTCAGTTTGTCCTTCTCTTTCCTTTCCGCTTCCAGCAATTGTGCACTTGCTACTCCACCTGCAACCCCCCTGGGGAGCAGAGCTCTGCCTCCATGCTCCAGCTCCCGGAGTGTGACTGCTGGAGCTGCTCGCTTGCTCTCCTCTCCTGGAGACTGAAGATGCTTCATCCCTTGTAGTGTTTTACAGGGTATATGGGTTGTCAAGAGCTTTGTACTTGGGTCAGTGTTTCCAATGAAGCAGAGAGGGAGCCTGACATGCTTCCCCTGCTACTAAAAGCTGCAGAGGCAGCTCCTACCGCGTCTTCAGTGAGGGCAAGAGCCCAGCCCTGGGGTGATCAATGAAGGCAGCACCCCAGGGAGAGAAAGGCCATAGCAATTTTTTGACTGTCTTCAAACCTGGAGTGAGAGCCTCCATGTCAAATATCAATCTCATTGAAAGCAGACAGTGGAAGAATAGAACTTCTTAAAAGAACAGCTGCAGGATTTCCTTCAGATCAGAACATTACGGGCAAAAAGAGATTGCTGCCTGCTTCCCCTGGGATAAATTTCTAAGTCCTAGCTCATACTTCCATGACACCACTTTAAAAAAAACAAAACAAAACAAAAAAAACCCAACAAAACAAAGTACTTCTAAAAGCCTGTGAACTCAGTGGGACCGTGTAAGTGTATAAAGTCAGCCACCTGCATAAACAAAAGCAGTATCAAGCCCTAAATGATTTCATTAGCTAGATCAGTAGCTTCAAAATGACAATATTTTGCTTTCAGAAGCAGCAAGATTACAGCACACATACCCGCATTTCTCTAGCACAGTACACAAGAGTCTAAAACAGGCAAGCGGTCATTTACTCTAAGTAGCAAGAGGTGCTTCGGGTGTTGGTTTAATACAACCTGCCCATATTCCTAGAAGACATGCTAGGATATTTTCTGGCAGCTTGTCTTTCAAAGCCTGCCCGGTTCCATCCTTAGGTGCACTCAAGCTGCTGGCTCCTGGGTAAGACAGCTGCTGGGAGGCAACAGGGCAGCACAAGACCCCGTCATCAGTCTGGCGCCAGGCCGACACCTCAGAGCGGCTCCTAGAGCGGCAGGGAATACGGGTGATGCTTGTCACATACCCATATCTTGGCAACTTACTTCCCTTCAGGAGGACCACATGAATCAGAATCCTTCCTTTCCCACTGCTATGTAAGAAGAGTAGTTGTAGGTCTGCATCATTCCCCGAGAGAAATATTTTTGCTTATGTCCAAAGAAGTTTAACGGGCCAATTAGCCTCCTACTAATCATCTCTCATGCCGGATAACAGTCTAGCAGTGTACAAAAGTATTCTGGTTATTCTACCTCTCTAACTTCTCCAGCTATGCCAAAGTCTTCAGTCTCAGAAACACTTTCATTGTATATCGATGAATGTGTTGCTATTTTACGTTTTTAATGCATGTTCATGGCTCAAGCTTCACATGGCTCAGGCAGAAGGAACGCCATCACTTGGAAAGCGTGTTCGCTAGACTGAACACCAAACGTGAGCTGTAACCAGTTACCACGCGAGTACTCTGGACACTGTATTAGAGGATTCCGTGTCTACTGACTGTCAGCGATATCCCAAGAGTTGAGCTTAAAAATAAAATTACTATTTTGACCCTTTCAAGATATCTGGGAAGTGTTTTGATAAACTATTTTATTTTTTATGCAATTATCACTATTACATTTCTTACTAGTCTCTATGAATTTCTAACTACTTACTGTTCATTTTTCTTATTCGGGGTTCACAGTTTAATTTCTTGACCTAAATCCAGTAAAAGTTTACAATGACAAAAACATGACAATCCCATGCTGTAGTTATAAAACTGGTTAAATAGATTAGGGATGTTTTTACAGAAGAAAACTATATGGCTCTGCAGCCAATTTTACAAGCAAAGATATTTAGACAAGTGCTACATCAGAAGTAGCACCATATGTTCCCATATTTCAGCACAAAAGACAAAATGCCTGCAAAATGAAAAGCAGTAATTTTTTTCCAAAAGCTACTGCCCTGAGAACTTAAAAATATGCACTTATTTCAAGTACCAAATAAGCAGACCAATCTAATTAGGAAAGAGATAATTAAAAGACTAACAGGTTGCTAAGTCACGCTCAGGACACACAACCTGGTGTTTGCTCTAGTTTATAAGTAAGATTAAAATAGTAACAGCACCGATGTCTCTTTAATCCCTGTGCAGGTTTGAAACACGACATTGCACTCAGACCACATTTCATCCTAAGAAGTGCCATTAAAAACTCACTGCTTAGCGTGGCAGGAAGCTGCTGTAATTGCAGTAACTTTCTACTCATAACAAGGATTGTTACTGTAGTCCTGTCATCACATATCACTGCCTGGAAATGTTTAGGCTGTCGGTTTGGAATGTCAAAGCCCGATTCCCTGCTGAGCATACCTTATTATGAAGCTTTAAAATCCTGGATTGAATTCTGATCGAGGCCATTCATAAACATTTTTAGAAATGACTCTGCTACAGTTACTTTGTACAGGAAACCTCCATCTTTTGGCAGACAGTGAGAACCTTTACCCAGTCTTCCCTCAAACGCAGCCGCTGCTTCACACGACTTTCAGCAAACGTTTCAGGCTGCAGTACTTGACAGATAGCAGCAGCAACCACCTACCTGCTAGAAATGAGTCTACCGGCCTTCAGCCAAAAAAACCTTAAAATACACTCGTTCACCAAGTTCCTATCTTCCACATCTGCCAAGTCACACAGATGTTCAGACTGAGACTCCCGGAGCTTTGTATCTGCTAAGTACCACTTCCCCTGTTCCCTGGCAGAGTCACAAGATGCCACACTATTGACTGATGCTAAGGGCCAAATGACCATCTTGCCAAAAAATCATGTTCTCATTTTTTTAGCGTGCAAGAGCTTTCATTTTCAAATTTTATTCTGACGAAAGATGAATACTCCTTTTGATTGTACCGGTTAGCAACGTGAAGTCCCCAGCTGAGAGCTGACCGTGCCTGCGATTCGTATCAGCATCTTGTTTTCCCAAATGAACACAGCTACAGGTACACAATTATACTGCAACATTAGAAACAGGCCACAAGAAACAAGACAGAAAAATATAGCTTCATCTAGTAAAGCTATTACAGCACTTCATTTTTACTCAAAGTTTGGATTCATTGTAAATCACTTTCTCTATGTGCAAAGGCACTTTTAAGCATCCCTGTAAATGCAAAAGGCACATTAACAACTTCTAATACGCCTGCTGCACACACACACACAAAATATAATTAAATATAGTTTTGTTCCCCACCGGCTTGGTTAGCGTAATTCCGGAAACTGAGGAAGGAAGGAAACATTGCCTTAAAAGTTGATTCTGAAAGGAAACACATTGAAAATGTTTGTATCAAGCTAATTGTTCATAAAGGTGTTTTCTAGGCACGTGAGTAACCTCAGCCCCAATTTTACACCACACTCGAAACAGACTCATCTAAGAAAAGTGGTATGATGCAATGGAATAACCAGTAGCTAAGGCTCAGGGAACCTGGATTTAAGGTTTAGTTCGTGGCCGATTAATCCTGTCTTGTCATTTGTTTAGCCCGTTGTTCTTCAAGTACAAGATGACGATCACAATATTTGCTTCCTTGGTAAGCTGGTTTGAGAACTACTGATAAAAAGTTCTAAGTAGTAACCGGGCACTACTAACAGGTGTAAGAGTTTACTCAGGTTAAGGGCACATTCATAGCTCACTATGCACATCAAGGTCTCAACTGCACAATGCCATTTTTTCTGACTTTATGCAACTGATATCTTGGCTGCATTCACACATGTAAATCAATGCACGTCCCGCACATTGATGCCATCCTGGTCAACACACGAGACATCTCCAGGGCTAGGACTGCCATGAGTTAATCCATCTCCAGCTGAAAAGCCAAGGCTTTCGAGTCAGAGCTGCTTTATCTCCTAACAGTCAAGCGAGGCTTCTCCACAAGCCTCCGCAGGCTCAAACTCCGCAGTTAGAAGCTGGAGCAAGGAGAGGACTTTCTGATGGCTTTTCACAGCAACAAGTGAGCAAAGAAAAACCTCAATATCCTCCCCACCTCTAGCTCCCCTGGCTGATACCACAGTCCCCAGCTCTGAGATCACAGACTTGCTTTGGACCTTTCAGAAGCTCACAGGACTCGCTGAAATACAGAAGCAAGCTTACACAGCACGAACCAGAGCGAAAGGTTTTGGCCCAACAGATCGGGCCTGAAAAGAACAGACATGCTGAAATGGCAGTTTCCAGAAGATGCATAAATGTCATTAGTCTGATGACCAACATGCTAGACATTTTCAGTCTTTCCCTCTGCCAGATGTTCATGAATGCAGCAAAATTTAAACATGCCACAGACACACAAAATAGGTATCACTGAATATTTATTTTGGTGGCTTTCAAATCTGGGATATGCTTGGGTTTGGGTTTTTCAGAGGTCAGCTTTGTGTTTTTGAGGGTTCAGTTTTCCATACAATACACAATTAAAAACACGTGTTCACAAAACCAGAGCGAGATAACGGGATACAAGACCTGATGACCCCAGTACAGTGATGCCATACCAGAAGGTGAAGGAAGCCGTCTGAGCGATGAGGAGCGCACCTTGGCTTTGAGGATGCTCAGGTCTCTCTCAGAGTACTCCCCTCCCTACGGGAACAGGCATAAGCAAACTTGCATGCAATGAAATTGATACCAAGCCTTATCTGACTAGCTATCACTAAAATCTCACGCCTCCACGCAGTCAGCCTCTAGCCCAGCTGACTGGTTTGCAGCGACCAGGCCACATCTTGCATGGCGTGGAGGATAAGCACCGATGGAGTTGAAAGCAGACAGGCACACAGACAACAGCTTAGTCAACATCATGCCAAGCCAAGATCTACAAGCTCATCCATCCCTGGACCTCCATAGATTTGCAGCTGGCTTGAGCCCTGAATTAACAACACATTTGGATTGCTAAAGGGACAGTGTTCACATGCAGAAGAGAACTGGGCCTGCAATCCATAGGTCAAAGATCTACTTTCAATTTACACCATTAAAATACAGACATCTCTGTCTGTTGAAATATGTTTCTTTACGTATGTAACAAATGTCTCTGGATGTAGCTAGAATTGAGAATGTTCTCACCTTTATCCTCTCCAGATTCCTGATCTGACTTCTGGAGCAGTGAAGAAACTGTCTCTCAAAAAACCTTTCCCACTGTGTTTCACCAGATATAATGGGACACAAATTTAGTACTCAGTAAGCACCGTACCAACAGTCGTGCTAGCTAGGTAAGTAAACTAACTGGCTCTTTTATTCATCATCTAACTAGCATGACTAGTTGCACTCCTGAGGCACCTGACTACTACACTGATGGGTAAAAACCCAGACACAGTGAGGCTCAGTGTTTGGAATTAAGATGCTCCTGGTTCCCTGGGAAACAGCATTTCCTAATCATCAGAATACAAACATTATCTGAATTTTTCTCACTCTGGGCAGTGAAAAATCTACTAATCACTTTCATCTTCCATTACAGACCCTTTCCCATGAGCTTCAAGAGCCTCTTGCTTCCTACGTATCACGATGTATTTCAGCACAGCACTGCAAGAACAAATCAACTAAAATCTAAAAAAATGTTAGGGGCATTAAAAGCATTTAATTAAAAATACTAAATTTGAGACCAAGTGTCACTTGACTGTGTCTTCGCAGTCAACACGCTGTTTCTCCTGTAACAAGGACAATGAATATCCAAAAATCTCACGTTAGATTTAAGTGACATGTAGGATTGATATCTAACATCAATTAACTGAAAAATACATCTGCTAAGTGCACCTCTACCAAACACGAAGCAGAAAGAGCCACGGTTTGCTACATTTAAAGTACCAGTCTTTTCATATTGACAAATTCAACAGATATTTTGCTCTCAACAGAAACAGAAATTATTTCTCAAACATTGTTCACTAATCCTTCAAACATCCATTTTCCAAACTGGTATCAGAATCAACTCTGTCAATTTTGTTAGTTAAGAAAAATAAATAAATAAAAACACCAGCAAGCAACAGAGGTGGAATAGAATATGTTGCCCAGGAAACTGACTCTTAGCTTTGGTGCCTGAAGTCCACATTTCCAGGTGGCAGCTGATAAGCCTTGACTTGTCATTTAGGTACAATACACTTTGTTTAACTTGGATTGTTGTAGTTATCATGAAAGAGGGTCAAGCAAGTCCTTTTATGCTACCTCTCTTTTTGGACTTCCCTCAGTATCTTTTTAGTATTCCATGGGTCTACAGCTGGATGTAATTGCAGTACCGTGATCAATACAAGGAGTTAGCACCATCCAACTCATTCTTGACAAAACCAGGAGTGACTTCAGAGGATAAAACTCGGAGATCCAAGCTTCCAAGATAGTCTGATCAGTCACTTCCATGCTGTCAGGCAATCCAGCAATTCATTTTTATCAGCCTGAATACAACTTTTCAGTACACTTTAAAAGGGTAAGAAATCTTTCCATTTTATTACTTTTATAGAGAAGGCAAAATATGCAAATACCAATGCCTTAATGCTGAAATTAGGATTTCTTCTAATATGCTCAGGATACTTTTTGTCCTCCTAGTCCTCCAAAATATCTGCACGTGCTATGGTTGCAAGCAGCCAAAACGTAGCATTCAGCTTTATTGATTGAGGTGTAGATCAGGTGTCAAGTTCCAACAGCAAGGAATAAATCAAAAAGGTCTTAGCACCTGTACCTGGAGGAGAGACAGATTCTGGTATCTTCTGCTGCTTAGTTAAGACTGCAGAGCCTTTGGTCTTGGTGGTTGGAAAGCTGGTTAGGAGAAAAAAACATTGTTGGAAGGCTTTGCTTTCATGTTTTCTTTATGGACCTAATGATATTGCAAAAAGTTAAAATTCAAAATTTAACTTCAGGTTTCAAAAAATCCTAAAACGGACACAAGCAAGCAAGATGAATGACAATAACAAACAAGGGACTTCATTCAGAGCACTGCAAGAGCACGGATATTTAAGCATCTTGCTTCTGTCTGGGCATCCAGTTTCAGTGCAAGGCAGGTGCCAATGAGGAGTGAAGTGCTCACCTACTTTGAAGGATCTAAGCCAATTTTCAGATTCTACCTCAGAGCATTCATATGCTTGTGCTTGATGTATTCAGCTGCCTTCAGTGAAATGTTCTTTTTCTCTCTCATAATCAAACAGTATTTTTAGAGACCCATCTTAATGTCATCGGTAGTGTTTTCAGACCACAAAAATCATAAGATGGATTTTTATCATCATTAAGATTTGTTTGTAAAACAAAAATAGACTCAGAAATCAAGAAGGGATGTGGATCATCAATCAATGCTTTTCTCCAGCCTTATATGAACTTCGCATAGATGTGAGCTACCAAGTGATGAATCGGCCCTGTAACCTTTGGAAGAAGCATATGTATTTTTTTCTTTGAATCCCAGATACAAGTATACGTTCACAAAGCCTACAGCAAACATTGATCAAGGCAATTTTCACAACTCACAGGAACTTAAAGAGATGCAGTGAAAGAAATCTAGTGAGTTTTGAGGCCAAACATTTGAAGGAGGTATCTCACTATTGATCAAATTAGAGACGTTCGATATTACAGGCATAAAAGCTCTAGAATAATTTGGGTAACCTTGAGGAAGTACCAAAATGGAGACCTTCAGAAGACATTCAATATTGTTGCTGACCTGTGCTGGTTTTTGCTGGGATAGATTCAATTTTCTTCATAGGCCTGCTTTCCTGGGGATGGCTGAACCCCTGCCTGCCGGTAGGAAGGAGTGAATGAATTCCTTGGTTTGCTTTGCTTGCGTGCCCGGCTTTTGCTTTACCTATTAAACTGTCTTTATCTCAACCCACGAGTTTTCTCACTTTTACTCTTGTGATTCTCTCCCCCATCCCACCGGGGGGGTGTGAGCGAGCGGCTGGGTGGGTCTTGGTTGCCGGCTGGGGTTAAACCACAACGTGACCACATGGCTCACTGTGCTCTTTCAGCTACAACATATCTCTTACTCTTGACAGTGCTTGAACAGTATTGTGTTTGATTAGTCTAAATAACCACTTAAATTATTATATGGACTTTTACAGATCAGTATTACAAAGCTTCTCACTCTCTGTAACCTGACATACTATTTGTAATAATTCAGTACAAAGTTCACACAATGCATGCAAATAAAAAATAAAGGGTTGAAGAAACATGTACTTGCTGAAGTATACAGGTGCAAAACTGCTGGTTCCTTCCTCGCCCCAAGAATGTACAGAAACAATGCAAATCTGCCAGAAGTTTTATAGCAGCACTGACAAGTTGAACTAAGACTATTTGTTATTCACAGCCCTCCCATAACTGTCCATCTTTTAAGACAGCCTAGCTCACGGTAGCAGCTTTCCCATTCACAATCAATAAATTTGCAAACATTTTCATGCTGCGTACCAAATGCTCACAAACAGATCTCAAATCACGATCCTGACTCCTTTTTGTGTATCTTGCAGAATTAAAAGTACTAAAAAAAAATTTAAAAAATTTACAAAAACACTACATGTGCATCATTAGTGTATTTATTTTTTTTAAAGACGACTTTAGTAGATATCCTTCCCCTGCTATGTTATACTTGTATAATTAATTTCCTCCCAAACAGATTATTGCTGTTACTAGTGTATCTCACTGTCTTTCAGTCCCACTGTCCAAGGCCTCTTCCAGGCTAATCCTTCCTTTTTCTCATTTCGTTTGGTATCTTTCTGTTAGGACTGTCTGAAAATCCCATCGGAAGCGATCAGATTTCAAAAGAAGAAATAGCACAAAGAAGGGAAAGAGAGAAGGGTGGATTTTTTCCCTCGTTTATTTAAATACACTTTTCGATTTCTTGATTCTGAATGCCTGAAAGATTATAGAAGATTCTTAATTCACGTATATAAAAGGAACTAAAGAACATTACTGAAAGCCTTCACAGTACTTCAAGTTTGCACTAACGGTGAAGACCATATTATTAAGTCCTTGAGGAATATTACAAGCCACAGCTGGAGAATGAGTGTGGGGACAAATTGTATCCACATGCAAAGGAACAACAACCAAAAGAACCACCTTACAGAAATTAGAAATTGCCACGCTGGATCAGACCAATGCAATCAGTATTTCACTGTCGTCGTCGTCGTCCCCCAAAAGGGACCAGGACTAGCTGTTTTAGATAGAGGCACACCAAAACTTTTGCCATTAACAGCGATGGAACAACACACCAGAGTGAAATTCACCCTCAGTTTCCATTACTTTGAAGCTGACATTCACCGTAGACCAAACGAATCAGATCTCCCAAACACCAAGGATTCCCATATTCTCTTTCATTTTGTATTATCCAAAGGAACGTATGATACTTCTCAGGACTTTAACCGTTGTTGGGTTCTGTGCCATTTCGTGGCAATCAGGGTCTGGCTAAATCTGCTAGTGTGGCTTAAGAGTTTAGTTACAGCTGAACATCCTATTAAAATACTTCTCCAGATGCCACGGTACAGTGCTCTATCCCTTTGTTGTTACTAAGGCTTAATGCCGCAGTTACCTTCAGACAGACAAGAGCGCTGATGGTTACACAGTGGACTCTTCTACAGACTGAAGTATAAGGTTTTGGTAAAACCAATCATACCACAAGCGCTGGATAATTTGGTTTTAATCTTTTCACAAGTATGGATGTGCTATATTAAGATGTACTTCTTTCTGCATTAAGTGAAATTCAAAGCTTGGTGTTTGACTCCTAGCTGATTCTCTTGACAGAGCCCACCTTTTAACTATTCAAGAAGCACATGCAGACAAGATTCATATCAAGACCATGACTTGAAGATAATTCTCAGTGCTCTCTTAGTAACTATATATCCATGTATATGACAATAAGACCTGAGATAAGCTGTGCTTCATTTTACTAATTAAGTCATGACTTACTAGCTCAGGAGCCAATGAATTTTCATTGCTAAAGCCATTTTCTTATGTACACAAAACTTTATTACACCTCATTAAATACCCTGTAATTTGGAATGCCTCACAGTCCTTGTTACCCGTCAACATCTATGCACTTTGTGAGTGGTAGTACAAAATTTTAACCTCACACTACACTGACTGCTATGCTCTTCCCTAATTGTTGACCCATTCATCTCCAATCCCTGCACAGCCTGCAGCAACTCTCCATTATTAAATTCCTAATAAAATTAAAAAAAAAAGCCATTAATAGATAGAAAAGACAGGACACCCTTTGATTAACACACATAATATACGCTACAAGGCTGAAGTTCTTAAGCAAGCAGCACTTACCAAGAATTATTATAATATTCTAACTCTCCATTATAACTGCCAGAGTTCAGAGAATTTGACAATTTAATCACTGTAATATTTCTAAAAACATATTTTACTATTATAAAATCATAATACTGTAACTCAGAAAGCTGTGCCAAGGACTATATTACACAAGGTCCTGCCCTCGGGTTAAAGGTGTTCTCCCCAAGCCAAGGACTCAGACAAGGCTTTAACGTAAGGACTCTCCATTCTGGCACTGAAAAAATAAAATAAAAATCTGCCCACATATTTGAGGCAGACAACACTAACAGCCGTGCAAGCTCCTGATGAGCTCTCGGCAGTAAAGGCAAACGTCTTGCATCTTGACCCAATCGCCGTGAAAAATAAATAAGCTTTTCTATTGTCTTCAGTACATACTGAAACAAACTCCCACTCTCTACTCAGAAAACACATTCTTTTTAAAAACATACAATGAAACAAACAAAACAAAACAAAAAATCAGCGTGTCAGATCCATCCCAGGTGTAACACTAGGAAAGTCAGGGGATGCGCGCAAGCGCTGGCTTGCGGAGCGTTTGTCAAGACACAGTCAATAACGGCACTGTGATTTATTGTTAGCCTTTCACTTCTGGAGGGCTGTGGTCAAATGTCAGTGAAGTTCCCACAGACACTCGAAACAAGAGATACGGCCACACACCTCAAATTAATCAGCCAGCCAGCGTAGCTGCTAACCTCCACTTCGTACTGGTTAAGTGCTTGGAAGCTAAGGGCACTATTCACAGGCCTGGAGGGAGAGTTACTGAATGGGCTACATCAGCGCTCCTGTGTAAGGGTGGTAGGCCACGTGAACCGGCGGAAAGGAGTCACTGACTCATCGCCAGAGGCTGTACAGTCATCACCAATTCCCTCCCACCTTATTAACACGCACACCCCCATCACAGACTAACACAGACCTTGTTCTAAAAGATACGTGCTATGCTGGGGATGGTTTAAAGACAACATAGCTATATTCCCTACTCTGATTCTTGCAGTGAAAGTGCCATCGTTTCCATCAAAGAAAGACTGAATTAGCATCAAGTCCTTACTGCAAAACAAAGTCACCTGTGTAGCAGGACACACAAACGAATGGAAAAAGGAAAAAGTATAAAACTTGAAAGTAGCGACTTCACAGAAAGTGCTGTGTATCGCACGTGGCTGTGGTGTACTCAGTCCTGCGGCAAGAGAGGTCGTTCAGCTGAATCCTTCTTATACTTGCCACTGTAACGCCTAGTGCCGCTGCCCCTCTAGCATCAAACAGTCAGGGACAGAAGCAAACCTCTGCGGTCAGCACCGGTCTGTTTGCCACTTTGATCATCCGCTGAACTTTTCAGCAACCAGAGTGCTGGAACATCCATGTAACTGAAACCAGACAAGTTTCTTTACAAGGAGAGGCATCAGTCTTCCATTAACATATCAGTAGTTTTGCTGGAAGGATGATCCACCTTATACTAAAACATTCAACCCAAAACCTGGTTTTGTCAGTGAAGTTAAGGATATGTAAGCGTAAACTTCTCCCAAAAGCCCTACAACATGAGTTTCTAGGTTCGTTGTTTTGATATTACAAACCACATTTTCAACTTGATAAATTACTCCACAAAACTGAGTCTGGTAATAAATGCAGTACGCTCTAGTCACATACCTATTCACATATCATGCCCCAGTTCTCTTACAGTGTGTAACACCTAAAACTAATTTACAAGTTTGACATAAAACCTATGGAATTCAATTGAAAGACTCGGATCGACATAAAGTTTCAGAGCTCTACACCTAAAATAATAAACTTCTGAAATAAATAGTAGATTACTTCATACTGGCAAGCAAAAAATTCTATCAATCCTGTAGCCTTTGTGTACACAACAGGTTACTCTCAAGAGTAAGTAATGCTGTATCAGGCTCCCAGCAGCAGATGTACAGCGGCGGGTGCCATCAGGAAAGCTCAAGTCGCACACAAAGTATTGTACGCTGCTATTAATGACAGGCAAATTATTTCCATTTCAACTTTAAGAAGCATAACACGTAAGCAAACCTACATCAAAACATGACATCATTTCACTATTTGGCCAGCAGGATGTGAGCTATTTCCACAGAGAGGATATCAGTTAACTCAGTAACGTTATTATACGTTTTTTCTCTCTGAGGTCATACAGCAGTTTCCCCATTTTACTCAGCGCAGTATTTTCTGATTTTATTTTCCTTATAAGAAGCACATTTACAGCAGAAACTGTTCAAAATTTAAGCTGAGTCTCCATTTAGCCTACAAACCCCTCTCCTCGAGGAGAGGTGCTGTTGCATTTGTTCTGCAAGAATCCTCACACCTCCAGTAGTACGTATAGTGCTAGTCAGCAGTTTTACTTCATTAATAACCTCAGCAGGAAGCGAAAAGCACACATGAAAGCCTTCTGATACTTTCCTTTCACACAAAAGTCAAAGCCCAGAGTAAAACAAAGGACTTCTTAAAATAGAAAGTTTACAATAAATTGCTTAGAATAAAAAACACCACTTAGATTGCAAATGCTGAAAGCACATTAATTTATACAGAGGCACTTATAACCCACGTATTTGTGTCGGAGTTAAACTGTCATGGATTATCCTAGGTTGCATAAATGTTCTCTTTAAAATGTTTTTACCGCTGGTATTTTCTCTTTTAATTTCAGCAATCTTTCTAACCCAAATACCTCTGTCCTCATTACCCAGACTGTTTAGGTGTGACCACAGCAAAAGATTGTTACCATGTTTTATTTGGTTAGAGCCTTTAAAAATCAAATACGTATGTTTTCAATTAACAAACATCTAGCCAAATTTAGCTCTCGCATCCATTTTCGGTCACCCCAAAGGCTGAGGATACCCATTTCAGAAAAATATGTAGGCGAACCCGGAACTTTTTTTTTTTTTTTTAAAAGCTTTATAAATCTTATAAATGAAAGCTGTCATGTCATACAAGAAAAAATACCAAGATCAAACCTTTGAGCATAGAAAATGAGAAGAATTATGAAAGGAAACATTATCACCTCATCCTTTATTCCTTCAGCTGTGCCTACGGACCAAAGACAGCTTCAGACTGAAGTAACTTCCCACATACCTCACGACAGCTTAAAATATGCATGAACCCAAATGGTTAATGCATTTGCCATACCCTGTAAGGCAGACTACAGCTACACATCATATGTCCGATAGCATTGCAATATTATATTGCAACTGCTTTAACTTTAGCTTAAGAGTTTGTCAGAAATCTGCAAATACTCTAACTCCATTCCCCGCATCTTTACATACAGTCCAAGTTCTGGTATAGATAACTGTACACTACTAACCACGTTGCTTCCCTGTGGTCACGCAAGCGCTGACGAGACCAGAAATCCGGGTAAATGGGAGCTGTTAGCAGCGTATGGAAGCTCTCATTTCAACAGGAATAGCTGGGCTGTTTGCAAACATGCTTTCCAATTAGGAACAGCAATTTCAGGTAGACAGTATAGTACTTTTTAGAATGAGGTTTGACATACCTCCTCCTCTCAGACCAGATTCAGAGTCAAGACCAAGGAAGATGGGACAGGCCTGTACTGAGCCTGGTAAGTTCTGATTACATAGTTAAAATACACTGTTTTATTCCTTTATTTACACAGGAGTCAAAAGATGTTAGTCTCTGCTATTTGTCATTTAGGATCACAAACACTTCACTCTTGCTGCTCAAATGACTGTCCACGAGTACTGCAATACGATTAGAAGTGCCCTGCAAAATAATCGCACAGACGTGCAATCAAATATCTACTAGCTAGATATACCCCAAATTTTAAAACAAACTAGGTTCCACCAGCATGATATAGTGTATTTACTACATGATTTTGGGATAAGAATTGAAAATAGCATCCTTTTCTATTGCTCAGAGTTGAGGGCCAGGTTTCCACACCACTTTCTAACTCATGTTTGCACAATTTCACCATTCCTTACAACAGATGCAAAAGAGCAGGATTTTCATTACAGCTCAATGCACAGTTCCCCATCTACTCTCGATTGGCAGGTTCGTGTATACACAGAACATGCAAATTAAGATTTACACACTACTTTCACAACAGTAACAAGTGATAACGGTCAGCACTTTTACCACTTCCATAGTAACTGTTCTTCTCCACAACTTTACAGCAGCTGACAAAATCAAAACACAAAAAACCCAAAATGATTCAGCCTTGCTGTGAAGGCCAAGTATTTTCCTGAAATTTAAGGCCTCTTCCTCACAGCAAAGCTGTCAAAGAGTTTTACCGCTGACCAGAATTAAACCTCATGCTTGCATCAAATTATATAAATATGAAAGAAGAGAGGTTTGACAACTTACTGGTGAGAGAAGTCCTCTGCAAAAATGATTACATAAAGTGTAGGGCAGGCAAAGCTCTGATTAAAGTCAATAAACAGACTCCCAAATCACCAGCTGCCCTCTCCAGCATCTTGTGGCCTGAGTCCAAACCGTAGATGGTTGAAATACTCTGCACAAAGGACGCCAGTCGGCTGAGGTTTAAAGTAACAACTGCTTCCATTGCACTGTTAATAACGTGGCCGAGCTCTTAACAAGACTATTTGGACAAAAAAAATATCAGAAAGCCCACCATGTTGGGAGCAGAAAAACCAGGTCTTTGTCTGTGCGTGAGTTTTAGAACTATATATTTAAAACCTTAGATCACCTTTCTATATAATCAGTGACTGGACTGATGAACATCACGAGTGCAAGTAAGAAGCCACTTTCAGGAAGTCTGGTTCCATACTTCACGCTACTTACAGCCAGGTCAATTTTAAACAGAAAGAACTGAATGGAGAAAGAAATACAGTATTTAATGGAAGTTTTGTAAGACCAACTCTTATAACGTATGTCTTACACATCTTCACACAGTTGTCATACGCCCATCTTATTAATCATTTTAAAATCATTAAAAAGAGAAGTCTCTACACTTACCACTTCGGGGTTCGTCAGCCCTGTCAAGCATACACATTTCACTGAAAGTAATCTGGATTTACCCCTACAGAGCAGGTTATCGTAATGGAAGGCATTCTTTAAGTTAATCATGACAGGTAAATGGACTGATGTGAGAGCACGATGTGATAAATGACGAGGACAGCACCCGGCACAGAGCTCCCTGTCTCCTCCATCTCACAAGCAGATCCAACAACAAGTGGTCAGTTCCACCGATGTCAACACCACTTCTCACAGCTGCTTATAAAATGGAAACACATGAACCCCATCCAAGACAATTTATTAAAGCAAAATCCTCACTTTATTCAGGGCTTGACTTCAAATCTAAGTGTAAAGGTCTGAAAAACGGGTTTTCAACTATGACGCTAATCTCCTTCATGAAAACATCTCAAAGCACATAGAAGAAACAAAATGGAGCAGACTATAGAAATTCTGCCAAGTCTATAAAAAGTTATTTCTACAGCATAGTAGGATGTTTGAATTTTGTTTTTCATCATTACACTTGCTGCATTTCATTAATTTCAATATTGTTGCAACCGCTTGTCTTTCAAAATAACAAAATACTTAAATTGTGACTATCTTATAAAAAGTAATTAATTTCAATCAGTGAGGCTACACAGCTCCTAAAAGCTAGGCATGTTTACTGGGTATCCTTCTCAACTGCAGCAATAACAACACAAAAATAACTCCCTTAATTTTTAATTTATTATAATTAAACACATGCAACCTCAAGGCTTTGAAAAGCTTTAGGAGCTATCAGATTCATTTACATTGAGCCTAGCTCTTTGTCTGGCGTCTTTTCCAAAGTTTATGGAAAAGGGTATAAGAAGTCTTCCATCAATAAACAGAAAATTTTAAAATCTTTAAAGCTACAGACAGGGTAGGTTAGGAACGTGGGTATGAAATTGGAGGCATTCACCTCCATTCTGCTGACTCAAATATAGGCAGGACAAGACACATGCAATTCCTCCCCGAGGTAAACGGAAATCTACCTAGGGACAAACAGCTGACATCTACCAACCACAGAGCAGGATCAAGGCCAAGAGCCGCTTCTGATACCTTAAACCAACACTCAAGATGCACTTTTCCTCTACTTTTTTAATCCATCCAACGCCTGCTGGATGGACAAACAGGTATATTCCGGTTAATTCACTTGCTAAAGGAACAACGCTTACACCAGACTTGTTACCTTTCATTTCACATAAAACATTACTCCTTTTCCAGAAATAGTTGAAATAGCACCGAAACTACCTTAGTAATTTTCAAAGTGAGTTTTCACTAAATGTATTGACCCACCATTCATTCCATTGTATATACTTCTGTGGTGAGGTGACAGGTCATCTGTTACTTGTCTCCTGAGGGTACCTTCTCTGCTGCCTCCACTGAGATGTTTGAGATGCTCTGGGCTCCCTCCATAGTGTTGTTTGAGATGCTCAGGGCTCGTACCCCTCACTTTGTGGAGGTGTTCTGTACTTCCACTCGACGTGTGCTTTTGAGGATGATCTGGGCTGCCACTGCTGTGCTTTTGATGCTCAGGGCTACTACCAGGCCTCTGCTTTTGAAAGTGTTCAGGGCTACTACTCAAAACGTGCTTTGGGATAGTTTCTGGACTGCTGCTGCTGTGCTTTTGTTGTTCAGGTGCTTTGACAATGGTTTTGTGATGTTCCGGACTTGGTCCTTTCAGGTGATGATCAGGACTGCCAGAACTCCTGGGCTTCTGGAGGTGCTCTGGGCTGATACTCCTGTGTTTCTGATGCTCAGGGCTTCCTTCACCCCGGGTTTTATGAAGATGCTCTGGACTAGTACTTGGATGATGTTTATGATGGTCTGGACTGTCTGTACTTCCCGTGCTAGAAGTGCTGCTCCCGTCACCGACATCTCTTATGTACGTACTTGTTGCGGTTAACTGGCACAGGCTGATTTGGCTGTCGATAGAGCTCCGGCTGCCTGCTCCACCGCTTTTCTCCTCATCCAGCAACACACACAATTCTTTCAGCTCCAGGTTTTCCTTAACCACTTCTTCTTGTCTCACCTCCAGTTCTTTCAGCTTCTGTAAGTATAAGGCAACCTCTTTGTGCATAACACTAGCACTGTATCTGCCCAGTCTCTGCCACTCACGGGACACCTTCTTGCCTTTCTGCCTGTCATCATCCAGAAAGCAGCAAAGGTCTCTCAGTTCTTGGTTATCTTCTTGCAGCTTCTGGTTGATATCCTTTAAAAGAAAGACAATCATGACAGAGAAGCGTCTAAAAGAATTAACATTACACCATTACCGTTATACCAGCCAGTGAACAGCACTGCTATAAACGCATCATCTAAGGTCTCAGAGGAGGCATAAATAATTGCATGGCGTATTACAACAGCACCATGCTTCAAACGAAGCAAGCTGCTGTCCAGTAAAAAGTGACTGTAACGTGGAGCCAATCTTGACGCGTTCAAAGACTAACTTCTGATACAGCATAAGCTTCAGGTGCTTAATTAATTTCCATGCTAAATATCAGAATAATTTAGCTCCCCAACTGGGCAAAGATCATAAACGCTTTCAGGATGATCTCACTCCCTTGAGAAATATTCACCTGCGAGTTATTGCTGAATAAAACTGCAAGGTACATCAGACATTGTAATCTCACTTAAATAATTAATAATTAACATTTATACTCTCTATTCCCTAAAGAATATTCACATATAAAGATGAACTTTTTAGACATTTAAAATATTTGGGGTTTGTTTGATTTTGTTTCAGATTTGCATGAAAGAACCTTGTCAGTCATCACTTAATCAGAAATGCTTCAACCGCTCTGAAATGAAATAATCTGCTTTAATAGATCTGTCACTCCTAACACAGTGAAGTACATGATTCCCTACCCTTCTTTAAGTAAGGAACAGTCTGAAGCAAAGATGTTCAAGCTATTACTTCAGCAGAATAACATGCCAAAGAACACATTTTCAGTATTTTATCCTGCCAGTTTTACTAAACTGGCTTGCGACCATATTTACCTTTCTCCCATCTAAATATTCATTCCTTCTTGTGCATGATATTAGAAGTAGAGATTAGCCACAATTGTTAAAAATTTAGCTTTATGGAAAGAACCATTTTAGCACTGTTTCTTAAGAAAAGGAAGCTTTTGTAACTCCACTGGGTTTGTGTGCATGCATGCATGCATGCGTTTGCCTGATCTTTGCCTCAAAATAACTTTGACCTTGACCAGTTTCAACCCATATTTGACAAAGGAGAAGTCTCAGTGAGGCTACAAGGTATTCTTAAAAATCTGTGCTGGTGAGAGATATTTAAAATGACCCCATAGTGCAATAAAAAAGTTGGGAGTGGAAGCCCACAATTCAACAGTCCGAAGCAGGAGGCGCCCATCCACCAAAACCAGGCGCGGCTGGTCACTTGTACTCATGGGCCAGTTATTTCACACGGGACAGAGGAGGGAGATGTCCAGACACCAACACAGGGCTCAAAACCTCGTTCTCCCAAATTCCTTTTAAAAGTTCCAGTTGAGGCCTCTGAACAAAAGGCGGAAGTTAAACATCAGTTCAGGAGTTCAGAATCGAGAGAGGAATTTGTCACCCCTTCCTGCACATCTTGGTGTGTTTTGTTACTTATCTGGATGATGCATAAATCTGTACGATGCCACACCACCTTTGCACATAACTGGGAGAAAGATACTGCTGTTGTAATTTAGCTTACATTTAAAATGCAAGCTTTATTTTTACTGAAGTACTATCATTGATGGGTCTTTTTTACCCCCAGACACCACATATTGTCAAAAAGAGGAAGGGGGACACACACAGAGGAAACAAGAACAGGAAAACTTGGGAGACAGGAACAGTCTTCCCCCACATGCTATTTATTTTATGCCACACTATTATCAAAGACACTTGCTCAATAGTTTAGTCGTTTAAAGCCATTCTACAAGTCAAGAACTCTCTTCTAATGTAGTCTCACATAATAATTCAAAAGCCCACACTGCATCTCTGTCTCTCCTCTCCTTCCTTCCAACCTCACCTCACTGAAGGAATTTCCTAAAAACAATGTCCTTTCTCAAAGCAACAAGACATAAAACATTTTGTAGTCGTGCCTACTTTAAGATAACTTTCCAGGTCTGTAATACTCGTGCACATGCTACATCAGGGTAATTAACTGTAAATAGCCACACTATCTTCCCAGCCCTTGGAACTGGGAAGGAAACGTTAGGGACTATGCTTCTCATCCAACAAAAGAGTTAAATTAAGGCGGCATAAGTCATTACAGACTTATGTCTTACAGATCAGAGATGCGTTACCAGAGGTCTTTTTCAGACCATAAACTAGGGATCGGTTCTGATCATCCCGAAACCGAGCCCAAGGGTTTGCCATCACCTGCCCCACGCTGCCCTGCATCCTGGAAATGACCAGCTCTCTCCAGCAGCCTGCCAGACTGCCTGACGGATGAGTAAGTCATCTTAAAATAGCGGCACAAAACAGCATAAGCTACGCAAAACCGTTTGAGTACCTACAGCTCTGCACACTATTCTTTCACGTGCACTTCAGAGAGGATCATTTAACCTTACTAAAAACCAATGAAGCCTAACACAAAAGTGACAAGACTTAAGTGTTTTCATCAACCCAAAGCACACTGGGGCAGAGCATACGGCAGCCGTGCTCCACAGCCTGCCGAACCGCTGGTCATCTCTTAACCGGACACCCGATTTTGAAGCGGGATCAAACGCTATCCGCTCCAGTCCTTGTTCGCTTTTCATGCGGTTCTCGGTAGCGGCTCCTCCCAGACCATCCACCTGATGAGATCGCTGCCGGCGGGACGGGCGGGGGACGCGGAGACACCGCAGAAACTTCAGGGGTCCCACCCTGCCCACCCCGCTACCTTCAAGCCGCGGATCTCGCCGAGGTGGAGCTGGAGGCGGCGGTTCACCTCGCGGATGAGGTTGCTGTGGTCCAGCATCGCGCTCATCTTCTCAGCCTCGGCGCGGCGGAGGCTGCGGATCAGCTCCTCCTTGCTCCACTTCAGCAGCTCCTCGTCCGACACCTTGGACAAGTCCTCGGCCAGCGCCGCCCCGCAACTTTCCGCCGCCACTTTCGACATGGTGGCGGCCCGGGGGCACCCCGCCGCCGAGGGGCCGCAGCCCTGCCGGGGCCGCCCCGCCGCCGGGGAAAGGGCAAGCCCGGAGCCCGCGGGCAGCTCCTGCGGAGGGCGGGGGGGGCCCAGCTCCAGCGCTCCCGGCGGCTGGGCCGGGCTGGGGTCGGGGCTGGCGGTTGCGAGAGAAATCACTTCTGGCCCCAGGCAGCGGATCCTGGAAAAAAGGAGGAAGAGGAGGAGGAAAGGGTGTGGAGGAAGCCGGGCCACAGTCTGGGGAGCAAACTTCCCCCGTCGAGGAAAAAAAAAAAAAAAAAAAAAAAAAAACAAGGCCACGACCAAGACAAAGGAAGCCCCATCAAGCCCGGCTCTTTCAACAGGTCAGCGGTAGCGGCGTGCGCCTCGTCCTCCCTGCTGCGCCGGGGCCGCCCGGCCCTGGAAGCGGCGCCGCTCACGGTAACCGCCGCCCCGGGGCTGCGGGATGCAGGCGCGCCCAGCGGGGAGGATGCGAAGTCCCGAGCCAGCGCACCATGGCGGAGGGAAGGCCGGGGAGGGCCGGGCCGGGCCGGGCGGCGGGCGGCCCGGCTCCACCGCAGCGGTGCGGGCGGAGCGGCGCAGGCGGGCGCTGCCGGCGCCAGTGGCGGGCGCGGGGCGGCTCGCGGCTTTTCACCGGAGCGCGCGCCACGTGCGGGCGGGGAGGAGGGCGGGGGGGGGCGGCGCCGTCCCCGCACGGCTCGCGGGCGCCACCTGCCGCGCGCTGCCCGCGCCGCCGGCCGCCATCCCGGCGGGGCTGCGCTCCGCGGCGGGGACGGGACGGGACGAGGGGAGGGGGGCCCGGGCCGGGCCCGCCGGGCCCTCCCGCCCGCAGCGGGGCCGGCGCTCACGCCCCCTTGGCGGCTCCTGCGGGCGGGCGGGAGGCAGGGCCGGCGCTGCCCCTCAGGCGCAGCCGGGGAGAGCCCCCCGGCCGCCCCCGGCCCCGGGTTGCGGAGGCGCTCCAGGGAGCGGCCTCGCGTTTGGGGAGCAGAGGTCCCAACACAGCCACCCCCGTCTCCATCCGGTCCCTCCGCCGGGGCGGCCCGTGAGAGGGCGCATGACATCACCAAAAGCCAGCACCGCCTCAGCTCTCACCTCATCGCTCCTTGACAGGGAGAATACTTCAGCCTTTCGGAGCCGTTACCCGACGGAACGAGATACCCGTCCCTATTGCGGCTCTTCACTCAAGCCGAGGGTCGCGCGCCATGAAATGAGCTCCCCGCGGGAATCAAGACTGGGATATTCGTATGTCTTCCTTGAGAACATTCAGTCGCGGTGTTGCGAGAGGCTTACGTTTCCCGTTTGCTTAGAGATACAAAGGCTCTACATCAATCTGCCTCGCGGATGATTTGAGAATGAAACTTGATAATCCATTCATGCTGCTTACAAAGAAAGATGATAGGATATACCTCAGTGGCAGAAGGGAATGAACTGAAACTATGAGGTGAATAATGGGTTGAATTCCCCTTTTTAAATCACCCGGCTCCCCCTGAACCATCCCCTGCAGGCAGGGGAGGGTGCCTCCCTTCATAGCCCTCTACTACCTCCAATTTTGCAATTTTATAATTACTTAACATTACAGGACATTTCTGAATCTTGAGGGGAAAATCTGAAGCAGTTACTACCCGCGTTGGCGGACCCCGAGGTTGTAGCCCCAGGAGCAGGGCTGGCTCTGCAGCAGGCAGCTGGAGGACGCGTGCCCTGCCCGCCCCACCGGCGCTGCCCCACCGGCGCTGCCCCACCGGCGCTGCCCCACCGGGCTCCGCTGCCTCCCTCGGCCTTCTGCTGCCCCAGGCGACTCTGGGCTCTGCCTGCTGGAAGATCAGCCAACGCCACAGGGCCAGACCAGCCAAGGGTTGTTTTCTGCTCTGGTCCTATTTAAAAGTTGCCACACGAGTGGTTAAATCGACCGCTGCTCCTTCGTTCTCATTCCTACTCTTCTCCTTGAACTATCAGCTGTCGCCTGATTGCAATAAAACTTCTCCTGCTCCTGTCCATTTTGGGCTACGCTTTGCATTTTCACCATGCCAAGAAGTCGCACATGTTTTCCCTTCCCAAGCGCCATCCGGAGATGTTATTTCACCTGATCCGCTTTTCCCGTACCTCCACTTTCCCAGTGAGATGCCAGACCCTCTGGTTCCACCCAGCTGGGTCCCAGGGAGACCCAGCCAGGGCAGCCCCAGAAGCCCACACCAGCTCCCTCCCGTCACAGTCACTTCCCAAAGTCCCGGCGCGGGAATCGCATTCGAGCTGCTACCATAGGTACAGGCTGCTACACGACGCAGGAAAACCGCCCGCCGCCCCGACTGCGAGCGGGACCTGCGCCGCGGAGCGAAGCACAAAAGGACGGGCACGTTCGCTGGCCTGCAATGCGAACCCTCAAGTCCATCGCTGTCAACAAGAGTTTCAACAAAGCGTGGAGCTTTGCCATCATGAAATCCCATCTCCTGATCAGCACTAAGTGTTGTGTGAAAATTTTATTTTCTCTGAAAACTCTATCACTCTCTTAAATCCGTGGAAATTTTTTCCACTGTAAAGAACAAAGCTTTAGATAAAAGCATCTGACCAGCCACAGCAAAAATACAGTAAAAGGCCGTGAAAAGGAGCTGTCATCTTTTATGCCCAAATATATTCCGTTTTAATGCAACTAAAAAAGAACAGCTTGGGGAGAAGGCAGCAATAAATAAAGGCTTTTCTTATTCTTCTAATTCAGCAGTATATTAGTTGAAAGGTCATATGATATTAAATTTTTAAAAGTTCAAATGTATTTCTTTCCATGAAATAAACAGTTGACTGGAAAACGTCTGAAAATTTTTAATCCAAAAGCTTCAGGAAAGAATGTCCACTTGCCTCAACTCAACGTTAACGGCATTTCTCAGGAGCAGAATTTCATAGCTTTTGATGATGGGGTGCCATGGAAAGCATGGATCCGAGATGAAGAGCTTCAGGGAACACCGCGTTCCCCATCAATATGAAACACCTCCACATTTGTGTCTTCAGGAGGCACAGCTTTATTATATAGACGCAAACGTGAAAGGAGAATTCATAAAGTACGGCCATTAGAAATAGTTTAATAAAGTCAAACTTCAAAAGTTTGGGACAAAATGTAGCTCTCATAATGGAACCAAAAACGTATCAAGTGAAACTAATCTGGAACGTTTCTATAAGGAGAGGATCTAATTTCACATTCACTCACGCTTGTATAACGAGATCAAAACGAGAGTGGGAAGTACGACATAATTATTCCCATCTCCTGGCAATTTTAAAACTTTACTTTCTGATAGTCCACCTTATTGCTCAAATGCCGAGTACTTCCCTGTGCCTGGGCTGTTATCATCAGTGGTGATGACAATTGCCCCGAAACCCTTTCTTTTTCACATTAAAGTTGATTTTTTGTAATCCTGTGTTACTCCCCTGAATAATTCTCATTCACAGGCTGAAGCGGAGAGAGGAGGCAAACGAGCTCGGGGATTGCAGGGCTGGGCTCGCCGCAGCCTTTGTCCAGCGGCCAGGGGGATGGCAGTCCCCCTTCCTTCCAATTCCTTCGCACCGCGCGCCAAACGCTAGCGGCAACGTGGACCCGCATCCGATTCAATCTCCATAGCTGACCATGGTTTGCCAGCTGGGTAACATTTTCACCGCTGTGTCCTGCTCACCCCTGGCTACGCAGACACACAGCCGCTGCTGCTGGCAAATCCTCTTGCAAGCCCTTGAGGGCTAGCGCTGGCTTTTCATTGCCGCTTGCCGACTGTCTAGTGCTTTAAGTCCCCGATTGCTGGGCGGGGTGTCTAAGCATTATTATAACCAATAATAATTATACAATTGTTTTAAAAACACCTTTGGACATTTCCAATGAGGCCCTAAAGCTGTTCAATAGCTGCCTGCCAAAAATGTGTCATAGCAAGTGAATACTTTCATAGCAGTCATTTTACACAAAGATGGCTAAACTGTTTTTGTTCAGCCTTTCCAAAAATACTTTTGAGAAGAGTTCAGGCTTGAAAAATGTCATTCCCAAATTGGAAGGAAGTGGAAAGAGCTTTAAAAATGAAAAGTTCAAGTAATTTTAGTTCTAGTTGCTTCTAGATGTTCTACCCATCATTCATGTGTCTGTGGCTGACACCCAACGCGGCGTCACCCCCACTGGTGCTCTCGAGTCCTAGCCCATTCGTTCTCTGCTGGCTCATCACCCGTCCCCGGGCAATGCTCCACGCCTTCCCATTGCTAACAAAAAAGACGACTCCCTGTCCTCACCTTCCTAAAGAGCCTCTATCCATCCGTGGCAGCACCCCAGTCACGTGAGCAATCCCACCACGTCTCCGTGGTCCCAATGGGATCATAGCGCTGCAACTGCACACAGACCTCTAATTCCTCCTGTTTGTTCCCCACGCTGTCTGCATTGGCAGAGAGGCATTTCAAAGAGGCAGCCAGGTGTGCTGATTTCCCAGGAAAAGCAGTAGAGCTTCCCCTGCAATGCTGTCTGATTTGGTCAGGTGGATCCCATCTCTTCCTAACAGTCCTGGACACTCAAAGAGGGTCCCATGGTCATAAAAGCCAAATCCCTGTTGTCAACACCAGCTGTGCAAGCACTCCTTGACCACGGGATCTACCCACTCCTCCTCAAGCCCTTTCGCCATCGTTGGAGTCTTCATTTTCCAACCTGACAGGCACAGACCCTGGCTGCCCCTCCTTTATTCACTATACCAGTGTAAGTTAGATTAATGCATTCACATACGCCTACTTTACAATACAATACAGAACAACTTTTCCTAACGGAGTCTCGTACAGCGTTCATAGAGTGTTAGTGCATATAAAAATTAATAAACTGATACTAGGCAGTCCATATAATATTTTCTACTTCATTGCATTCCCATTTCCATCACACAAGGGACATTAGGGATAATGCCATCTAGCTAAAGCTGGCCAGAAGCAAAATCCTACATTACAGACACCTTGGTATTCAAAACATTTCCAGACGGAATCCTCGTCTTCTGCTCCTGACTTTACAATAGGTAAAAGTGAACAGCCAACTTTGTACAAACCCAAACTTCATTATGTTCACAACCCAGCGTGAACTATACTCACATTCTCTGCCTTAAACCCATTGCTTAGGCATGGTTTATTTCTACTGTATCTCTTAATAAATCTGTAACAGGTATAGCACTTTGCACCTTTAAATTACATTAAAGACAGTATGTTATGTGAAAGGGAAAGTGACTCAAAATATCAGTTGGCTTTCCAAAGCCCTTGTGCCCACGTGCCCCTGGCATTTCGGAATGCCTCGCACCATTCTCTGCTTTGGCAGGGTTTCACTTGTGAACTGCCTCCCAAGCAACACTGGCCACCAACCACAGCAAAGCCAACGCGCCAGAAACAGCTACAGAAAGTGAAAAATGAGTGGCAACAGCAGAGACTGCAGAGCCCTAGGACACGGCTGGCTGCAGGAGGACCTGCTGTGCGATTCTCAAGCCCTCTTGCTGATGTTTCAGCTTTATTGCAACCTAGATGACAAACAATTCCACAAATATAATTTCCAGTGCAACCATGAGCATTTTTTTTTTAAACTAGGCAACATGCAGTTTTCTCATCCCAGAAATATTTTTTAGAGAGCAAAAGGTTCATGTATTCCCAACTACAAGAAAACACAAGAAATATAGAAAAAAGGCTTTCAAATTAACAATCTGGAGGGGGGGAAAAAGCTCAGCTTGAGTTAGTCATTGGGCTTTTTAAAACCTCAGAAAGTTTCAACTTTAAACCCTTTAATTAATTACCTATGATAAACAGCTTCTATATATTCTGTAAGGAAAAAAAGCAAACACTTTTTTCTTCTTGAAATTGTTGAAAAGTTTATCTCCTTTTTTCAAAATTAAGAATTTCTTATGAAATAAAGTTTGCTATGAACTTCCTCCTACTACCACCTACACATTTGTCATGATCTAGCTATCATGCAACCGTGTGGTGAGCTGGATCAGCTTCATGAGTCAATGAAAAAAAAGAATTTTTTTTTTTTTAAATCAACCACTTAAAAATAATGACTGGTTTTCCAGTGGATGACTGCACTGATCTGGCTCACAGTACCTGTATCAGATGCAAAGGGGGTGGAGGGAACACACAGCCCCAGGGATGGAGGTGGAGCAAGACCATCCCTGTCGATGGCAGCCTGCATTTAGAGCAGATTAAACACACCGTGACAGCGAGCCTTCAGGAGAGCCACCAAAGATGCCCCAGATGAGAGGAGCAGAGAGCAATTAGCACGTCCTGCTCGAGTTTATGTGGTGACTGTGGCTCAGCCAGACTTGCAGATTTGACTTAGAATCTATAACAGAATGAAGAATCCCAAAAGGTCTTATGTGGGCACTTTGCTTTTTATTTCAGTGGGAAAACTGGTTGGAGACTTTCATCGCCCTCCTCCAGGACAAACCTGGGAGCCTCAGGTCACGGATTAGGCACAGGAGGTGCCAGGAAAGGATACTACCACTCAAACTGACTCGGAAATTGTTTTCGCAGGTCTTGGCCAATACTCCTAAACCGTCTGTTAATTTTTGTGAGGTTACATGTAAATGAACATGCTTTGTAACTGCTCAAGGTTAAACAAGTGGTTAGATGACTGATCCTTAGAAACAAAATGAAATATAGAAACAGGCACCTTTCCAACTCTGCAGAAAACATACCTGAAACATTAACTTAAAGGCATCCAAAGATGTTAGAATGAAATTGTTAATTATAACATTTTTATGGGGTTGATCTTATCGTGAAGAGCTTGGCAACTTTTCTGCACAGCTAACAGTTAGTTCTGGCTGGGATCCAACATAGATGCACAACCAGAGCATCTGTGGGTTTGTTTTAATTGTACTCCTGTTCATCGTTTGGGTAACACTAGACTTCATTTTGTGTTCATATTTGATTAGTGAGTTAATAAGGGGCCAGATGCTTCTTTCCGCTATTGCTGATGGAAGTAAGGTAGATGACTATGCGGTGGGAAGCAAGAAAAGGTGCATGCCCTACAGCGTAATCCTTTGCTTTCCCCAGCCTTGTAAAAAGTGGCAAATACTGGCACTGTATTCACAGGGATGAAGCTGGAGATCTGTCCTCTAGCACACCAACATAACTGTAGTAAAGCGTAACTTTAAGCATTTACAACATACTTAGTAAGCACGAGCTTTGGAACGAGATTAAGGTAGGATAAATCCTTGGGGAAAAAAAGAAAAAAAGTTTTGGAAATTAAGCAATACCATGCCAGGAAGACAGGCACCACTGTCTGGAAGGAGGAACATGGAAAAATCCCTTGCCCTGATGGACACTGAATACTTCACATGAGCTTGTTTTCCCCTCCCTTCTTCCTTTCTATGTTTTCTTTTCAAGTTTGAGCTCTGGTATCATGACTGAAAATTGACACAAATTGACTGGAATAGCGGGTTCCTTAATAACTCTACAAAAAACAATACTCATAGACTTCACGTCCATTCACATAAGCCATCACACCAAATAAGCCGCACTTCCTAAGTTCCAAGAACCGTGATCCAAACCAGCTATCTAATGAAGTGAAGAGGAAAGCCTCCGTACTCTATTATCATTTCCCTGAATCTACAACACAAAAGACTGTCTTTTCAAGCTAAAAGCTTCTTTTTTTTAATCTCCCTCTTTAGTGGCATTATTGTTACTTGTTAAGAAACCCTTTTTATGAAAAAGGGATTATTAATCGTATTTTTATAAAGCTATGTATGCTTAAATAAAACTAATCTACAACAAGAGTATATGGAACAGATCTCCAATGGTTTGTAACACAGCACTTTTCATTTAGAATCATCTTCATTTATCCCAAAATATTTAAATCAGCTACCCACCCACCCATCCGGGCTGCTGCATGGCTACACGAAGGCTTTTTATACCCATTACCTACCCTTGGCAGGACAGTGTTTTGTAAACAGGCTCTGTGGTTTCAACAAATCTCCCCCAAATTCAGTTGTTCTCTGCAATAAGGTGGGCTCCTGTGAAATCATCGGTTATTTATCCATCACTTACCTCTTTGCCAGAGGGACGCTAGCAGCCTGTCACTGAAGGTGATTTCTCCCTGTATCTTGCTGCTTCACAGTGACAGCTTACACAGTGGAGCTCAGCAGGAAACAATTCCAGGGATTTCCAACTTATCTCGACTTCCCATTCTGAGGTGCTCACGTCTTTACTAGGATTACCTGTTTACAGAGAAAGCAAAATGAGATTCTTTTGAATATTTCCCTGGACTCACTTTAAATACTAGACAAGCTTAAAAATACAAACGAACCCATTCTTTCCAGCCAAGCATCAGTTCTTGAGTACAAAATTGGAAACCAAGTAATGAAGTAAAGCATAAAACCAAGGATCCCACACTGAAGACATTTGCACATCGGTCCGTATCAGTCCCATGTCCTCACTGCAACTCTGAGTTCATCTACAGCACTTCTCAAAGCCAATGGCCAGGCCGCAGCACCTAGAGTGCTGTTTTTCACAGCGGGCCCTCTCAGAGACCTTGTTTGGGTTCAAGAGCCAAGACAGCAACTCAGGAGCAGTTCATTTCCTAAGCGGTATTTTTCAGAGTTAACCTGCATTGTTGCGTTGCCAGCCCCAAACCCGTGCTTCATCTGAGGGGTGCTTTGTTCTGTATAGCTCTTTCTGCAAGACAGAGTTCCAAGACAAAAACCCTTCAACTTTTATCTAATAAAAAGCAGCAGGAGTAACACTACCTCTCTAGCAGATGTGACTGATAACATACACATACATTCCTTTATACCAACTGCAGCTCTGATAATTCCCATTTCCTTCTCTTTATTTTTTTAGAACTGTGCTTTTTTCATTCCTTTTTAATTAAAAAAAAAACCAAACCAAAAAACAACCAAACACAACACAACACAACCTTCAATGTTTGGGCTCCTATGAAGCAAAGCATTCGGAGCTTATCTAACAGAAAGCGATACTTCCTATTGAATGCACTCCCTGTGTTGCTACAGCAGCTTAAAAACTCTTGCAATATTTTTTAGAGTATATATCACACATCTGATCCAACCCTCAGTCTCCAGTTCACTGGTAATTCCTCCCAATGATCTGGTGCAACATGCTAATAATATGGATGAAGAAGCCAGCATTCAGAGCTCTTTGGGCTTACTCAAAACACTGACTGGTTCTCATTTTGTCCAGTGAAAGCAACGCAGGAGAGCAGACACCTTTGTCAATTTTTTTTTTAAATTGTTATTCACAGGTTACTTTTGATGAGAAAAAACATTGGAGAAGAAAGAAGAGAGTTAATGATATGCCAGTGAAACTATCACAACGCCTGGTGAAGTTGCAAGCTTAAGCTGGAACTAAAGCAGTTTGATACAGTCATTGCCTTCGCATCAGTTAGAAATTACACGAATGTAGAAGGAAGCTGCCTGCTAACAGATACACTTTTCACTTGCTCAAGCCTTATGCAGATACCACTGGCTCTAGCAGTTAATTATCAGTTCTGACAATGCCATTCAGGACGGAATAAAGACTGTAGTCACCTTGAGCATTATTTATTTATTTGTACTGCAATAGCATCGGAGACCTCTAGCCATGGAGTATGATCCCTTTGCGTTGGAGCTATAGAACAACAAAGTGAGAAGACTGTCCTTAATATAGTACATAAAAAGACAGTGCTCCTAGGATTTACAAGCTACGCCTTAGACCTCTGGTTCCTGCAAAGTGCAGGAATCCCATGCTTGCAAGCACCTAATCTGCCTCCGCATCACTGCTAACCTCATGTTTGCTCCATGTTCTGTTCTGACTCTTTGAATGTGTTCAAACAATGTATTGGCTTCAAAATATATTGTCAGTTCAGTAAAGAGTAATCAACTTAACATTTACCATCATGTCACGCAATAATACTTTGAAATTCTTTACTGGTTTGCGGCCGCTGAAATATGTATATACTTATTAACGCATGCAATACCACCCTTGGCAGAAAGGTATACAGTAATTGGAAAGGCAACTCACGAGGTTGTTGAATAAACAGTGATCCCCACAGATCACCTTCCTCTGCAACTTTCATCTCCATGAATACACTCTTTAGTTATTCTGCTGATTCCTCTCAGCAGGACAAATCCATTAAATATTTAATTAAGCTGTGTTCAATATATTAGGTAAGCGAACTATTCTATCTACTGCTAGCTAACATTACATGCTGTATCATGATGTTCTGCACAACACAGTGTTGCAAGGATAGGCACATTATTGGAGATTTTGTTCTATTTGCTTATGAACAGTAAAAGCAAAAAGAAAATGAACACCCAAATCAGGATTTCTAATCTAAGCATACTCCTTTTCGCTATTATTATTTCATCAATTCAAGAGGAGACGCACGAACTCTAGGAACTGCTGGTGCACTAATAGGTGGCACTGAAGTGCGGGGGTTTTTTCACTTGTTTGGGTTTTTAAGCAGAGCAGAAATTCATTGGTAGAGAAAATCCCTGCGTATGGCTTGCATAGCCACGGGCATGCCAGACCATAGCAGAAATTTTAAACTGAATGAAACAGAGGTAAAACCAAGAGGGGGACAATTTGGAGATTCCGAGAAATAACATTTAACCTAAGTACAGCACAAACCATTGCTTCAGAACGGACAGCAAAATCTTGCCAACCTCAGCCAATTCCCAGCAATTAGGAATGACGTACTCCATAATGTTTGGAATATACAGGGAGAGGAAAGGAAAGAGAATCAAATTGCTGTACATTTTGTCACAGCTGGCGTATGACAATCGCCAAGGACAAGTGTTTCTGAAGATAAACTGATAGGCTGCAGTTGAAACAATTGCTGCCGACAGGGAAACATTAGAGGCCAAAAAAAAGAACCCTGATCTTCAGGGGATGAGCATTTGCTCTGTTTGTAACGTTAGATGACGTGCACAACGCAAGATCACTGCATAGGGGGAATTCTTGCAACTGCAGCACCATGTGAAATAAAGAAGATCTAATCCAGAAACTTGATTTCCTAGGCTGACATAGCAAACATTCATCAAAGGTTAAATAAAAGATTTTAAATTCCTAATACCTGAAGATAGGGACAATTGGATTCAGTCCTACGAAGCCTGAAGAACTGGGGATAAGATGCCACTACGTAAGACCCCAGAACTGACTAAACGAGCTATGATTAAAAAAGGGGACATACCTCAATATTTTTTTTATCAGGACCTCAGTGCTATGGAAACAGACAGCTGTTAGACCTTTTAGAATTTGTCCCCAAACTCACTGGCTTCAATAGGGGACTTTCCATTATTTGCAAGGAGTACTGGATTGGTACCCTGTTCAATTACGTACCAATCAGCCTTATTCCTGATCTCTTATTAGAAGCAGGCTAATATTTGCACAAAGAAAATGAAAAAAGAGTAAAAGAGGGAAACGGCCAATAAAAAAATAGTTAAGGAAAAAAATAAAAATCACATCACCTACTTTTTCTCTTGTCAACTGGAATCCCCTTACAGTTCCAGTAATCCAAGTGGTAAGTACTTCCTTAGAGTGCCAAAAATGCAAAGATGTTAAAGAGAATTTTGCAAGTCATCCACGTATCAGAAAATCCCAGCTGATTTAACTTTGATAAATGTCTTTTATAGTAAGAGCAAATGTATTCCTTTTTCTACTGTAACACTTTTTTTTTTTGGTGGGATTTTTAAGCAGGGGGTCCTATAAGCACTAAAACCAAAACATCCTGAAAAATGCAGAACACAGAGCCTTGTGGCAAGCAGACGTGGGAAGATTTGCCAGCTGCCCAATTACAGCTTTGGAAATAAAGCCGGTTCTGGAACTAGACCATCTACAACTTTACACAAACCCAGAAAGTCCCTGATCTTGCAGGGGGGAAGCAGTTTGGACCAGTCTGAAAGGAAAACCTCCCAAAGGTTTTCTTCCAAGAGGATCAGATGTTGATGCTTCCCTCAAAAGCAGTTATTTCTAAATAAATAAATAAATGAGGCTGAATAGAAACAGTTATTTTCCATACATCCTTCTGAACCACAGGCAAGACTGAAGGGCAAGGTCAGCAGGTTTCGTCATTATTACAGACATGGAAAGAAAAAAGAAAAAAAGAAAAACTACAACCAGATATTGTTAAAGATACTATTGGTTTAAAGCTAAGTCCCCTTCTTCAAAGGGTGACAGAAATGTGCTGGCCCCACGGGGAAACGGAGAATCTTCTCATCTTTGTGCTACAATCTTGTTTCTAGTCTTCCAGGGCCATAAATCACTGCTTAGCACTGTGGCACAGCCTTCTGTAGAAATACCATGACTAGGCTGGGCTGAATATGTCCTAGCCTAGTCTTAGACAAGGATAATTTTAGGGGAGACGAAAGCCATCAGATGCACACGTTCATGTTGGACAAATATAAAAAGATTTCTATATCAATCCGCATAAACAAGGTAGTCGTCATCTTTGTATGTATGGGCACTGCAGCTGCTCACTACATCAGGATTCTGAGGATAGCATTTAGTCTGAAATCGTATTCTCTAAGTCTACATCTCAATAATCCAATTAAAATATACGAGACCTAATTAAACCTAATGGATAATGATAGTAACGATAGTACATAGTAATTTATAGCATTTTCTATCTTCAATGCACTTTACAGGCATTAACTAATTAATGGATAACATGAGTTTAAAAATCAATGCATGAGCATAGCATATGATTAGAATTAAGATTTCAATTACTCTCCTTCTCTGACCACTACATTTACAAAATGCCTCTTATTTCCTTGTATGTACATTGAATAATTAAAAAGGATTCTGTACAACTTGTTACAAAGTAATTCTAGAGTTTCTGAACCACCCTATACACTCAATGAGAAATCACACCTCATCTCCTATTCTCCTCGAAGTTCTGCCTTTTTAGTTGATTTCCACAGGCCCCTATTAATATAATCTCTTTTTCTTAAACTTTGCTCATGCACAGGGGATCCTGTGCAGTAACTTCAATCCTACAGCAGTTAGGCCACACCAGGAACAAGGTGAAGCTCCTCAGGAAAAGCCATTGGAGCTGCCGTTACCCTGGGACTGAAGCACTCACCTGCAGACACAAAAGCTGGATTTGGGAAGTTCCAGGACCAAATCCTCATCGCTTCTTCCTATGTAGCCAATACTCTCACCCAGTGATTGCAGCCTTCAGTGATCACCACTTCTGGTGCCACTAGGGCTAAAGCCAGAGCAGTACAGAGCTTGCCATAGGCTGGGACTGCCCTGGACCTGCTTCACAGGCCTTTTCATTTAGCGTGAGCCTTCCGATTGCACCAGAGCAGTTTAAATGTAACACAAGTCTATCTGTGCAGGGGCCAAACGTGGAAGTCTTCCATTAGGAGGAATTGAGGCTTTCAGAAACAGCAAAACAAAGACACATTTTGGCAACTCATCATCCCCTGCTGCCAATTTAAATCTTACAGTTTAAAATTACTTCCTTTCAACATCTGTTGTTTTTGTGGCTAACGGATTGCCTTTTTGAGAAGGGAAAAGTTCCTTCTGGGGTTTTTTGCAGGCCGCTGGTCTGCAGGGATGTCAGGCTGAGTGCCTGGATAACTCACTCTTGTTAAATTTTTCCCATAGTTTTCAAGGGTTTTCAGGTACTAAAACCAAAACCAAAATCCCCAAAGCCATAAGCGCCCATATACACTAGCTGTCATACACAGCCCACAATAAAAAGAAACCTCCCTCAGCTGACGGGGTAAATGCATTTGCCTTTTCTCCATGAGAATTTGCAGCACAGGGTCTCCCTGGTGATGCCTTCCTACCACTGCCCTCTCCATCTGCAGAGAGTTTCAGTTTGTCCTCCTGCTGTTTCACACGCCTTTCTAATGAAAATTAATTCATATTGCAGCATTTTCCCTGCTAGATGTGTAGGCTGAGACTCTCTTCGCTCTGCTGTTCTCCGTCTTTCTTTACAGACCAATGCAAATTGCCCAGCTAGAGTTTCCTGTAAAAACCTCTTTTTTTTCACACGTCCCCACGTAATTGTCAGGCATTACACTTGAACTTGTAAGTGTAGAGAGACGAAAGCATTTATCCAGCCTGATACAGTTACCTCTTCCAAATGACTTTTCCGCTGTGTCTTAACTCTTTAGCAGGCTGTAGAAGCCTCTGAGCAGCTGGTATCCATTCTAACTTGTCTTTTTTGGTGCTAGTTACATGTTTCCAATCAATGAAATCAATAGCACACTTCTCATGTTTTCCCTACTACATAAATAAATATAGATCTAACATCTCCAGCACACAGGTCGAGGTGACAAAGAAAGGGGAGCACAATAGGGAAAACCAACAGAAATCACTCAAGCCCCACTGAATAAAGTTCTTACTAATAATTCAATTATCAGATTTTTTTTCCACATAAATTAATAAAATACCCACAAACTCCTAGCAGTAAAGGCCAGCACTGATTTTAATCTTGCTCATTATATCATTTGCTTCTGACTAATAGGGCTGCAAATATTCATTCTCGTGCTAGTTAATTATTTTTATTATTCTTTAAAATGGAATATTTCTTTAATTTAGAGAGAAGCTAGCTGGTGAGATCTATGTAGCAATATTTCAAGCTCACTGCATTGTACTTTTAGACGTGAAAAAAATATCTGTATAACTATGAAGACAAGTTTCAATCAAAATGCAATGGACCACTTCAGAAAAGCATTTCTGTACACACTGTGGAAGAAAGAACTGTGCTTATTCGGTGTTAAAGTTTTCTGGACTCTGAATGGAAATTCTCATTGGTAAGTGTCACTAGCAGGACGGTCCTAAACCCTTACTAGTATCCATGAGGAAGATGTTATAAGAGCAATACTGAGGCAAAGGGGCTGAAATAGGAAAAAAATCCACGACCATTACTGCCACACTGAGACAGAACTCTGAAAGCTGAAACGTTTGGCTGCTACAAAGCAGGAATCGGATTTAATGACAGACTTTTCCAAGTCAAACATAAGGCGGAAGGATTCCTGGTACGCTGACGTGGAGCCCATCCCAGGAATCCACCTGAATCCATCCATGTGTGCAGCGACTACTGCTGCTACTATCGCTCTGTGACCTCTGAGGAAGATAATGAGGGAAAAACCATCCAATTCCTAAAGCACAGGAAAACATTTTTAGAAGAGCAAGCAGGTTTGTCCCATCTCAGTAGGCTTGGGAGAGTTGCTGGAGAATAAATGAGCACTGGAGAGGAATAACGCTCTGAGCCTGAGAGATGATTTTTAGACAAGATTCAGGCGCTGGCCCAGAGCATGAGGAAGTTTCCATTGCTGTTAGTACTGTACATCATCTGGATAAATAAAGGCTTTCTTACGCCCTCCCCTTCCTATTGCCTTTCAGAAGTACTGCACTTATAAAACGCAGTAAAAACCTGAAGACTGCAGGAAATGCAAAGTGTTTCTCTTTTTTATAAAAATGTTCTAAAGGAAAGAGGTATCATATGGAGAAATATTTCATAAGAAATTACAGCCTCATAGCTATCCCATTTTGCTTTGCCATTTATCTTTTCTACCCACCTGCTCTCCCACCCACACACCCCCAGCATTATTAGTGCTTATGAAAGAGCATAAAGTTTTCATAATAAAGAATGTTTCTGTCCATTATCTAGAGAATAATATAGTTCATTCAATATGTTCCCTTGGAGAAAAAAACATTTTGGTCTGCTGTAACTAGACACTCTTTCTCGGGACAATACATCGCACTGAACTACCTGATTTTCTTTTGGATTTCTAAGGGTACAGAACAGTTCTGCCTGGAGACAGTGATTTGCATGGTGGTGATGCTCACCCACAGATGATGTCAGGTGTGCTGTTCCTTACATATCATCATCCTGTACCATGTGTTATCTGTAGAACAAGGAGATATATTTTTGATCCTAAAATCTGATTCTGTTCTTTTTATCTCACTACTGAGATGACAGACATACTAAGGCTCAGGTTTTTGTAGCCAAAACCTACTCCAAGGATATGCTTTGTTGCCATTTATTGTTTGCTTTGGAAAGTTCTTTATTAGCCAGAAATCTGGTGATGTCACTAAATCATATACTTGCAAAACAATCTAAATAAGCATTTGCTTATGCTAAGGTTAAGGCTAGACTACAAATCTGGGAGTCAGTTGTGGAGCCAGGGATTTCATCTGGCAGTGCTTCTACCCTAGTATCTACCAGCTTAATGTAAAGGTAAAAACAGCAGAAGCATCTCAGGTAGGCAGGAACGTTTTAGCAGAGGAGGGGAGAAGCAGTCCTTGAGGTAGTCAGCATTCAGGCAGTTCAGTGCTCTCTAAATGGAAACCAAAGTTTCAATGTGCCCATGGCAGCGAAATGACAGCCAGTGCTGAACATGGAAGTATTGGTACAGAGTGCTATAAAACTGGTGGCCATCTTCAGCATTACCTAAAGGTACTGAGCAGCCTTCAAGGGTAAACAGTCCCCTGTTATTCCGCTTTATGGTAATCTAGTCTAGAAGGAGCCAGGCAGGGGTTACTATAGCAAGGACTACATCAGAAATAAAAGTTTGCCAAACCCTGGCCCACCGAAGCTGGATGTACCTACACTGAAGTTAAGGCTGCCATCCAGGAATTCAGGGCTGTTAACATAACAAAACAAGACTGTAAAATATTGCAACCTCTTCAACAACAGAAGCTGACATGATTCCCCACAGTGCCTCCAGTGCTTTTCATTCCTATAGGCCTAATCTCCAAACTGAACTCATATCATCATGCTTTCCTAGGGGTCTTACAAACACAGGGAAACTAAGGAATTTCAGCTTGCATGTTGCAAGGAGCACGGCTGAACGCTAGGTGCCTGCTGGATAGGATATGGCACTGTCGTTCCCCAACCCCCCCCCCACACTGAGCCAGGATGGCCGCCTAACGATTTATTGGGAGACAACTCGCTTGTCAGAGTCCTCAGCGAGTATTTAGCAAGGAGGGAACAGTCCCCTAAATATCACTCCCCTAAAATGAAAGAAACAATTGCATGGCAGCCTCATCTGTCCATGAGAGGAACTGCATGAGAAGTAGAGAAATACTCAGCAGTGCAGGGACTTCAGCCAGCTTAGTGAATTTCGCGAACATTTATTAAAACAAACAAACAAAATCAACAACACCCCTCCCCAAAATGGGTTATCCATTGACATTTTCAAAAACAACTCTAATATGAATTAGCACTGAAACTACAGAAATTAAAAACAAGATAACAAATAAAATAAGATTGTACTGATGAGCCAAGAGCTACATTCCTCTCTGGCTTTTATCTACTTAAGCCAAATACAGCCTAAATAAACTTTCTCTATGCCTGCCTTTGATCAGAAATGCTGACCCAGACTTATCTTCTTTAGTTTTTGCCACCTACCTGAACGGGCTCGCATGGAGCCGGTCACCCTGTGTGCTCCATGGGGAGAGAGGTGCTCGGAGAGATGACGGCTCAGCTCTCCAGACGCGTCCCCAGCACACAGATCCCTAGGGACAGCGAGCCGAGGGGCTACCTGGCCCAGGCCAGCTGTGCCCACAGGGCTAGGGCTGCCCACAAGTTAGGTGGGGCGAATCCAGAGCTTTCTTCCAGCTTAGGAAAAGTACAGCCCCATCTGAGAGTTCAAATAGCGTGTGACTTGCAGCACCACAGACCAGAGGCAAACACTGCCAGGACTGAAAGTCCAGCCCTACGTGGGGATAACAGTGAATCTGCTAATGGAAAACAGGTTTCCTTAAATGAAATTACTGCTGGCATTAACTCAATTAGAGACAGTGGAAGGTGACTGGGCATCACACCTGAGAGAGATTCTTCACAGAAAGCAGAGAGGACAGCCTCATACAGCTAAAATTTTCATCTCGGGCTAAAAGCTTGGCTCTCCCTTTGAGAAACTTAAAATATAAGGCGGGACAAACGTGCGTGACACAGGTCAGATCACCCAAATTTCAAAATACCTTCAGGCTGCTCCAGCCGGTGGCAGCTCGCGTGTGCTCCTCTCTCAACCAAATCTCCTCACGACCCGCGCTCGGGTATAGGCCGCAAAGCGCTGTCGGGGGGCGCAGGCGGCTGCGAGCGCCGTGAAGGAGCAGAGGCCTGCCGCGGGCCGGGGCCAGGGAGGGCCAGGGCCGGGGCCAGGGAGGGTCGGCGCCGCCTCTCGCCTCACCCCGAGCCGAGGCCGGGCGGCAAAACCGGGCGGCGGCGGGCGGCGCGGCAGCTCGGCCGGCAGGTGGCGCCCGCACACAGCCGTTAGGCGGCCGGGACGCCCGGTGCCATGAGGCGCGCTGGGGAGGAACAGCCCGCAACGCTCGGCCAGCCGATGTATAACATCTATACATATACACATACATACACGTATCAGCAGCCTCCCCGGCCGCCTGACACCTTCCTCCTCCTCTTCCATCTCCACAGAACAAAGGGGCTTCACCTCAGGCCGCGCTCCTTAGCCGAACGGCGCGAAGCGGCGCGGCGGCCTTCGGGCCTGCCTCCAGTTGCCTCTGCCAGGGCCTGGCGCCGTGTGGTGACGCTGGCGAGGGGAAACTGGACCACAGAGAGCGATTCCCACTGGAGCCCGTAGGCCCTGGTCTTGTGCCCCTCCTGCACTGGAGAAAGGCCTGCCCTTTCTGTGAAACCCGCGACCTGGCACGGAAAAGACGCTCCCATCGGTACCAGGCATGCTTACCAAGAATGAACCGCCATTTTACAGGGTTTCCTCTTCGTAGCCCCTGTTTCACTGTATCTCTACGCTGATCTTGCTAACGGCATTTTACACGTCTGACGAGTTTGAGGTTATACACAGCCTGCAGCGTAAGGATCACTGAAGTGATTCTTAAATGTACAAATTGCAGCTTACGACATCGTTTGACAGAGGGGGGAACCTCAGGCATCGCTTAAAGGCAGAGAACTGAAGCAAACATCTGTAAAGCTGAACAGAATAGGACCCCTGTTCTGACTCCTTGCTTTAGCTACACGATGTCGTTCCCCCCTCAGCACCACCATGGGTCAATGTTATGAGACTTATTTTTCAGAGAGAAATCCCTGTGAACGTGGGCTTGGAAAGGATAATGAATTGCCTCAAGCAACGGCCCTGGCTGAGGCAGGGGAAGGACAGAAATCTCCGTGCCCGACTGCTGCTCGAACCATTGGGACCATCACTGTAAAAACTTCCACCCCATCTTCCTCTCTCTTCCTCTCTCGCACACAAGTCAGGGAAGTCTGTTCAAATACAATCAAATTGAAATAAAAAACAACATCAAACCGAGCAGTTTGCTTTTACTGCCCAGTGAAGTGCCCTATGAACATTACTGGGCAGTAACTCAAAGTTATGGCTCTCAAGCCGTGCTAAGAAAAACTTAGGGACGTTTCCTGAAAGGGCCACAGTGCATCCGTCTACAGCTCATAAGCCTGAGAGCAGCTGACAAAATAAGCACCGAGAAAGCCAGAATTTCTGTGTGCTATAGCTACCTCAGCCTCTCCAAAAGCATTTGTGCCTAGAAATGCGTTTGAGAAACATCCTTCTCCCTCCCTGCATTGCCTTCCTTACAGGAAGGTAGGAAGAAATTATGCCCCTTTAAGTACTGTCTTTTACTAAGTACAGTAGCTAGATTTCTGTAGAATTGGACAATTCACTCTATTGAATGATCCTGCCTCACGCTATCTGCACAGGGATCTCTGCCAAGGACCGCTGGCAAAGGTACCTGACAGGCTGCTTCATGCCTGTGGGGCTGAATAAGTTCATTAGGCTTACAAGGAGGAACAAGCTCAAATAAAACTGCACACATCAATGTGCCGTGCCTTAATTAAAACGTACGATCATCACACAGCTGACACCCAAAACACTGCTGACACAAAGGAACTACACATGTCCCTCAGTTAACAGTGCTTTATTTTCTGTCAAAACTTTTCAGGCAGGGTTTGGTTTTTTCTTTTTTTTGGGGGGGAAGCAGCATCTCTATTCATTGGGCATAAGAAGCTGCACCATGTGGAACCAGGGCTCATAAGTTTCTGGATGTGTTTCAGAAAGCACTTGAAAAGTCAAGATTGTCAAGATAATAGTCAGAAAAGATGTGTATCTTTTAGTGATGTTGTGATTCTTTTGTGATCAAGATTTTGTGAAATATCGTGCAAGTATTGACCTTTTTTTTCTCCGTTTCCCATTTTTGTAGCTGATGGCTACACTCATACAAAAGCAAAAGATTTTGTGGAGTCTGGGGAAAACCAGAAAATCCCAGATCATGCCACTAGAGTTTTCCAGCTGGATTTTCCCCTGCCTATAGAGCCTCTCCATCTACATCAAGATACATAGGGAACAACCATTCCCATAGTACAGAACCCACCGGCTTAAAATGTTCCTCAGCATCACAGGCGCCCTGCCCTCTGCCCAGCAGCTGTAGCACCAACACCGGCAGTGACTCCCCTTAACCTCCTTCCCCAGCCCACCGGGGGACACAGGGGAGTCTGGTCAGCCTTTGAACGGTGGTCATAAAGCCAAGGGAGTGTTGGTATGTGGTTGAGAGAAGATATATGCATATACACATATATATCTCAACATGATCAAGACAGAAGAGCAAAGGCAGAACGTACTAGAGCAACGCCAGCAAGACGGCAGGCATTGCCTCTTTCATCTTCCACCCGTTCTCTGAAAGGTCTCTCCTCACAGCGCTCAGTTCGGGCTCGATCCCGCAGAGTGGCCTCCAAGCGGTTCTGCATTGAGGCATGGAAATTTAGAGCGTGGATGGTTTGTGAGATGAGCCGTTTGGGACAAGCGCTCTGTGTTCGGTGTCAGACACACCTGTGGCACTGAGAACACTTTAGGGAACAGGAACTGAAAAGCCAGTCCAATGGTTGCTGTGCGTAAGAATTACAGGACACAGTTTTAAATTGCAATGCTACATTTATACTTCAGAATGAAATATAAGCATGACTAATTATATAGGTTTCCCTCCAGAAGGGGGGGAGGGGGGAAATGTCAGTCCAGTGCTGCACTTTTAATGTTGCCAGACCTCAAGTAATGAATGTTTGCCATGGGTGTTTCAACACCGCGCTGTCCGCTAAGTGTTTGTGAATATATGATATGCACTTTCTTCTGACAGCTAACTAATTGATTCTCAGAGAGAATCAGTTTTCCAAAGGTGAGCAAAAATGATTTATGCAAAGCAGCGTTTTTGTCACAGCAAGCATAGCTTTAAAGGAAATAAAAATTTTCCTTGGAATAGAATAGGAAAAGCATTTCAGCAAGCAGAATTGCGAAGAAGAAAAATATAGTTGTATTTTTTCCTTTGTTGTATTACTTGTGATATAGAGAATTTAGATTTGAAGTTATTTTTCCTGTGCCCGCTTTTATCAACATGATATCTTTCTCATGATCGTGTTCATTGTGGCTGCAGAAACTGTGGCATATAATGTTGTGCCATTTGCAAGCCATTACAGCATGTTGTTCCAATGATTTGCAATAGAGTGCAATATAAAGCTGTTTATAAGGCAGTTACTTGTGTATATAGTTTAGCGTAACTAAAAGATATTGAAAAGAAAGGCTCCCCGAGCCATCATTTTTTTATTTGCTCATAAAACTATTTTGGAACTTTAATATCCAAGTGTAAATTTAAGCCAAATTAAAGCGCTGAAATGTTTACTGAGAGTCATATTTTAGGAACAAGTAACTTCAAAAGTATTAAGAAAACAAAAAATAGGATCTGAAGGCATACCTCTGCACAGAACAGCAAAATTCAAACAGTATGGTTTAGCCAGAAAACAGTGCGTTCAGTGAAAGTGAGAAAGCAATGAATAACCCTCTTATAAAGGTGCTTCATATTGACAAATCCCACCAAACACAAGAGGCTGAGAGACACGTTCAAGTCCCTTTGAACATCAGGTGAAAAATCTAAATCCAATGTACATAGACCCTTCCTTAAAAGAGGCAGGTCTCTGGAAGGTAAAAATAGTTGAACTTTGCTACTTTCAGTACAGGACTTGAACGTATTTTGCAAACGATCTGGACTTAGCAATGTTCCAGGGAAGCGAGGGTGTTAGTATGCCCATTTTATAGAGAACGTGCATTAAGCAGATTTTTGCAGCAGGTTTTTGCTGTCATATTTTAACACATCATCCATGAGGCAGAAACAATTTTGAAGCACAGCTGTCCTTAGTGGGGTTTTAGGTTGGCTACGCTTACCGTGGCTGCCGGAATGGTGAACTATTCGTCTGATCCAGTACAATAATAGCTGTGTTCCCAAAATTGAGGCAAAAGAGGCTAAAGGCCATGACAAAGAGTACAAAGGCCGAGGAGCAAATTCTTCTATATTGCACTGTGAGTAAACACTGCCTGCTTACTAATAACCCTGATCCGAAGGGAAGACCCTCTCGTAACGGACATGCGTACGAGCAAACCAGAAGCAGATGCTGAGAGGGCCAGCACAGAGCACAGAGCAGCAGCACACGATCCCGAAGTTTTCCCAGGCCATGCTGGCCTGGTGCTAGGAGAATACCTGCCCTGGCTGGGGCAGCCCTTTGGGGCAGCATCAGAGACCAAACTTCCCAGGAGGGGACAGCGATTCCCCCCGAGGCGCTCCATGGTGGCCTCTGGCAATTTTGTTGCTTTCCACATCTTTTGCTGTTTTGCATTACTAAAAAAAGGCAGCATACAGTGGAAAAAGCACATGTTTTCAAAGAGCAGAGAGGCTGTTTCTGACAGTTTATATAGTATGCCATACAAGATGGCCCAACTGTTTTTCTTTTCCAAAGAAAAGATTCCCCTGAGCAAGCCTTAACTCACAGTTCCAAACTGACTGGCAACCAGGAGTAGATGAGCGCTCCAGATCACGCTCCATCACAATACAGTTACAACTACTTAAAACCCAATTAATTCTCTTTCTAACTTTCCCATCAAGCTGTAAAGTTCCAGTTGGCAAGGCTTTTTACCTTGAGTTTGAATTCCTGCTTGGAAGATTAACTGAAAATGGATTTGGCTTGAACAGCTGCACTGAACATATTTTGTTTTATTTTGTTGCCATCTCAAATAACAATACTTAGCACTCTTCATCTTCAAAGCATTATACAAACATTGAGTCACATCCCCTCACAACAATCTCGTGACATCACCTCCTGTAAATAAAATCATTCTCATTGCAAAGAGGTGGAGAACGAGCAGGAGATCGGCAATTTGTGCAGGGTCACAGGAAGCAGGCAGAGCCCTTGGCAGAGGCAGATGCCGAAGCCAGGGGCTCACAGGCCCCTTCTGGTCCTCACTTTATTAATCTCCACTTCTGCAGGCCCATGTGGGTTGTTTTGGGGTGGGGTTTTCTTTCTTTCTTTCTTTTTTTTGTTTTTTAGCCCAGTTCATCCTAAGGTAATATCCTTGTTAGCTAGTATACGCAGGTATTAGCTTGCAGGCACTTTCTGCTGCTACGTGCCCTGCCACCTGACGTCAAGCACGCATGGCTGGGTCTGCGGTAGGGAGTTCCCTTTCCCCTCAGTGACTAAAAGGTGTCTCGGGCACGGTTGTATCCAAGTGTGTCTTTGCCCTCAAGTCATGGAGGCACATATATCTGGCTACGTGCAGCCAGGGAAGATCATCCTTTTCTTCAGACACACGCAGCTCTGACAAAGTAGTGATCTCCCGAGTTCACTGCCTGTGTGGGGAAAGCAGTGCCAAGGCAAGAAGCACTTCTTTGAGCCCTCAGCTGGAAGAAAAAGTGGCCTTGACAGCTCCCTAACGTCTCCTGTGCTGAGGAACCCTACCAGCGCCGCTCTGCAGGTGGGCCAGGAGAGCCAGGAGCGTCTGAAGGTGTCTGCGCCAGGCCACAGCCACTGGACGGGACCGAGGCACCCTGGGTCTGAGCTGGGCAGCCTCTACTCTGTTCTTCAACTCGATATGGGCACGGCCTCCCCTGTGCGCAGCCTCTGCCTTCCCGCCGTCAAGGAGGCGAGGTGAGGAGGTGTACCTCGGCCGCAAGGTCCCCTGTGGAACGGGGCATCTCCAGCTGGGACCTGCATCCCTCTCCCCAGCAACAGCTCTGTCTTCTCCCAGTTCCCCCCAGTGCACTCCCAGCAATTTACTCTCAGTGAGGAGGCTCCACTCCTGTGAGTGCAGGTGAAGGACAGTCTCCTGACCTGTGGGCTGACTAGAAGGTCCCCTGCCCCAAGAGAGCTACAATCTTGCAACGTTTGGCAAAGCCCCCTCCCTCCTTACTCAGTGAATATGGGTTTACAGCAAGGTCTCCGCTAGGAAGCCTCTGCCCTCCTCAATGAATGAGAATTGCCCAGGGCCCAACGCTTAATCCGAGTATTGTTTACACAAGGCTAATACGCTGGGCACGTGACTTACGTGCCTAAATTAGGAGCCTCAGGTAGCTCTGAAGTCAGTGGAGAAAGGTACGTCCTTTCCGGGGGTAATTCAGTGACATTAATTTAGGCTCCGCTGACTACAGAGAGCGCCTGTGCTCCTAAATTAGACATCTAAATCAGTAGTCTGTGTGAAGCAGAAGTTGTGTGTATACATCCCTATAAATATATATTCTCTGCAGTGCCAACTCCCATAAAGTGAATTAACGTCAAACGTGTAGAGCATATAATTGTCATGGCTTCTTTTCCTGCAGAAAACTGACAAAGAAAATATGCTATTTGTGTTCCTTTGCACATCTTCTTTCGTTTCGCCCCTTTTCGGCTTCTTCCTGACTAGCTAAAGAGATCTTTCAGACTAAAAGAATTGGATTATTCCCTATAAAACTATAGCGTTACCTAGAGAGCCCCTTCCCAAGGCATTCCAAGGCACAAGCGAGAGAACGGCTTCTCCTAAGGCATGACAGGTATGTGGCAAGAGAATCTAGAAGGTTTTGTTGAATTTATGTCTCCGTGTGCGGTCTAGCACCCTCGTTTCTAGACCAGAAGGCACGGGGGAAGAAACGGCATCACTAAGAGGCCGAATCATTCAGCAGTTAAGACACTGGCCTAGGGTAATTCCCAGGCCCATTACTCCGGCAGCGCAGCTTTAAACAAGTTATTTCGCATCTGTTCCTGTTAGCCTTGATCTCGGGAGACACCGTCAGGTGCTTCCTGTATTAAGTCCCAGTGCCAGTTTTTGAGTTCAAGTGAAAATCGTCTGTAGAGTTCCCACCAGCGATGCCCAGGCGGTGGAGAGGGGGTGCGCTGGTGAGGCAGCGTGAGCGGGCTTGCACCAACGCTGCTGCGCTGTTCCTTCTCACTGGCACAATGTCAAGGCAGACCTCCCTTAAGCACAAATGGCAACGGCTCTGTCAAAGTCTTGCACAAGCTTCTGGCCCATTTCAAAGCAGTGAAATATTGGTAAGAAGTCTAGCTTACATAAAATGGTGTGGGAGCATTAAAGAAAAGAAAACCACAAACCAACGTGGCCATTTTAATGTGTATTTTATGTTCTGGTTCTGCAAGTAAACTGTACGATTAGAACCTGTCCAATTTAGCCCTCCACCTCTGCAGTGACAGCTCCTCTGTCAAGACGGCAACAATCTGAGGCATGCAGATCTGCATTGTCAACAACAAACTTTGGCCCTCGAAAATAAATCTTACGGCCTCAACTGCAGGAAATTCCAGCCAGGAAAAGGGTCCTTCAACTAGGAAAGCTGGAGCCAGTGAACCTGTATGCAGAAGGACTATCAAAACTGTCCAAAATCTCACCTAGAGGCTAGGTCACCCTTGCCATTCTTCTCACCATAGATAATGTATTTCTGATATCTCAAACTAAAATGAAAAAAATACAAATAAACGTGCCATTGATAGGCAGCATTTCAGTTAGCAAGTCCGACTCCCAAAGGCTAACACAGTTAGCAACACAGACCCAGCCTATGTCTTCAGCAGCACTTTCTGGCATTTTAGGTCTCCCACAGAGAGCCATTTATGGCCTTTCTATCATTGGCATAGTAGGAACCCATAAAGACACCAAGAGCATATAAAAAACCCACAAGAATACGAAGAGGATGTAGCTGAAAGAATTTTTGAGAACCTCTTTCTCTCAATATCAAGTACCAATTGCTGGCTTTTGCTTTATTCTGGATCACCTTCGCTCCTTCTGAGACTGGACTATCAATTTCACATCCAGGGACTGATATAAACCCATCACCCAGACTATACTGTAGCAAGTGTGTAAAATAATTCACATTTCCATATTTGTCATCCATCTCCACACATTCTAGTTGCAGAACGGTAAAATATTGCATGATAAACTCTGTGATGGAAGCAGCAGGGACAAAATCTTGTACTGTTCCTCTCAGACGCACTTATGTGCAGTGAATTAGGAGGTGCAGAAGGATGAGTTTAAAATTACTATTTCTCATTTTGCAATAATGCTACTAACGTTAACAGAGTACCAACACTGAAAGCTGAATCAGATTCAGATTCCCACTGACATTTCGACGTATGACATTTTAGATCTTCCATTAACCGCTATTGAAGTTTCAGGTACTATTTCATACCAGAACAGTGTTTTATATAACCTTCACAGGAGCATCACTGTTTTTCAGGTATAATGAAGTGATGAGCTGTGGAATAAAAAGGAAGAAAATGGTCAAGGTAACCAAAAGACTGTATGTATTTATTACTTCAAAGTGAAAACACAGTGCAGGCAGGAAGGGGAAAAGGTTCAGTAAAAGCAGTTTCAGCAGAGGAATTTAAAATTATTCACATACTCCTTGGAAAGAATCCATAGCACTTTCATCTGGGAATAGTAGTACTGTGTTAGGAAACAGCACTTAGAACTTCTGGATTAAATAGCTATCTTGTGAAAATCAGGTGGAGGCTATTAGTTCTAGTCATCTATAACCAGAATTAAACCCCTGCAATGACAGGCAGCAAAGGGCACATGTTAGGAGGAATAAAAAGTATTACTGATACAAAACAGAAACGTGGCTGTCATCAGTTGTCTTCTCCAAGGGTAAGCTTGGACTGGCTGATGGCAACACCCGATGTCATATGAAAGAACAGCTTCATCACGCCGGCTGCTTCATATGCAGCGGGTGTTTACAGACGACAGCTGATACTAGTAAATGGCCTTAAATGGAAGAGTCCTTCCTTAGATCCACACTTAACCTTTGGAAGTTCAGCAGTTTCGCCGTGCTCCTTCACACTTCTACAGAATCTCTCAACGCCGTGTAAAGGTAACACTGAATTTGCACAGGGAGATGCTGCGTGCATTTTATCCCTAGGCAGCCTGCAGCAGAGAGGTCAAGATCCTCACCGGAGGCCGAGAGGAAAGCAGTGACAACGAGGAACAAAAACACGCGCGCAGACAGATCCTCAGTTTATCTACAATTCATTGAAAAATTGAAATTTCACAGTTTAAGACGGCTGCCTTCCTCCAGCGCAAAGAAGCGATACCGTCCGGAAAAAAAAAAAGCAGTATAAGCACAACTGTATCTGGGTGCAGATTTCAACAGGAACAGTTCAGGAGGCAATGTTAGGTGCCAGCTCACACACAAGCTTTTAACAGGTTAAAAAAAATAAATAAATCTAGCTAACGCTTGATTTTGAATCAGCTGACCTGTCCCAGGGAGCAAACAAAGCAGCATGGGAAGAACAGGAGGGAAAACACCTCCCGCCCAGTCGAGGCTGAGAGGAAGTTCTGTGGACTGTAATAGCACCGATCCCCTCCCCTAAGTAATAGCTGTTATTCCAAATAGCTCCTGAAAAGCACTTTCACGGAAATTCCAGTGCTAAAAAAATAAACAAGCAAGGAAAACGACCACCATAAATACACAAATAAGGAGTAAAAATACACAAGTGAATGTAACACGTATATATAAATATAAACATAGACAGAGAATGAAATGTTCTCAGTTAAATCTGAGACACCACACAAAGAAAATTTGGTGTTCTTGCCAACCCTACGGACAGAAAAAGCCCAGCAATTGTGGCCACCAAAGCTTTATAGAAGATTTCTGTAAAAAGCAAGAGGCAGAACCCCAGAAGTCACCAAAGCCCATTGCATTAGACAGACCAACTTAATTAATTTGTTCAGTTTGCTTCTCTTCTATGCATGGGTGTAAATGCAGGTTCAAAGGCAGGAGGCTAGAGGTGATGGGAATGAAGCTCATTAGGAAGCAATAAAGAAGGAAGAGACGCCAGAAAATGAATGCTAGTTCATTGGGAGAATTTTTAAAAATGCCATTTGTCTTCATGACACAGAGGGAGAAGAGTCAGCGAGCCCATGCATATGGTTAGTTTGCAGGGACCTTTAACTTCTGCTGGCCTTTGACCTCAGTGTTTCCATCAAGACAACGCTAAGCCGTGCACGGTGCCACCTTTTAGCACCTAGTAACTACAGTTCTGAAAGATTACAAGTCAAACCCAGAATAAAAAAAAAAAAAGACACCTAACATAGGATTTCAGCAGAACATAGATTATCAGTGCCAGTGCTGAAAATCTGAGAATCCAAGATCATTTGCACGCTAGCCTCTGACAAGCCTAGCCTCCTATATGCTAACATTTCAGACCGTCTGGTCCCCTTTGAGCCCAAAGTCCTTATCTGCACATTTCCAAACTAACAGGCACAAACTGGCCCGAGCTGCTGACAAAATGACAGTCCTGGTAGTCCCTTTTCTGTAGACCATGGCCGGAGGCGGCACCACTCTATGAACAGCCTGCTGGTTAAGGATTTGCCTAGCACATCACAGACATTGCTACACGCATCTCTCCTTTTTGCCGTCTGTCAAATGGGTATCTGCCAGAAACTAGCGCTATGCCCCTGGGCAGGGAAAAGAACTCAAATGCAGGAGCAAAACCCTAATATCAGGGAGCTACAGCACTTCCCCGGAGACCAGAAGGCTCGGTCCTTCCTTCTCAGGATCATTTAAGCGTTGCTCGTGACCAGGGAGAACCTCACCTACCCAACAGAAAAGCACTGCTGTCTTTCCAGCCCAACAGCAAAGCTCTCCCTGCAGAGAATGCACTGTTCAGCAAAGAATCAAGTCATCCTGCCCTCCGCACGGGTTAGAGAGGGAGAACGAAGGAGCTGCAAACCCTGTGTACTGCCCCGCACAGGGCTTCCTCCTACTCCATGCCCATGGGCCGTGCCTCAGTACTACTGCCTGCAGATGCATCCCACACTTTCATACTAGCTTGTCTTGAACTAGGACCATTTCCCCAGGCACGTAGCCGTATCCCGGGCTCTGGCTGACAGAGGCACCCAGCACGTAAGACCTCTTTTAACCCAGCCTCTGCGGACAAAAGCTGGTCCAGCACGTCCAGGAGCCATGCTGACTGCTGACATACTCTCCTACGATCCTCAGGCTACAACCCCTGCACTTAAATGGAACGGCACATACCTAATTATGCCACAAACATTCGCTGCTGTCCTAGGTGGTTTCTCATTGCTTTCCCCTTGACTGCTCAAAACCTTCCTGAAGAAGGTGTTTGCCCTTTTAGGCTCTTTGAGAAGAGCAGCTGTGGTCATTTCTGCAGCGGGAGAGGGCAGCTGTGCGCTTAACCTGGCCAGGGATTGCTGGCAGCCGTCAGTCACCTCTTCTTCCTCAAGCTGGGCACTGAGCCAGCAGTCTTCTCCAGGAACCTCTACGAGCTGAGACAGGCTTATCCCATAAATAAGTCAGGCTCAATTCTTTTATATCAAAACAATATCTTAGCTTTTAATGAGTGCAACTGCCAATACAGAGAGTCACGCATTATGAATCACTATTTTCTCCTTCCTAGCACTTTCTAATTTCCTGCTAAGGAGACAAGCTGAATGGGGTCATTAATCTGAATTAGAAATACCGTGACCTGCTCTGCACTTTATCTGCTAACGTTTTCTGGCATAGCAATATAGAATGGGATTTTGTATTTCAGACAACAGTAGGATGTGAGAAATGTAGGTCCTCATTTGAAATAAGCTCAGGAAGAACTGTATTTTTACTAGCAAACTCTTAAATTTAAATGCAGTGCAGGGTGCCTCTGTCTTGCAGCATCACAGAAAATACGTTGACCAGACAGCAGATGACATGTTCTTTAAACAAGCTGGCATGGGGACTTTTCTCCTTTACCTTCCACTTAAATATTGGAATATTTTTGAAAATACATAGATGAACGAGATCACAAAACAACTATGAATAGAAACATAAGGTATTAAAATATGAAAAGCATATAAATAATAACAACAACATTCAGCAAATTAATGAAAAATGCTGTACCTAATCTTATTTTCCATTTACAATGCAACTTTCCTCACTTGGGACCCCAAAGGCCCTGATAAAAGATAGGTCATGCTGGGTCTATGCTTTTCAAGCGGAATTGCACTCTGATCTCTACGGAGAGGTGTTCAAAGACACAAACATGATATAGCCCAAGGGGTCCAATATCTGAAAACACTTATGCACTCAAGCTTTGCTTTCTTTTTTTATTATTACTTTTTATTAGAGTAAAATGGAAAGTGCAAGCTTTAGTCATGGAGTACATTCCCACTGTGCGAGGCACAGGACAAATTCGGACCAACAAAAATATATGGCCAGAACTGAGACCTAAGTGTTGCCCAGACTTCTTGCCAGCCGTTTTACAAAGGAATGCACCTCCCTCAAAATAACTTTCCGCAAATGGATAATCCCTGCAAAGTCAGTGGGAGTTTTCCACAGGATTTAAGCTGCTCATGGAAACAAGAATTTCCAGCATCCAGCCCAAGGCCCTGATGAGCTCGTACGCGAGGTTGCCCGAGTTTCCAGAGCTCCTCTAGCAGGACTGGGCCCAATTCAGAGAGCAGCATTTGCGAACGACCGTGCTGGAACAATGAACAGCAGTCACCCGGGACTCAGCATCCTGAACAGCAGCAGCACGAAGGGAAGTTTTGGCTGAAGATACTGAAGCAAATGCCGCACATATATCTAACGCGACAGAACACAGCCAATTCTCACTACAAATTATTCCATAATTATTCTCCGTTCCCTATATATATTTGAGAAGCCAAGAAGATTAAAAGCCAGTAGTAAAACTTTTTTTTTCCCTTATTTCTTTGGTAAAGTCCTAATTTTCTCCTGCCTACAGCAGTTTTACTATGCCAAAATCCCTTCAGCATTTAGTTCTACTTAGAACCAAGTCATTTTTCCTCTGACCCAGACCTCTGCCTCCCAGGGTGTTAAAGTTATTATCAGGTTTTGATATCATGTTAGACAGTTCTGTTTCACAGTGTGAACATTTTTCAGCTCTGCAAACCTTGTTGCTAAACATGTATTAAGACAGACTACAAATTAGAGCCAAGTAAGTTAATTAAGGCAGAAGAGACAGTTTTTCAGTGGTTCAGATTTCTCTGTGTTTCAGTCACTGCTTGGCTGTGGCTCTGTCCTTCTCAAGAAGGTTACAAGTAACTCCTATTTCAGCAGCGGCTCAGGCTGCTGACATGACAGAGGAGAGGGAGAAAAGTTAATGCTGCACTCCTGAAGTTTACGGATACCAAGAAACAGATTTTAAAATTGCAGGTTAAGATCACTCCAATTTTTGTAGAACAGGTTCTTCTACGAATGAGCACTGCTGTCATGTCCTCCTCCCTCGTCCTTGCATACCACACGGCAGGAGAACATGAAATAAAATGTTAGATCTTGAAAGAAGATGAGCATTGATGGGTGAGCTGATTTCTTCCCTTATTTGACATAAAGAAGTTTTCCACGAACGTCAGAGTTTTTTCTTCAACGCATACAGATTGCAAATAATGCAATGTACAGGCTACAGAACCATTTTTTTTTTCCCTATTTCTACTAACATGTGACACTCACAACAGACAGGATGGAGCTGGAGAAAATGAAAAATGCCTTTATAGCTTCCCACCACTTGCTTTCTTCTTAAGTTTACCCTCCCCACATCTCCCTTTCTTGTAACCGCAACATAGAAATTCCCATATACGATTGAACTACTTCCTCTGACTCAAAAAGACATTTTGTGCTGAAAAAAGATTAGAGAGGGCAAAGAGATGGAAACTCCTGTCTTTTTTTTTTTTTTTTTTTTTTTTTTTAATAATAAACATATACACTGGCCTACAAGCTAAAAAGAGCAAGGTAGCCTTTGAAAGCCTGGGTGTACTCAGAAGTAACCTATCTGTTGTTTAATCAGTTCTGACTTCCTTTTATTTAAGGGAAAGAACTGCAAACTGCAGTGCTGGTGACCTGTGGTTTGACAACTGGTTTAGTATCGGGAAACAACTTGGGCCAGCACTGTTTTGTTTTATTTTTTCCTATTTTCAGCCTTTGACTCTAAAGTCCGACTTTTTCGGTCCAGCTTTACAGGTTACCATTGTCACCAGGGCCCATACAAACACTCACTCATGGCTGTGCCCCCCTGGCTAAGCACATCAAATAGTCTTTCCTCAACTTTGAAGATGATCCAAACAGTCATCTCATCAACCGCCTTTATTGCACACTACTAACCTTTGAGGAATTTCATTGTTTCCTCAAGGAAAACCTCATGATTTTCCACTGACACGTTTCCATTGCTGAGCAGCGCTTCTGTCCTCACAGCGGGTCACAGCACGTTAAGAATAATAAAGTCTATCCCCAGGTGAATTCTGTGTCCAGTTTGAGTTGTGACACTAATCGGTACATCCTAAACTCTCTACTATAAATCCCAGTAGAGCTGTAACACATTCTAACACTTTTTTTCTTCTTCTTCTTACGCTGCCATCCAGTTTTTCCAAAGGAAACACAGCAGCTCTTTTCATGAGCTTATTGAGAATTTCGGAGGCTGACACTCAGCCATGCAGTAATTCCTAGAAAAAGTAAAGCAGAACAACTGAACATTTGAACTCCCACAAATAACCTCCACGATGATTTTCCACATGACCCAGATGAATTATTTTTAGAACCAGAAAAGTAGCTTTATTCTCTATTTCCATTTAGTCCTTGTGATGTTGGATAGGACATTCAGTAAGGACGAGTATTATTATTTCTCCGTGATGTGTATTCGTTTGGAAAAACTATAATTCCTAGAAGTACCAGCATGATGAAGACATGCTGTTCTAAGCGCTGTGTAACTTATGGTAAGAGACAGCTTCTGCCTCCTGACAAATTACAATCAAAACAGATGAAACAGAGAAAACAAGAGGATGAGAAGTCTCTTTTGCAGGCAGGGGATCTTCCCTAGTTTCCAGTTTTGCCACACAGTTTTGAGATAGGACAAGCCATCAATCCTTCTAGACCTTAGACTCTACTCCCTGTTCAATCACAAGTGTCTTCTGCCTTGACTACCTTGCTATGAACTGAGAGTTTTTGGCAAAGGCACTCAACTGCAGCTTTTCCGAGGGCCACCTAAGGTCCAACAGGCAACCTCCCTCTACCCCTGATTTTTCTTGTCCTTTTTGCACTCTCCAGCACTTGGGGGTATTAGGTGCCACTGAGTGGTCATGGAAGAGGCTCAGTGGTGCAAATCAGACCGTCACATTCCCAGTTTTGACAGCCCCACGACTTCAGAGCCCACCAAAATTGATGTTATTTCCATAGCATCTCTGTTCTATTCACTTCTCGGCCAATACACGTTGCTCAAAAGCACAGCAAATAAAAACCACTTAGGACCACCTTGCGGGACCCCACCAGTTCTTGTATCAAACCTTCAATTATTGTCATGCTAAGGGGAGATCTACAACGTGCTATCCTGCACGATACAGTAATACTTCCCACACAAATTTACTTGACTTATTTGCTAATCTCTTATTATTTCTACAGCCTGAGGACAATCAACAGCCAATGACAAATGCTGTGTAAGCAGCTTTTTCTGTATGAAACTACACAGAACTTTAATTTGCATGCCGCAGTAAATGAAGCCATAAATTCTATTTACTGTAAAAGCCCATTACTATACATCATATTACAGACTAACACAAATTCTGGCGCATGCAACTGAAATGCATTGCAGCAAATGGTTGTGGAGGAGCTATGGAAGTGTGGACAGTGTGATCTATTAAGTCCCAAGAAAATGCTGCTGCTGTCCACAGATGGGTGATTTTCTTAGCAATTTTTTTTTTTTTTTTTGCAAGACAGAATAAGGTTTGTGCATTGAAAACGTCTGAGATCAAACATAAAAACATAATAAATATAATTCCGAGATCAAATATAAAGGCTCCTGCAAATACCTCACCAACTATTTTAATACCTATGTTAGTAGCTAATAGCGAATGCAATCCAAACCTATTTATAAGCCACTCATTTATTTTGGAAAAAATTTCTAGAACTGGTACACGAGCATTCATTTACCCCCACTGCTTTTCTCCCTGTTATCTACTAGAGCAATCATGCCGACAGCAAGATGCAAGGAACCTATTTCCATTTTTAAACAGTTTCCATTTTTACTGCCTTTTTCCTGAAGTCTTAGCTTTCCAAAGGCCGCTTCCCTAGGACCTATGAGCTCCATTTGAAGTCCATGAAAACCAAGGGGACGCATCAGTTGGTTAAAATAGGTTTGGGATTTGTGCCTAGGTTCCCAGCACAGGTGAACCAGGACCCGGTTCATCTCTGGGCTCTTCCTTAATATTCAAAGTACATCAAAACCTCCCATAGCATTTATATTCCTATTTCACGGAATAAACTAGTCTACACAGACCTTTTTGTGCTGTGAAACATTGCAGATGAAATACCTTGGCTCAGCGAATGGTTCTCTTCAAAGCTTTCACGTCTGCAGTTTCTCTCTCTTGTGATATCCAGTTGACACATCAATAGCAACACTGATACCAGTTCAGTATCCACATTTAATACGCATTTGTTTCATGTCAGATTTATTACAGATCTACAGAACCTAATTATATGCACTCAGTTTGGTACTGACTTTTAAGTCTTGCTTTGTTAATCGTGTTAATTTATTGGCTTTCGTGTTGGGTTTTTTTTTCCTGTTTAAAAAGGTGGCTGAACATTTGAGTGGTTTTTAAGCTAAAGAAAGATTCCACGAGAATAATCACTTTTAAGAAACCACTGAAAAGCTTCTGTGAGAGCAACACAATTTACAGTGAATCAAAAGAAAAAATTCCAATTACAGAATTTTAAATTTAGGAATTTTGTACCGTGGATTTTACTTTGTGGTCTCATCCAAAATAGTGCAGAACACTTCAGAAACTCGTGAAATTTCATATGTCATCTGTCCGTTATATATAAGCGCATGACACACCACGCTACTTAATTTAATCAAGTTGTATTAATTTGCATGTTACAAAAGGTTATCTTGCTTTTATCCTCATTTTATGGGTAGAAACAGTTAAATGATAGACTGTAGGAATGTCACAGGAGAGATCTGCGTCTCCCTCACTAACGTGCAGGCCTACGCAAAAATTCATTTACCGTGAAAACACACGCAGGAATATTCCCAAAACATTTGACAGACAAGACAAAACCACCTTATCAGTCCTTCTTCCTTTGCCCCTTTCCACGAGCCCTTCTCTGCCCTGTTCTGGAGAAAATTAGATTATTTTTAATACAATGTGTCGCGACGTTACTGTTGTGTTATCCCAGCAGGGAGCAGGCTGCTGGTGAGAGCCGGCGCTCAGCAGGGACCAAGCGGTGCTGCAGCTGCACTCTGTGCATTGTCCCACCAGGTGCTGCGCCGCTCTCGGAGGGAAAACTCACTTGGTTTTTTTTCCCCTGATCCCCTTCCACCACTCACGGTTAGAAAGAATTTGGGGAGAAGTTAAGACTCCAAGGGGAGTGGGAAGGCAAAATAAATTTTAGGCGGAACTCTGGCACCTGGTAGGTGGCACAGTGCAAAGAGGCTGAGCGTGTCCCAGCCCGGCAGGAGGGTGCTGCGCCCGCAGCGCAGGGCTCTGCGCGGCCCCAGCGAGCAGCAGCAAGTGGCCAGGGGTTGGTATCTGTACCTCCTAAGCCAGGCACTGGCGTCCAGCCCAACGCCACTAAACTCAGGAGGGCTCTCCCCACTGCATCCACAGCGATTAGACCCCTGCGCGGGGAGAATTCTGTACTAGGCATAAAGTTTTTATTCTTTTTGGGGGGACAGTCTGTGAACCTCCTCCTTCCAATGAGTACCCACATAAGGATGAATTTACATTTTGCTGCTCTTTCAGTTTGCAAATGTAACAAAACAATTCAATCTGCCTTTTATTAATAGCAAAAATCATTATCATCATCAACAAGTCAGGATTTAGAGAGGCTTTTTTTTTTTAGCTTTTGTTCCTTTTTGTACCTCAGTGAATGAAAACTCTGATTCTGGAGAGCCCAAGAGAAATTCAGCCGTAATTCAAGCAATCATATCCACATCTCCAGGAGTGTGCAGGGTCAACGTGCCGGATTCTGTTTGCTTAGGAGGCTCTCATCATTATCTGATTTCTTTCTCTCCACGGTTAATGGCTGTACCCAGAAGCACGTTCCATTTATACAAATAGCATTTTAGTTCTTTAATTAAAATGCAGCATAATCAGGAGCAATTGAACAGACATCACCGAGGCACAAGACAGAGCAGCTTGTAACACATAAGCCACAGTATTAAGGCTGTGGACGATTTTCATTTGTTTCCTTATTAAGGAACATAAATGAAGCCTTATATTACTTGAGGATGCTTAGAGAACATAGGTATGAGCACTTGGTGGCTTAATCACTTCCAGGCCGAAGACTATTGGTAATTTCTTTAATTACAGTACAACTAATCAAACACAGAAAACTCAAAAGAATTGGCCGGTTCCTATGGATTAGACCGCAGGGGTCCCACCTAATTTCAGCGACTTAACCCACGATTTCAAGTAATGTATTTCAACTCGAACTGCAGAACAAAACCCAAAGCTGTACAGCAGATGGTGAGGTTACTATACCATTTTCTGTATTTTTATTTAATACAGCTACAGCTGAGGTTCGGTGGGAAGAGAATATTAACAACAAAGTAAACTTATCGAATGAAGTCTCTTTCTATGGAGCTAGTATAATCAGTTTAAACTTGCTGCAAAAACATAAATTCATAAACTCTTAAAAGCCACCTAGTTTCAACCTTTGTTCAAAAGAGCAAATACAATTGTCAAAGCAAATGCAATTGTATGAACTGCTTCTTTTGTCTGTTTTAAGGCATTAGTGTTTAAGACTGGAATTTCTTTTCTTTATATTGCTACTTAATTACATTTATTTAGGAGTTTTTTAATGTATAAAATAAGGTACTGTCACTAGCTTAATATTTTCCTGAATTGTAATCTAATTAATTTTCTAATTACTTTTTTAATATGCCTTTTTAAATATTTTTTAAAGTCTTTTATAAAAACAAGAGCTTTATACTTGGCTAATTCTGACATAAAAAAAGAATGAGATCGGCGAATCAGGGATCAACTCTTGCTAGAGAAGACCTAAAGAATCTTAAATGTATTCACAGTGACACGTGGAATAATAATTACTTTTACACGGCGCTATAATGGAGGAGGTAATAGAGCATATTACAATGCATGAAAATAATACCACCTTTAATCCGACATATGGTTTTCATGAAAGATGAACTTAAATTACAGAGCAACCAGGGGAAGAAAAAAAGGAAGGCTAGCAAGTGAACATAGGGACAGACAATTTACTACCTTAATATTAATACAGAAGGAAAAATATCTTTCTGGAAAAGCCTATTCACACAAGGATGAAAAGTTAAATTTCAGGGAAATTCCCTTCATCAAATACAGCTATTGGAAAGAATGTAAGCGCAATCCTTTGCGCTCTCATCTTAAAACAGAAAGGAACTGCCCAAAGACTTTCAGATACCTCTAGATTTTCGTGGCTAGTTTGTAATATGGATTGCTGCATCTCGATTCTCCAGGGAACTTGGTATCCTCCTGCTAAATCTCATTTATAGTCCAGCCAATTCTCACCTTGAATTTTCTAGGAGCCTTCTGACCTCAGGTGCACACAGTTAATTCTTCTTAGTAATTTATCTTATCCTTCTTTTCAGCTAATTCAATTACTTCTTGATTAGTGATACAAGAAAAGAAGAAAATAAGACTAGTATATCATTAATGAGCAGAGTCAGGAAATTCGCCCGAAGGTTTCCACGAGAGGTCTCTTCAGCGGACCCCAATGATGTCAAAATGAATGGGGGATCTCAGTGCCATCCTCCGGAGTGGCCCTGATGCAACAGGACTGGTTATACGCCGCTGATGTTCACTTGAGCTGGTCTTGCTCAGCGTATAGCCAGTGCTATGGGATTCCCTCATCCTCCAGGGTCTCTGCAGTAGGACACCCTAGCCAGGCCAACGCGCATCTGCTACCTCTGGTTCTTGAGGCAGCACTTGGAGTACAATTTACTTCAGTGCCTCACCTCAGCACGCTCACTGCCACATAATATTCGGGGTTTAATTCTCTGGCCGTCAGTCCTCTGCCCTTATTCTGGTCTCTGGTGCCACCACATAGCTCCCCCTCCCACACTCCGTTGTCGCAGAGCGCTGCCATTGCCCAGATACCAACCAAATGATGCTTGCGTACAGACAAGACTGCCTTTCGTGTCTGCTGATAGTCTTTCACCACTACATATCCATTAAACGTGGATTAGAGAAGCAATCAGAGCATTTAAGGAATAATTACTGAGTACTGATTTCTGCAAAGGAACGAGACAAATTAGTTATGAGGTAAGTATGGGGAGATCTTTTCAGGACTTTTGTAGAAGGAACAGCAACAACTGTAAGGATTGATTTTTAAGAAGAGTTTCCAGTCCACCCTGACTCTGGCTAAAATTTTCAAGAAAACAACACAACATCTTCAGACAAATACCAAGTTAGAATAAACTAGTTTAGCCTCTGGTAAGCACAAGAAAGTATATTTCCTAATATAAAAAGAATTTTAAAGCCTTCTTGGAGCAAATGAAATGAGGAAGACGACTGGTTTGTGACTGCAGAAGATCTAGACCGGGAAATAAACACCTCTTCCCCTTTGGAGAGTCGTGCAATTTCCCTGAATCCCAATTCCCCAGTTGAAAACTAGGAAGAATGACACTTCATTATCTTATGCAGATATTCTAAAAATAAAGACACTAGTGTCTCAGAGAAGGCTAGGAACTGTGTAAGTCACAGACAGAGAGCTGGAGACAGAGCTGACAGTTAACTCAGACATTTGCTTATTCCAGAAATGTTGGGTTTGAGTTATCCAAGTTAAGATGTAGTACTGCATGCGAATGCAGTGAGGCAGACTGTTCTCTGAGACTGTGAAGCCCAGAAGTAATGAATGATTTGCTGCACGTGCGTTCATGATGAGCTTTGCTGACTACTGAAAGGTTTAATCAAATACACAGAGGGTTCGCAAAATGTTTGAGCAGATACTTAGGCAGCCCATTCCTTCTCCTGTCTGCACACTTAACAACACGTGCTCCTTGTACTCTTAAAGCAGTCCGCTTTGCTTTAGCTCCAGCCAAAGAGGATATGAGAGGAAAGTGGAAGGCAAATTCTGCTGGTCCCAGAGCTCCAGGGAGTCCTCCTACTAGTTTTTTCAGTCGCACCGTTAAAAGGCCTCCTCACCGGCAACTTCAGAGCTGCTCAGCAAGTCTGTGCATACAGGAGAAGAGTTTGCTCCTACCAGTCTCCTCCAGTTGGAAAAGGATTGCTCTTCTAGCAAATACCACCAAATGCTAAAGCTGCGCACTGCTGCACTATGGCAATGTGCGAGACGCAACATTTAATCTTGTAAGTGAAAACTATAATAAAATGCATATGCTCACGAAGGTTAAGAAGTTGATATGTAGCTATACTAAGCTAACTGTAATTTTGGTGCACAAAATAGAGATTATGAAGAATATAAAAAGGCATCATTTTCCACCTTTTAAAATTGCTACAGACACATGCACAAAGGCAGATTACCTGAGAGTTTTTAGCATTCATCTATCTGTCCGTTAATATCATAAATAGAATATTGTTATCTCCAGTGCAACTAAAGGATGCTACAAAAGGGGATTTCAGATAAAGAGTGATGGAGAAAGCTGATGAACCTGACAAAAATAAACATTCTGTAAAGATGAAAATGTTTCTGCTATCACAGATAGAATATAGTAAATACTACTTACAGCCAGAGCAGTGTATAGTCAAAATTATTTTACAGAGTTTGCCACGTGGTACCACAGCAGCCTTAAATATTTCAGCAATCAAAAAAGGTCTCACCTGGTGTCATGCTCAGATTCATGTAAGTACTCTCCTGGTTATTAGCTCAAGAACCAAGGACATGTCATAGTCTGGGGAGACTTGAGCTCCAGAGCACATTTCAAATGAAAAAATTCACACCCTGCCTCAAGAAACTGTATTTTTCTCAAGCAGCAATTCAAGATACCCCAAGTTCTCCAGTACCATTGCAGCTCCACTCTCTTTATATTCTCTAGTGCTACCATACGCTTGGCTTAAAACCAGGGACTGCTTTAATCAAGGCTTATTTGGCCGTTGTACTTTTGGAATTAGGAGATCACCAAAGGACCCAGCTTAGTATAAGGACAGTGAATAGGAACGACTTTGGTTTAACAGGGAAGTATAAATTCTGACTAACGAGGATGCATCCACCTTGTGCCAACTGGTTAAGCGGTGCTTACGCAGATGTTTAATACATACAAACATCTCAAATCCAATCTTTTAATTAAAAAATTATCACAAAAATGAAGATGCTCAGCTAAAGACGACTGCTTCATCCAATGTCACAGGCATCATTTTATTATTTCAATCAAGTCTTTGAAGCGTAACTTTGAGCAGTGTCTTCTTCAGCCACAACACTAGAGGGGACCCTATAGTATTTATACAGTGTCACATATTGGTTATTGGATGAAGTAAAACGGTCCGGCCAGCGTTAAGCTGTCATTGCCACGTCTTTGTTATGTGTAGCGGTAGAGTACTCTGCGCTGCTAGAGGCGAAACCACAACCAAACGAACTGCTCCATGTAAAGCAAGGAAAAATTATTTGTTTTCCTTTGATCCACAGGAACAGGAAACTTTTCCAGGGAGGAATGAGCCCATAGCCAGCAGCAGACTATTCACTCCCTCCCTCCCTGTGCCTGCTCGCTGCTGGCCAGCGCGGCGGGTCAGAAAGGAGAGGGAGCACGGGGCTTCTCCTGGCACAGAAGAGGATTTGGGAGAGCCCCGATGTCCACGCTCCTCCTGCACTGTATCTGCTGGGCAAGGATCTCCCACCCAGCTATAAGCCATGTCCTATTCATGCCATACGGTGCTACGCAGCTATTTTGGATGCGCTGCAGACATTCTGTATGTAGATGTGTATATCCTGTAGGCATAAACTTAGCGACCACTGTTAGGGAATTTGTTGAAGGAGCAGCATTTCCTAGCAAACGCACATTCGTAACTCTCCCTGAAACAAGGGTTCCAGTATAACTGTGGTCAGACTCTGGTCCAAAGGAAGCTATGCATATTTATATTCTGGAGACAGATTTGAGCCCTTAGTATCTTGTTTTCCATATTAACTTTAACAAAGCATGCCTTTTCCAAGGCTTGCTAATGAGCCTAGCATACTTAGGGAAAAAATGTAAAATATACAAACAAACTCACTGTCAGATGGGTTTTTCCAAGGCCTGGACTGAAACTCAGAGAAATAAGAAATAAATGTTATGTCCCTCCAAATATCTTACAAACTCTGACGAAGGAAAAAAAACCAACCTTGATTTTCTGGCCAAATCTCCCAGCTGCTTTTGCAATTCATAATGGGTCTGGCTGAAGAGTTGATTCATTTTTATAAATCCAGTTCCTTTTCACAAAAATGTTACTTTAATAACATCCAAATCCTGATTATTTTGTACTTAAACCCAAACTTTGTTAAAAGACAGTGCCTTTTCCTGCAATGCACTTTCACCCAACATATACGAAAACACCTCTGAGTTTCTTTTGGAAAGAGAGTGCCCCTTCCAGAACTAGCGTTGTTACTTAGAGATTGGGATGAGTGCATTTGAGAAGAAAAATAATAAATCAAGATAGAAAGACAGCATCTGAAATCCTGGTGATGAGTAAAACTGTCAAAACATGCACGACACTGAAGCTTCAGAAACCACGTATGTTCAAAATTCAACTAATTGGTGAACGATCAATGCAAGCTCCAAACTGACAATATCACTCCAAATGCCAGAATACACAAATGCCAGGTTTTGAAGAATATATTTTATTGTATTTCAATGCTAATCAGCACTAGATTCTCAAGGATTCTTCTACCTTTTTGCAGGTGTAACATTTTCAAAGACAAGACTCACTAGCTAACTTTTTCTGGTTTTCGTGTAAGTTCAGGAGTAGCACGTATTTTGTACCTAAACTGTTGTAAGCAGAAATCAGAAAACATTTTTGTTATACACGCACACAGTTATTCATGCAATTCTATAACTTCTGTGCGCAAATACATGCATTGCAAATACACGTGTGTTCTAATCTGACTCACCTGAGCATGTTCTCCTCAACATTAATTTTTTCCTGTCAAATGACACAAAAATAACCGTATAGGAACCGAATGCGTTTCTCAGAAATGCATATGCTAAGGCTTGCCACAAAGCCTTTTTCCACTTCCAAGCTCCATTACTCAAAATAGCTGTAGCTCTGAAGTATTTCCAAAAGGCTGGCAAGACACAAAGCAGCTTTCACATGCGACTTGCAGCCACTTGTTTCTCACCTACTAAGTGATGTGAAGGGGTCTGGGGAGGTCTTGACCAGATGAAACCTTTTCTCCACCATGTGCACCAGAGGTCTGTACATAGCTACTTCTCATAATGTGCTTGCCTGCAGCACAAACACCATACTTACAGAAGTAAGTACTGTAACTTCTGACATCTTATAAACTTTTTCTGAAGGACAACACAACGGATCTTAGCCAGGGTATCTCTAATGCCACTGCATAAAAGAAACAGCCACTTTCAGCCCTCAAATAAAAAGTCCACAGAATTTTGCTTGATGAAAATTTAGGAAACAAGTTTAAATGTATCACATTAAATCACACCAGCATTTGCAGACTGTTCTTCAAAGAAGCTGCCTACCAAGGGCAAAAAGCAGTCACCTGAACGGGGATTATCACCAAACAGAGATTTAGATGGAAATTTAGCTTCCTCAGTTCTCCAGCTAGTCTTTGTTAGGAGGACCGCGCTTCTTGCCATACTTCCTGAGCATGTCCTCACTTTCTACTCTATAGCACAAGCCACAAGCACCTCCCTGTTCACTTGTGTTAACATTAGACAAGAGGCCAGCTCAGCAAACCAGATCTTCAGAAGCTGAAGGAAGAGCAAAGACAGCACAGAGTCTGTCATACAGCCAACCTTACAAAGTCTCCCCAGGTGCCGTACCATGGTATGGTTTGAACCGAGTGCCATCAAGCACACACAGGCAGCCATCACCAAAAGAGTGAAACAGCAACAGCCTGGAGCTCAAAAGCTCACGTCTCCTCTCCTCAAAAGTCAGTCCTGTGGTATTTCAGGGAGCAGGGCTCCAAGCCGAGCACCAGCAGACCTACAGGATGATGAGGACTGAGAATTCCAGAGTTTGCTGCTCCAAAAATACACTGTTTGACCAGCCTGCTGTCAGAGCCGATTCCTACTAAAACAAACATTTAACATGTGCAAATACTAAAAGATGAATTTCCTGTTTGAACAGTCAGCACAACAGAATATTGCCAAAAGAATCATTGCAACATCTGTCAACGTAACCGACCAACTACCAGCCAGAAAACAGGACAACCGTGCTCTGTCATCAAGAGACAGGAAGAACGTCCCAGCAAAGCCTTCCTATATCAAATTCCACCACGGAGACAAATGACTAGCAGGGCAGGGCGCAAGCAAGACAGCTGCTGCGATCTCCTACCCAAATAAGCCAATAATCAGCTTGGGAGCGAAAGCACCTTTGGCACTTAGCTCAAGGGATACATGAAAGCAGCAAAGGAACCACTCTCCGGGCAGTGACAAGTTTGAGACCCGTTCCGCTCTCCCCAAAAATGCACCGAGTTGCTTATGACCACGGTGCCACTTCCCTCAGACATCTCAGTTAACAGAGCTTACAAGCCTGGCCAAATGTCCACAGCAGATATGTAAAGACATTGTAATGATGGCAATGACAAGTCATTAGTATCAACAAAAGACCGTGCTTCAATTTTTTTTTTTTTAATATATATTTCCAAGGTCCTTGCTCATTTTCTAAGCATTGACATATTCATCATCACTCACTTTGAATCAACTGATAGTAAAAAGGTTTCATCTAAGTTTTGAGGGGAAGTAGTTATTGCTGGCAGCTCTTTGCACACTTCTGCTCAACAGAAGGAGGCGTGTGCTGGTACCTGCAGGTGTGTCACAGTCCTCAACACGTCCTTCTTGCAGGACGGCATGGACTCACTCTGAAAAGCTGTCTGTGTGTGCAGCGGGACACTCTCACGCCATAAGCGATGTCACTTTATCAGTAGAAATGATGCTGATGCGGCTGTGGGGTTTTTTAACCTATTTCAGGAACGAAAAATTCCTCTATAGCCTGAGTACCTGAAAAGTTATTACAGTTGTGTGCAGTGAAAGGGTAAATGTTATCAATTTTGCTTTAAAAATGATGTAAAAAAAGCAGAGGTAGCCAAATTAAATCTAGGCTAAGTAGACCAGCCAGTTAAAGAATCCTCCAGTGCCAAGGAGGAGGTTTCTGGGCACAAATGGCCAGGGGAAAATTTCCTTTGTGAACTTGCTGCCAGTGGAAACCTGGTGAAGAATTTTCTGAGCCAGTTCTTACTATTGTGGCGTATGGAAAATGCCAGGAGAAAAAGAAAAGAAAGAAAAAAAAAAACAAGGAAAGGAAAAAAAAAAAAGAGTGTGGCAGAGGGGTTTACAATATCTCAGCTAGAATATGCTAGAGGAAGACTAGCAGTAGCAAGACAGCTCATTTCCAAACGCTCTCCCCCCGCTACCTGCACCGAGCCTGCAGGGAGGAGCAGAGCTCGCTGCCATTTCAGCCACAGCTTGCGTGCCTGGGATTTGTAAATGTGAACGGGGCCCTTAACTTCCAAAACCCTTTTTCCTGTTTCTATTTTAAACTAAAAGGAGCCACTCAGAACTTGTAGAAGGCGGCATGTCCATAAATCTCTCCAGGCTCAGGGCATCTAAACCGCCAGCAAAAAATGTTGCGTTTGCAATTTGTTGCAAGTTTGCTGACTGCTATTTGTAACATTATAAAATCACAGAAAGCAAAAATGGAAGGGGAGAAAACCCCCAAGCAATCGCCACTGTTCAGGACTGACACCTGCATTAGTATATCTAACATTTCCAGTGTTTTACAGCTTGCTTTCACACATTGCTGATGGTAGTTTCCCTTGTTTCCTTTGGGAAGCCACCCCCCGAAATAATGCACCTCGTTATTAAGAAGCTCTTCTCAATATCCAAACTCAGTATTCTTTTTTCCTTAATTTTATCTTACCAGTCTTAATCATGCTTTTTCCCCTTGTTCTAAATTACTCCCTTATTACTTTGATATTTAATGTTCTCCCTCTCACTGATAATCAGTGGAACAGTTACATTCAGAAAAACCCAAGATGAACACAATTAATTAATGGGAAAATTCTGTAAATGACTTTCTGCATAAATAAAGACCCCACTTGATAATTAGCCGCTTACCATTCCTGCACAACAGCAAAACCTATCCCGATAGTTTGGATTCAATTATTTGACACGCAGTTTGCAGGATAAAGACCCAAACGCATCTTTAAACCCACAGCGTGGCTATTGAGCAGTTTCTTGAAGACAGGACACGCAGTTTGAAGCAGTTAAATCCAGCTGGCTGAATGATCCATACAGCTGTGGCTTCCCTCAGCTCTTAAATAAAATATTAGGGTGTGTTTCTATTGTTTGTTAGCTGTCATCAGCCCATCTTTCAGCTGACGGAGGTTAAAGGCTATGTAGATTCCTGGGACAGCTGTTTGGTAATTGTCACAGCCAGTTACTTGGTAACCCACGAACGGCAATCTCAGGAGGTAGATTCTTGGTTGCTAAGCGATAAATTCAGGTAAAATAACCTTTTCCTGGATTTTATTGCAACTACAGGCTCCAACTGTATAGTCCAAAGCTCCTTTTTTTTCTCTTCCCAGGGACAGGATTTAAAATTATTGCTGAATAACTTTTCTGGGATCTTATGCAGCATTCAGCATGGGTGATATGAAGTGGCACTATATTCCACTCCTATTTAAACGGATAAATCTCCAACAGACTTCCTACAGCATGGTGCAGTGGGTGTAGTTAATTTGCTGGGTATAAGAGAGTGATTTACACAATAACAGGCTGAGGAAAACAGAAAAAGAGGCAGGCCCCCCTGCAAAACAGACTTTGTGTTCCTATTTCCTTCCCCTTTCTTGGTTTGGGATTTTTTTTTTATTCTTAAGAAAATGCAACATACAGGTTTGAGCTGAGCCAGGTGCTTTTGTGACTAATGCTTGCTAAGCAAGCCACTGAAGACCTCGCTGTCCTTGGCAGCGTTATAGGGGTCAAACTTCCACGTGTACCTGTGGTTCTTTAGCAATTTTTCCCACATGTGTGTCACAAGCAGGAGCTCTCAAACATGATCTCCGCTTCAGTGCCAGCTCTTGGTGTTCCTTTATTTCTTCACCTATGAAATGGAGATACTGGCAAGCCTTATTTTTCTACATCGCAACCTTATTTATGAAGGCCTTCGAGGGTGAAAGTCTGCTCTTGTCCAACAGACTCATAATTTTCTGCTGTTTCATTAGCAGAGATACAGCTGTGCACAGTGGGGATGGCAAGTCACCGGCGATGGGTGAGAGAGAGACGGGGTGAGCTTGGCCCTGGCTGTCAGCAGCTCGTCCTAACTCCGGATGCGGTATTTGTGCGTGACCCCGTGCGGAGCAGCGTGGGCTGGCTCCTGGGGTGGGCTGATGGCTTTCCATCATGGGGAAAAGGGCAGCTGCTCTGCCCTCTCTGCTCAGGGAATGGTAAATGTCCCTGGCTGCTTCAGCTCTATCTTACACAAACACGCTTTGCAGTTCCGCCTGGTCTTTCCATTTGTATTTGCAACAAAGATATTATTATTGGTTGCTACAGGAAAAATCCTTTCTACCCCTTGTCAGCGTTATTTATTAATTCTCATGTCCATCTTCAAGGAAATTAATAAATCAACATCGCTTTCCTCCAAAAGAGGAGAAAAAAAAGCAGTTGGCTGAATTGGCTGCACTAACCCCATCTTGCTATTACAAAGCAGGACAGGAAAGGGTTACGGTTAGGGTTTGGCTGCTGGGGGCACAACAAAGGTTCAGCATGGGCTTCGGCTTAGGAGCACGGTGTAGCTGTCCGCAAGATGAGTGCAGCCACCTCCATGTGTCTATCAGCAAGCATAAGCGGCCACCAAAGGCAGCGGTAGTAGCCCAGGGAGTAGCTGACTCCCCTTTCTAGGGGCCTGTGACCAGCGTGAAGAAAATCCCATCGCACTTCTCATAACCGCCCACCTTCTCGCAGAGCGGTGGGCATGGCCTCTCCCATAATCTCTGAAGGAGGATGACGCGGTGGTCCACGCTCTGGGACCACGCTGTCTATATTCCACTTTCTGGAAACAACCGGCAATGTTGAGGCGACTTCCCAGACACGCTGGAAGGACTGTTACAGGGCTCCCGAGTGACTTACGTTCCTTTCAAGGGGAAGAAATCTAACGTGTTGCCTTGTCCAGACGCTCACACAATAACCTATGATGTGGGAACATGAAGCTTTCAAGAGCTATCAATCTGGCATCACGCGGAGGAACTTTCAGGAATGATTTGTGCAGCCAGTTCTGCTACAAAAACCCAGTGAATAAGACCAATTCTTGCCTCCCTGTCAGCGACTTTAGCATGTTCAGACTTGCCTTATTCCCTTGACCAGTAAGAAGTGAATTCCTCGCGCCATACTAAAAACCTGCCTCAGCCAGCGCCCAAGTGGGTACTGCGGGGACTGGCGAGCGTGATGCATGGGTGCTGGTTACACTGAGCAGTGCATCCATCCTTCTACAGAAAAGACTGACAAAAACCACAACGCAGCATCTCAAAGGAAAAGAAAACCACAAAGAATGGTGACGGTGAGGAGCATGTACATCAAGTATTTCTGTGTTGTATGTGTGCTGCGTCTGCCAAGCTTTCAACCGAAACACCCAGAGCTGTGATGCAAATACACTTTGCTGCAAGAGGACAGACTACAGCAAAACTAGTCTAACGCAGATAAGCCAATTGCCTTGTGAATGCCCAAACGTCAAGCTAGGTGGCTCCAAGGAAAGAGATATAAGGGAACCGTGCCCCTGTAGAAGATGAGTCCTAAAAGCTTGGGAAACGGCGACAAATTCTGAAAGCATTTCTGTCCTGATAGTCCACAAGAAACGGATGAAACGCACTTGGCAATATTCAAATTTAGACCAGTATTTCTTCAGTGTCTTGTCTTTGTGTTATGACCACTGAACTACTGGTGCTGTGCTGATGACGGATACCTCAGCTAGCCAAATAACCCTCCTTTTTTACTAATAAAGGTTGAAGGAGTGAACTGAAACCAGTGAATTGGTTTGAATGAGTAATACACACACACACACACACGTTACAAACCCTGTTGTACGCAGTCACTGTCACAAAGATCACAAAAGTGTTCTCATTTCAATTACTACAAAAATTACTATTGAATATAATGAAGACCTGGCCCGTATGTATACAGAAACAGCAGAAAAGTTATGGTTTGCAGTGAGACAAAAGGCACATTTTTCAGTGACACTACATTTCTGGTGAAGCAAGAAGCTCGTTTCATGATGGCAATGTTCTGCCCTTTTTCCTAAGCAAAAATTATATGAATTATTTTGAATCCAAAATTCATGTTTCCTCCGTTTTTACACTTTTGTTAAAGTTACCTATTCAAAACAGTTGCAACATACATTTGGAGGAAGAAAGTGCATTAGTTAAGGAAGCAATTGCCCCCGCCAGCCATGGGGAGGTGGCTCACTCCAGGATGACGCAAAGTTGTGGTCAGTGCAGGCTGTTCCCTGCAGGAGCAGAGCTGGCTCAGGGAAAGGCTGGTTGAACGGTCCGGCCCTGGTTCCCAACTAGAGAGCCAGTGGCACGCTACCTTTTCAGCTCCAGTATGTGCCATATAGCAAGTGAAGGTGTCTGGCTGGGATTTCTTCCTGATAATTTTAGCTTTACGCTCAATTTCTACAGCCCCAGAAATGCAAAAGCTCTAAAGCGGTATTACTCTTTAAGGTATTTGATTCGCATGCAAACAGCAGATAGAAAATATCACCTGCTTTGGATGTGCAATTGGCAGAAGTCAGGTAAAATGACTGAAATGGAGTCCACACAGCATTTAGTGCAAGACTGCAGTCTAAAGGGAGCGTAGGTCAAAGGAAGAATGGGCAGCGGCTTTCAAATGCAAAAGCACACAGAAGCCAAATACAGTAATTGGGAATGGCACGGGGTAGGCATGGGTCAGATTTTGCATTACAGGCGTTAAAGAAAATACACACGCATTTGCTTACATCTCATTTAAAAGTGTTAACAGATGTGATCAGATTGAGTATAATAATATTCTGCATCCATCTGTAAACCACCCATCCTAACCCATTTCACCTCGTCTTCAAAATGGGGGAAAGTGATGGGATCCAAAAAAAGGGATATATTGGCTTCTGTGTAATCTGAAGCTGATCCAGCACCTACGGAGTCAATGAAAACATTCCTCTTGACTCCAGTATGTTTTGGATCAGGCTCTTAGTAAGAGAGAGTCTTATACCAGGGAATTCTCTATTACTGAAGGAGAACATCTCATAATCTGTCTCACAACCCAGTCTTCCTATTCCTCAAAACCACTTTTTTGAGGAAACAAGGTACCTTCTTTTGTGAGATATTTTCAGGCAGCTTTGAATGCTGAGAAAAATTAACTCAATGCAGCAATCAGACTGATAAAGGGTTAGCAAATATATTTCAAAACGCTATGAAGACCTACCTCAAGAATTAAGCACAATATTATATCTCTGTGTTATGCAGAAAAGAAACAAATGTCCATTTGCCTACAGCAGATTATCATCCTGCGCCTAAGATTCATGTCCTCCCTTAAAATGGCATTATTTGCATATTATTCTTTATCTTTTTGTTAATGTTTCAGAAGATAATTGAACTTCTAATAATCAAGCAATGCCTTCCTCAGAACGGCCAGGCCCTGTTTCTGTTTGCTTATTCTCCTGCTGCTTAGCCAGTAAGCCTACCTAAAGCAGCAGTGATTAAACAAGCCACGACTTTTTGGGACGCAGGCAAATGTAGAGTAGAACAGAGAAGGTGAAGATTTTTAAGTCACACAAACCTTAAAATAGCACCCTCCTCGCTTGTCATTTTTGTACCTTGACAAGATCTCCAGCAAAAAATTTTGCATTTTCAGTCTCACAAAAACCATGGGTTCTCCAGCAATGAGGCAACGGAAAAAATCAATACTTGCCATGTACCATGTAACCAATAGAATAAGGGCAATGATTTATGTATGGATGGATGCAGACTGAATCAGCTGGGGCCTCAAACAGAGGGAGAGAGAGAGAAGGAGAGAGAGAGAAAGAGAGGTGTGGGGGTGAGCTGGACTGCAGCGATTATTCCTACACTATGGCCAGATTTTTTTTTCTGCAGCAATAATCCCCCTCTCTAGCACTGCAGGACATAGAGGAAAGACTAGCAATGTCTGGAATATCTGATGGACCAGCTTTTCTCTTTTTGCCTCAGAATAATGATGCTATGTTGAATATTAAGGTACAGTAAAAAAGGAAGAATGATGTGTGGTCTGCAGTCCTTCAGTCTTCCAGCTACCTCCACCCTAATACAGCCCAATCCAGTGGGTCAACAGGAAATAGTTTAAAGAGAGTCAAATTATCAACAGGACAAAAATGTACCATCACTGCTTCATGACAAGAAAAAGCAGGAAGGGCTTACTGAAGAGAACTACTGTATACCCCAGGAGTTTCTGCTGAGAATATAGTTTTGTAAATTGGATTACCAGGGATACAGCACTATAAGGTATTTAATGACTGTGGTAACTTTTAGGATATCTAATACTGCTGTTGATTTAAAAACAGAACCATCAAGATAGAATTTACTTATCTGTTTGTGTGATGTAGGCTACCAATAAACACTTATCCAAACTATATTCAATGCTTTATTGCTGTACTATTAATAAATATCTAGTAGATGACTTTAAAGTGACAGTAATTTGCTAGAGAAATGTCATACTATTTTATTAAAAATGCCTCCTCTGTAGTTTGTGCAAATTGCTAAAATAAGCCGTAAACATTCTTGCAATGCCTCGGATATTCAGACTGTATTTACATTTTTGAGAATCAGACGTTCATTCCGTACTTTCAATATTGTAGTTTGTCATGAAGTAATCTTGTTATAATTAATATTTCTGCCGCAATTACCACTGATGACTGAATCAATTCTCTTTTCTCCCTTTAACATTTATACAACATTTAAACCTTGGTATTGTCAGGCTTTCCCTTGAAAGGCATAATATTTTTAGATAATGCTATAGAACAATAGGAGGCCACTAGTTAAATACACCACTTATGCAATGTCAGATCAATTAAAGCTTTAAGAATTGTGGTATGTTTAAAAGCCTTGCATTTTATAGATGTCTCTGAATTTATCTGGTCAGAATAACACAGAAATAATTTCATTTCTGACTGCCCACAACATATGTATGATAATATGCTAGCGAGATTAATCATTAGCTACCAAACTACATTTGTGTGTTTTAGGGTGAAAATATCAATGAACACATGAACAAAATTTAATTTAAGTATAAACAGGTTTTTGTTTTCTAAAGAATGTGACTGCATGTGACCAGACTTTGCACTTGAATTAAAAACATTTCTGACTATTTTGCTTTGATATTACCTGCCTAGTTCTTTTATGTAAGTTATATTATGCTTAGCATAACATAACATACACCTGTATGGCCGTATCAAAATAACAGTGGTGCGGTAAAATAATACCCTATAAATAGAGTTTGTATTTCGTTTCCCATTCAGTTGACAATGGCAGACAACAGCCTATTTCAGAGAATGAAACTATGAAACAGGTTATAAACCAGAACAAGTATATACAGCTCACTACTAATTCAGTCAGAAAATTCTTGTTGTGGCAAACACTCAACAGTAACAACTAAGGGTTCCTAGATCCCTCAGTCCTCTATCTTTATTAATCCCACAAATTAAAATCGTGATAAAGTAAAACATTTCTAAGGCCTTAGAATTATGTTAGGCTCAAATGGGAAAAGATGTAGCCTATGTACCAATTAAAGCACGACAGAACACAATCCACAAGTGAAGACACCTTAACAACAACTTCTAATGTAGAAATAATATGGTGTGCATAATTTAAGGGGATTTCTCAAACTCCTCAAAGTACTGAGAACAGGGCAGGTCATCAATAGGCTTACCTTTGAGCAACAATTGTAATTCTTCTCCTCCTGCTCTCTCTCTCCCTTCCATAAACAGAGCAACAGAAGCTCCACGGATGATGATGGACTCTTTTGACTTTTGTTCTGAGCTTCAGCCAGAATGCCATGGACCTACAGCATTTGGAAATGGAGAGGGAATAACGTGAAAACCTTGGCACCAGCCCAAAGGAAAAAGTGAAACAGCCAACGAAACAGGTAATAGTTCTCCACAGCACCACGACCAGGTGAGTTATACGAGCAAACAATGATTTGGAGCCAGTGACACGGAAATTGTTGTTGAAAATTAATGAAAGCATACTGCCTTCGTCCTGGACCTACACTGTTTTGATAACTTGAAATGCAAGCTTATGTACTTCAGGAAATCTGACCAAAGCCATTCTAAGTGCTCACACAGTTGTACATGACTATAGCAGCAGACAGTTCATTTTAAAGCAACAGACAAGTTTACTATCTATAAACAAAAGGCAGGGTGCACTATCACTCCTGTAATTCTACATCCAGACATAATGCACTCTGTGCTCAAAAATTTCACGTGGCAAACAAACTTTAAAAACTGAATGATATTGTTACAATTAGGAAAAGATTAAGAAAATTATCGTATTTGCAATACAGGAAATCATTTTAGTGTTTCACATGAAAGCCTTTTGCATGCACAAATAAATGTTTGTTTCTATCCAGCATACTATGTTCTCTTTTCAAATTACCATTAGAAAATATACTTCAGTTGAAAAGTCCTCTCACGGTAAAAATCCACAGCTGTATTAACAGAAGCTGACACATAAAAATACTGGAGAAAAACAATATTATTCACCATTTTAAAAGAAGGAAAAGATTTTAATATGATGTTTACTGCAACTCACTTCCTTAGCATGCTTTCAGCTTTTATTAGAAGAAATATACAGTTAGGGCACAGACTTGCTCCATTTACACTAACAGTGAGATTATCAGTAATAGTAATGACAGTATTTCAGCTGACGTCTTCTGAGCATTTTAAATACTTGTGCTTTGGGAACAAGACCAAAAAAAAGGAAGCTGGTGTATGACTTTGTGCCACATTCTTAGAAGATGTGTTGTAGCAAATGTGTTAATTTGCATTCATTTTGAATACCAGAAAATATGTGCATACGACTGTGTATTAATATGTCAAACCAAACCTGCTAAAATTTCTTATTTCCGTTAAAAGCGATACGGTAATTTAAAATTGTTTAGGTACACGCATACAGAAACACACATTTAAAACTTTTTCCTGCATTAATTAAAGCATTGTTATTTGTCGCAGAATTTACTTAATTGAAATGCTTTATCGTGCTCTAGAAACTGGAACACTGTAGATCAGCAACACGTAGATTTTTTTATGTCTTCATAATTTTTTGTCTTTGGTCGAAGAACCATGGATATTTGTTAGAAAGTACTAAACTACTTCTGAAAAGGCGCAGCGCTGTCAGCTCCAGCTGAAACTACCAGTTACCGGGGGTAATGAACAGCACAGGATTCAGCCTAACACAAACCGAAGTCGACCAGTGAATTTAACAGAAATGTAATATGGATTGCAAGGTGTCACATTTCATAAACAGTAAAAAGAAAAAAAAAAATCAAAACAAAAGCATTCTAGTACCTGATTTTGAAAATGCCAGATACACAAAAGCAGCACACAGTCTGCAAACAACCTGGTGTTCTCCAGGCCAGGCCTTAGTGTTGTGAAAAAATACGGAAAGATAAATGACCCTCGTTATTTGCCATAGAACAAAACCAAAATATTTGTGTATCAATACCCTTCCTGACCAGTTGGATAGCTGGCGGTTATCATTTGCAGTTACTGTAATTGCATTTATTCTTTGCTATCATTTCCCATACTTAGTGTGCAACATCTAACTGATTCTTTTATCTCATGCAAACCACCCCAGCTCTGTCAACAGCTCTTGAATTTTTAAAGAGGTACCCTCTCTCTCCCTCTTTTATTCCTCCTGAAATTTTCTGACCCCAGATCTTCAGATAGAGCAACTTCCATGGATTAAACAGTTCTATAGGAGTCACCTAATAAAACACTATTAATTGTAATAGATTTTTGTTTCTTCTTCCAATGATATTTCCATGGCAACATTTTCACGTTCTATTGTTGAGGGTGTTCTTCATTCCCAGAGCGGGTTAACCACAGGGCAGGAAGGGCAGGCTGTTGGTCAGCCTTTATTTTCTCTGGTCCTTCAACAAAGGTTAGTTGAGGTCACCAGAAGCCAAAGGGTAATTACATTTCCTCAACAGGGTTAAAGTCACACAGATTGCTATTGAGACAACTGTATGGACGACCTTCAGTTTTTTATGTTCAATCTTCTTTTCTTTTAGCAGAGCAAATGTTAATAAGGAGAGCAGATAGGGTAAAAGCCCAGCGAGCTGCACACCGCGTACATCTCCACGCTTTTCAGTTGTGCTCCTGTTAGTGCAATTTTTAACAAGAAAGCAATTAGGGGAGCCCAAACCACGAAAGGTTGCATAGTGATTAAACATGAAAGCTATCAATAGCCAAAAAGGACCTATTCTGCGATTTCTCTCTTCAACGAATCTTAACAATATTCGAACTCAAATAAGAAACGTTTAGGAGAGCCAGCACCCCCATATTCTCTGCTTCACTAGCCTCAAATTCATCACTAATGTCACTCGCTTCACTCAAAAGAATGCATCGAGATTACAGGTTTTAACTAGGGAAAATGCTAGTGCTCAGTGTATCAGGCCTGGCTCCTTCCTTGAGCTTCCCGTGGAATAGCCATCGGATCGGGAGCATGGTGGGGGTGAAGGAAAGAAAGCCTGACCTAAACTGCAGAGAAAGCCAGGGAGACGATTGGGGTAAATAGCGATTTCGCATGGATTTGGGGGAAGGAAAACAGGCAGTGTCTCTAGCATACAATGTTTAGCTCTCGCCCTACTTAAAGAGTAGAAATGCACTCAAATTGTAAAACAGCTTACAAGAGATCTGGTCCATAAAAAAATCACAACGTCTACGAGTAGGTGAAACCTCAGCCATGGTTAGCTGTCTCAAGGCAGTGCAGGCAGGAGGATAAACGGAAAGATGCCCTGCTGCCTTTGGCCCGGGTGGCACTATCCACCTGGCCCCGATCCGGTCTTTTCCTCCGGCAGTGGCATGCTCGTCTGTCCCAGGGATGCCCATCAGTAGCGGTGGGCAGTAGTGGATCTCCACTACTGACTCAAATCAGCAGGCATCAGGACCGGAGGCGCACAGGCTGGGTCTCAGGGTGTTTGGTGGGTCTCCAGGTACAAGTGCCCCCCGGACCACTGGAAGTCGGCGTGCCCCGGCTCGCAGGCCCTGCACCAGCGCCCACGGCCAAGCCGAATGCCCTGCTCCTCTCTCTGCTAGCAACTGAATGTCCCCAGGGGCTTCCCAGGCACCACTGATCTCATTACTAAAATTAACGGCATTGTTTTTCCTTTTTGTGGTACACTTTTAAGTAAATATTACAATAGTAAAAGTCAATAATGCAAAGCAAGGGGGGAAAAAGGGGGGGTGTCATCTTTCTCAGCCTTAGCTTTAGCCTCATATCTTCTGGCTACTCTTTTCAAGCTCAATGTTGACAAAATTAAATAAATAAACAATCAAAGGATCAAGTACTGATCATTAAAATATCCATTATAAATCAGGGAAGTGCAACTCAGCTTCTTGATTGATGCATCGCTTTGTAAACTCAGCAAAAGTTATAAATAATCGCAATGCTGATAAATGATAAATGGACGATTTGGTAATCAATCAATTCAAATGGGGCTAAATGGAAGAATAATGCATCATTTATATTTGGCTATATTGTACAGTATGTAAATTATTGAATACTTGCTATACCACTTTCACATCAAAGAGGTGGTAGACAAATAGATGATCATAAAACAGAATTATCAGGCTCTAGCCTTGTAACGCTGTTTAACCATCTGTGCTACACACAGCACGCTGGTGGTAAGCCAAAGGACCTCAGAAACCTTCTCTCCAGTTTTAACAAGGGCAGATCTTTCTTCGCTCAGAGGTTACACTTTCCCAGGTACAGCCACTGCTACCTTCAAAGGTTGAAATATTAATTCCTAAATAGAAATCATGTTAAACAGGATTAGGGACAATATCATTAAATGAAGGATAAATGCGTTATAGGGACTATCCACCATGAAAGAGCTTCAAACACAGGAATCTAAGAGTTAAACTTTCATACGTAACTTACATCTGTAACATATATGTATAAGAGAACCGAGCATACTATGTTATGAAAAGCTGTTTGTTAAAGGCACTCAATCTTACTTCCGTTGTGAAACGACTCTATATAGCAACCACATCGTTACAATTTGTTCTTAACTCTGTTTGTAATCTTACACTTCACTAAATTAATTAAGATGCTAAAGTTGTTTTCGAAAGGGAATTTCCGTTTCTCTTTTTCTGATCGTGACACTAGAAGCGTGTCCGTCCCGGACAGCAAAAAGGCACAGGCTACCAATGGCCAGGTTTCACTAGCACCAGATGTCCACCACGTAAATTCTACAGTCTGGGAAGGAGCAGCGGGTCTTTTCTCTGCGAGGAAATCAGGGATTTCCAACTATTAATGATCCATGTGTTCTGAATTTCCCAAATTTTCACTCTCACTCAAGTTAAAACAAGCGTTCATGATCCCCTTCCCTTCCACCCTGCTGGGAGGCATCAGCACAAAAGAGTTGAGACAGAGCAGGGCAGACACGGGAGTTGAGGGAATTCTCTGCAAATGTCTGTAGTAGTGGAAGTCCTTCTGTCCCATCTGTTTTGAAAAATGTGGGCTTTCGGGAGAACACATAAACATCCAGGGCTAGATTCAAAAACCCAGGGATGTCCCAAACAAATTCAGACAGCTGTCCTAGATTAACCTGCTGCCTTAGGACACATAAACAACAACTGGGCCACAAAGTGCTGACACTGGCAGGCCAGAGAGCCAAGGAACATCTATTCACTACTTTTTCATCATTAATTTACGATACATTGTATCCAATTTTATTCACCTAACATTCTTATGGCCAAATGCAGGCTTTCTTACTTAGTATTGAATCATTAAAAGCCACAGTGATATGATATACCTACAAGCATTTTTATAGATTTAAAAGACAGAAATGGCAAAAACCACTACTAGAATATAAATTGCAGCTGCCTTTTCCTTTAGTAAGTCTGCGGTAGGGTACCACGATCACTAATGATTTGTAAATGGTTATTTGGATACAGTTTGCATCTACAAACAATGACTGAAAATGGCACAGACTTGGAGAAGACCGACTGCATGAACATTTTTGTACTTTGAAATCTTCCTCTTGGGTCTCTATTGTTGTTTTATAATGAGCAGAGACTGAAAAACAGCATCTCTGAAAACCACCCAGTCTTCAAAAACGTGCACTCCTCTCCAAAGTACAGCCTGCCTTTGTTACTCTGCGTGTGTGCTCACGTAGCTCCAAAATCACATAGGTTTTAGGTGAAAAGAACAACTGGAAAACCCAAAATGTGGAAGCTGTTTCCTGATGTTTCACGCATTTCTCCAACTTTTCCTGTAATGCCTCCTCTCAACCTCTCAGCGCAAATATTTCCCAGGGTGGGACACCTTAAGTTTAAAGCTCTTCAAGTCTTCAGACCGCAGAGACCTCTGCAGCTAAAAAGGCTTTGCAAAAGTTTGAAAAATATTTTCCACAACACTGAAGGCAAAAAAAAAAAAATTTCCATAACATAGGGAGGAAAGAAAGATGTCCCTCTGGGCCACTAACCAAAGTGTGCGCATGCATGAGCCCTGGTTCCCGCACAGCGTACCCTTCCCGTGCTGCAGATGCAGGCTGCTAAATATGACCTACGCTGGCCGCTCCCTGCATCTCGGGAAGACTGCGGATGACCAGCTGAAAGCTTCTGGTAATAATGTGAGCCACGAGTGCCGCTGGTCCTTAGCTTTTTGATCTTCAGGAGCCTCCCTGGTCATTGTAATTGCCATGACTATTCTTAAACTCTCTCTTTCCGACTTCTCTATCACAAATTCTATAATCAACTGATGTTATTAGGAATAATGCCTTATTTTGAATAGTGTAGAACAGGCTTTCTGAAAACTAAAAAGCTTTAAACTGCTTCTCCAAATTTGGACCCAAAATGTCAACTGGCCATATACAGGCAGAGGCCTGAAGTGAACCACTGTAACTTTTATATTAGAGACAGCTGTCTTTCTGATCACCTTCCATACCACGCACTCCATAGCAATACACTTCTAAAGTATTAAATATATTTTATATAAAAAGTACTGTCATTTTAGTCATACGAAGATAAGTATATTCCAACCGTAGTGTAGAGCTGATGCATTTAACCTGGGCTTTCAAAAAGCATGATTAATGGTGCTCAAAGCAAAAGACACATGTTGTATCTTGCAGCTCTTAATCAAAAATACACAGATCCATCTGCGTACACATTTGGAGATGGTCACTGCTAGCACAGTGGAAAAAAAACAGCTGGGAAACCTGTCTTGGAGCTGAAAGAAAAACTGTGGCACCCAAAGTATCATAAAGAAAAGGTAAATAGGTTCCCCAAAGGGTAAAAATGGAAAACATGCAAATAAAACAAGCTGACACATTCACATGATTTCAGAAATATCCAATCTTCAGTAATAATTCCCATTTCATAGTAAGACTAGTAAATACTTGTAACCTGCCTTGGGACTGACTACTGCAATCTCTGACTGTCACAAGCTTGTGCTTAATTGAAAGGACGTTTGTTCCTGAGCCTTCTCCGGACTGACTTGGGCTTTCCCTGGCATGTGCTTGGCCAGAGTGCAGATCACGGAGGTCTGGGATGCCCACCTGACACGCAGGGAGCAGCAGGATACACTGCTCCTCCGTCGTTCCCACTTCGTGCTTTCAAGGTCTGTCCCATAAACACCACGAGAGCTGTAATGTCACAGACTGGATAACTCTCTCGTACAACAGGTAAAGGAGAAAGACATCAACGTTAGTCTAATAAGCTATCTTTTCTGCTTAACCCCTGATGCCGTAAAGGCAGATAGCAAGCGGACTGTGGCATCCGTGTGTTTATTTGAATGTCACCAGGAAAAGCACCCACAGGAAAACCACATACCCTGGCATGGCATTTATCGGTCACCCCTGACAAGTACCTTCTCCCACACCGTGACCCTCAGCGTCTTGATTTTCTGTCAGCTTTTAAATCCCAGCTAATTAGAAGATTCACTACTCCTTATGATTCCTGACTTTCACAGTTTCTAATTAGTCTTTGTAGCAGTCTATTACCTAAATGAATTGTGATATTCCACTCGGTATGTTAAATGAAAACAACCAACATTACCATTTCTCCTTCGCCGCATTTACCTCATAGTAAAGTAATTTTGTTCTCAGGATAGCACATTTTAACTTTACAATTCAACTGGAAGTCATTCAAATGAAGAAAGGTGAAAGGAAACAAAACCAGGTTGAATATTAACTCCCATTTTATTTTCCAAAATTATTCCTCAGATTAGGAATCTTAATTGGGAAGATCTGTTCCTAACATTATACTTACAGATACCGCTGAAGGTCTGCACACGAGATAGGCACATAACAACTGCCTGCACTCTTTGGCACAGTCCTCACTCACATGGCAGTGTTTATGAGGACAAGTCTTCTCTCCACTCCGCGCTGCAGATCTCTGCTCTCTGTTCTGCGCTGCAGCAGCTACGGAGTCATTCAAGCAGAACACACCAAGAGGTAAGAGATGGATGAAGATTATCCCTAAATTTAGAAGTTACATCCAGAGGGGAATTAAATTATGAAGTGTAGGATGATGCGGGTTGGTTTCCATTGCAGGAGGAGATGAGTGAATGCGTTATTTCTTCCGAGTAATGTAGGTTTCTGAAAGTCATGGACCCACCAGGTCCACAGCTGTTCAGTATCACAATAGGTGTTCAGCAGAAACTCTGATATCTAACATCTGGAGCTAGTCAGTAAGCAACGCTGAAAAACTGACAGCAGCCTTGAGTGTTATCTGGTTTAGAAAAAAAGTCAGGTTTGCCTGTTTTTCTGAGCTCAGCCTGAAGACCCGAGATTGATATACCACTAATCCTTCTGGAAAAGAGAGCACGAACAGCCTGTACAGGGTGATTTTCTTGAGCAACAATAATTTGCCCAACACCTGTAGCCTCTCCTAGGGACTGCAACACATAAGCACAGCCCAACCAGTTAGACTAAACCTGGAGTCCTGTCTCTGGCAGTGGCCCATAGCAGATGCCACCAGGAAAGGATAATGATATGGCAAAGACATAGCGCAGCCTCCAGCAATTTGTGGTTCGAGCACTTTCTATGCCAGTTTCTTCCTATAAGGTAGCTCTTGTGGATTAAACAATACATACCATCCTTTTTTGCACCCACTACTTAGGGACCTTTTCCATGACCACTCTGATAGCAGACATTATATTAAGGACCCTGTCGCTGGCCCTGCATTGTCTTACACCAGTGAACCGGGTAACAGCAACGAAGGCAAAGCAAGTCCTAACGCACCAGAGAAAACACGAATGGCAGAAGTTTGGATGAACAGGAGTAGCACTAGACTCTGGGGCTAATTTTGTTTGTCTGCCCAACATCAGAGCAGGGCACCCTTAGGTATCCACTGCACAAACCGCGTGATTAACCTGGACAGCTAGGCAAAGTGAAAATGTATATTTTTTTGCAGCATTTGAGTCTCTGCGATGCCTACTGAGCCACTGATTCTGGCCGACTCTCTCTTTCCCCAAGTCTTTTTGTCTCTGTGCTAATTATGCCTTGCAGCACTTTTCTAAAGGTTTAGTGTATTTTTCTTGTCTTCTTACTCTAATTGCCCTCCTTTTCCCGCCCTCTCTGTCTCACCTTCTACTACCAGCTCATCACTACTTGCTGCTCGTCTCTTACCCGTTTCTGCAACACCTCTCACTACCATACAGCTGAGCTGGGTCGGGCAACCTGGGTCTAATAATAAATCTGAGTGGAAAATACGTCTTTAAAAATATAAAATTCTCTGTATAAGCAGACAGTCAGTGGTCCACACTGATGATCCAAAAGGCACTAAAATAAGTATTACATTAGATTTTCTTCTTGCCACTATTGTCATTAGAATATTTTGCTGAAATGGGTAAGTTTAGGCAAGACCTAATGACTAGCTAAATTCATAACAGAGTACCTGAAGCATCTCCCTGAATTTGCTTAAGGCAGTTCACACTACGAAGATTCACAGGACTAAATCAATCTCATCTCTGCGTGCAATGTTTAGTGCATGTAGGTGTCTCTGTTTCTGCATGCAAAACGAGCAGGTTATCTGAACAGTTCAGTATCACATGCCTATCCAAAATATCCTTTCCAGGTGCAATTATGCATTCAAAAACTTGCTTAAACAGCACTAAAATTTTAATGGTCTTTTGTGAAAATCTATTGTAGTGTATATTTGTAATGGAGCAGATTTCTCCCCATAGTCACTACCAATCATTTGTCAAATAATTATTTTAGGAAAGCAACCTAGTAAGATGCAAAAGCACTACTTTTTCTCGACCAAAACAAATTTCAGAAAAGGATAAAAAGACTTTTAAACTTTTTGCCTGGCACTTTTTATTCATTACTAACTATGCATTACTTTCCTATGGTTGCTGTCCTTGCCCACAGAAATGGAGGATTCAGAAAATTAGTTATGATCTTCATCCTGTAGATCCCAAAGAGTTCTTAACCCTCCAGAATAAGTAATTTGCAGAAACATTCTACAGAGCTGAAAACAAACTTGCCTATTTTAGTGTCCACCAGATTTTTATCAGCATTCAGCATTTGCCAGGAAAGATTTTCAAAACACTATTTTTCTAAGCGCCGGACTAAAGGATTATGTGGAATGTTTAATAACTGCTTTAACAAAAGCTTCCCCTGCTCCTTTCGTTTTGTTGTCGGCTAGTACTCTGGCAGCAGACAAAGAGTTAACGTCAAAATACATCTTCTGATACCCCGATTGCCTTTCCTCATCCATTGTTTTCAAACTTCTTTTGAATGGTCGGAAATTTTCTGCCTGAATAAACTCTCAGCAGAAAAGAGAACCGGACCAAACAGAGAAACGAGTAAAATAAAAACAAACTGTGTTGGCAATATAGAGAGGAGACCTGGTTATAAAATCACAAATCTTTAGCACCAGCATTTATTGTGAAAGTAATGTAATTTAAAAATGCAAATTTTGCCCCGTTGAAGCAAAATTATTTAAAGATGGCAACATTCTGTACAATACCATAAAACCGGCAAATTTAGCTTTGGATGACTTGATACTTGGAACGGAAAAGAAATTAGCCCAACTCTTTGGAAAGCTTTTATAAAAATGCTTTTAAAAATAACAAATCACTGTTTTCATAATGCTGTTCATGTCTCAGCTTTCCTTTAGACTGAAATTTGATGCTAGAAGTAGTATTTCTCAATAATACATAAGAGCTTCTAATTTTGACCTCCTGTTTTGACCACTCTTAGCATTCTCATATTACTATTGGTAGCAAAAATATATTCTTCTAAAAAACAGGAGTAGTGCATTTCAGTTATGGTTATCTATTGATTCAGTTACACTTGAATTGATCTCAAATTGTTTCAAGCAACTGTTCTGCACCCAAAACACCACATGAACCACAGAAACCAGATCAATAGATTTCAAGTGAAATAATTGTTTTCCTTTGTAAGACCTCATTACTTCTTGAATGAAGAACTGTTTGATTGACCTCCAGGAAAGCAGCAGATGTGAATAAGCCAAGCACCTCAGGCCTTATCATTTAAAGTGAGGCCTTGAAAATTACAGGAAAGTACATTGAACATGTGCTGGGTTAGCTGTGGGAAAGGCACAGCTGGAGGAGCCGCAAAACTGCATTTTCCTCTGATAACATGAGAGCAGTGGTACATACATGGCAAAAATAGACTTCTAGAGTCAGTCACTCGTGAACACACAAAGTATTTTACTAGTTAAGAAAATAATTCAAGGATTCTTGAGTGACTGGTTTTATTTTCCAGTATCAGTATTAGTGAGTTTTTTGTCTTGTTTTGTGAAATTTCACACAGCTGTGCCACTGAGCTCACTTTTTTCACAGTGTCTTACTACAGGATTTTAATGCTTTTTGAGCATTTACAGATTGCCATAGTCAGACACACAAGGTAGGAGGCATAAACCAGTGCATCAGCTGAGGAAATCAGGCTGACCTCATTAATTCTACTGGCAGGATGCAGATTTATACCAAGATTTATCGGGGTGCCTAAAGTGAGATCATAAGCGGTGCTGCCAAACAGAGTGAGACGGGCTCTTCTAGGGGCTGAGTATGGGTTGAGACAGGGGCTGCGCTGACCTCCGTGCAACGCAGACGGCCCTAGGAGATGAAATGATAACAGCATCCCCAGGCTGCCAGATCTGCAGCACTGCACGGAGAGTCCTCTAGCTGTAGCCCTGCCTCCGTGCGGTCAGTGCTGCTCCCTCCACCATCATGCATTTGCAGCCTGGGTTAAAGCCTTCCAACTGTCTTCCCTACCTGGAACGAGCCCTTTTGCACAGAAGGAGTCCAGGGAGCATCATCTCTGTCCACAGCCGTGGGTAGGAACAAGGTGCCTGCAGAGAACTGAGCGAGAGGGTAACTGGAAGGTGTTGGAGATGCGCGGTATCTGAGGACGTGGGTTGGTGGTACAGGACAGAGCAGCTGGACAGAAGGTTAGGACACCCTGTGATGGTGATTATGGGAAGGCACTGCCAGAAGTAACAGACTTGACAGGCTTGACCTGTCAATCTCAGCCCAATATACCCTGCTCTCTCTATTATACAGACTTAAATGGCACACAGCAATAGCAAAATTACTGCTTAGGTAGTGCAAACATGGGTGTTCCCCCAGCAGGCATCAATAGCAAATGACAAGAAACATATGTGCACCTACTTATAAGTTGCAGTTTTAACATGCAATTCTATTTTTAGATAATTTCTACCCGCAGTTGACACTTCCCCCCACAAAAGAGGTAGGAACTGAGAATACAGCGGTGTTATTTTTGTGGTCTTAGGACGAGTTGCTGTCCCTAGTACCAGTCCTCCTGGAATGGGAAATTTTTATTGCTTTTAATTATATTGCAAATAAATGAAATACATTATAGCTTAGAATGTTTTTGTAAGAAAGTCTTGGTTGGCTCCTTGCACATATTAGACCTGATCTGCGCTTTACTCTTTTATGAGTGCAATTAATTGCAAACACCTTGTCATAAACACTTTAAAAGGTCAAAGAGATTGCAACAATTTTGCTAAAGAGATAAATGGTCAAATAAAACATTGAATTGTTAATTCCCAGGTGACAAAAAGCTGCGTGAGTCAGATCAATAAGAAGACATACAGAACGAATTCTGGGATAAAGGGCGGGTCAACCTTGAAGTGTTAATAACTTGCTCCTATTATTTTGCTCTGGCACATCTTGTGTTCTAGCAGGTAACGTTGCTGTTAATAGCAAATTAATGTCCACAGATTCACAGAAGGAAAACTGGGCATCAGAGGTTACTGAAACAAAATTTTTTTAAAGGATTTAGCTCTATTAACACAAGGAAAAACAGTGAGTTCATAAAAGACAGATAAGAGCAGTCTTACTACTATTTCTAATCTAATGTGTTAGTCAATCGCTGGAGAGGGTCTCTCTGCAGATTTTCTCTTCTCAACCTCATTCTTAATGCCTGGGCTTTTATTAAACAGTGACTGTCAAACCCATACAGCCTTATTTGAGTTAAAAGAATTGCAAGAAATCAGTACACTAGATGAAAACTGAGTATGTTGAAGCAGATATTCAGCTGGTCTGTACGGCCAAAGCTGTTGTTACGGCACTGGGGCAATTTGTATTAGCCTAAAGCCTGCCCCACGGAATGCAGGCGCATGTGTGGAAGGTCAGATAGAGAAATTAGCATCCTTGCCAGAGATGTGCTTGTCTAAGAGCAGGGAGATCCTTTTTTCGTCTTTCTGAAGTAGATAATGGAGTGACCATTATGTTCAGCATTTCTGTCTGCTGAAAAGAGCATTTTGTAACTATAGCTACTTCAGAAATGAGTCCTCCTTTTACTGGGAGAATCATGCCTTGCTGTCCATACTGACCATTCAACTCAATAAACTGCAAGTTTGGAATTAAAAATGTACAAGTGACACTCAAGATTGACTAAATTTGAATAAAAGGTTCATCAGGTCAAAATAGGGGATATGGAAGAGGGACTTACAGAATCATTAGAAGACACTGTCTATTTTCTCTAGTCCACCCCATTCAATATGCTATCAGTTGGACTACAACAAAAGTCAGATGAAACACACTTTGTTATGAAAACTACACTCATCCAATTTCATGACTACCTTTAGATGAGATGACTAATATCTTTTTCAAATTGTTAACATTTCCTTTCCATCTTATTCATAAAATTCCAACAGGGAGCACGTAAGTGCCAAGCATGTAACTCGAAAGTGCGTATTGAATGACTGTGGTCCAGAAACTGGCTCTTATGTACCAGTGAAGTAGAATAGGCTCCTATTTTCAGTTTATTTTTAGAAAAATATTAAGGATAATTTCAGGCTGTTGGAAGGAGACCACCTGAAGAAGTCTCTTCTCAAAACTATTCGATTTTTTAGACCTTTCCAGGGAAGATTACAAGATTAAAAGTTATACACAAAGAAAATTATCTCACCATTATTTAATTAAGGACGATTTAGAGTAAAAGAGAGACTTTTCGTAAAGAGGACTAAGCAACTCATGGAAGACAGCACGAAAACCTGTAAAAGCCTACCAGAAATAAGTAACTCCTGATACGCAGTGAAAAATATCTACCAGGATCCGTGGGAAGGAACTGAGGAACTCAAACTATTCCAAAGCGCTATGCAGCAGTATAAAACACACACAGCAATGTCTATATTGATCCCACTGGACACTTGAAGGCAAATGAACATTGGAAAGGTCAGCAATTTCACTTCTGCCAAATTGGATGCTGGTAATTTGCATAAGACTGAAAGTCAAATATCAGTGTAAATTCCCCCAGTCATATGTAAATTTAATCACCCCATACCTCTAACAGCAATCTTATGTCAGCTGGCACGAAAAATGGAGAGGAAGCGCACAATCCCATCAAGCATGCGGGACTAAGTGATACACGTCACACAGGAAGATACTACATGACAAACATTTATTTTATGTGCTTTATAAATGCCATGAAAACATATTTTACTCTGACAGCAAATTTTAAGGTTCTGTTAACTGCTCATTAAATGATTTTACAAATGAAGATTAAACTCTCCTTTTCTAGTGCACTTCAGAAATATCTGTTGGGATTTATGCAGATTGTAATCTAAAATGATTTTTTAAATTCGTTTTAATATTTAAACAAAAATTGACTCAACCAGTTTCCAAGTCAACTTTGAGGTGTGATTTTAGCTTTAAAAAGAGAAAGACACATTAGTGTATTTTTTCAGAAAAGATATTTTCACTTTGTGTCTTCTAAAAACATCACTTGTTATATATAGCATGAGGCCTCAAGGCTCACTCAATCAATGGCAGTTATGCCACTAAAATTAATGGCTATGGGATCAGGACTTAGTTAGGTTTTCTTAGAGTATTTAAAATTTAAAGAGAAGCCGAAGAGACTTCCACAATTCTAATATAATAGTAATAAATAATAACCACTAAATGGGTCTGTCCAACATGGGGAAGGAGATCTGGCAACAGTAGCATAATCCAAACTAATGTTAAAGCAGTATTTCTCATGAAATCAACTGACGTCCTCTGAAGACACGTGAAGAGCACGAAGTGACATGAAGTGACATCCTACCCCTCAGCAGCTCCTCAGGGTTTTATAAGCATGTCAGCCGAAATCCTGGTGCTTTCCAGCCCTGTTCTTCTACAGCTCAGGTACTAGGAAGCTGCCCTGATCCACAATTTTTCCATTGCCATCATCTCCTTCACCATCCTTTTTTGTGAAGGCGGGAAAAAAAGATTGATGCAAAACAATACGCTGGCACCTATTGGAATCTGTGCCGCAAACTGCGCTGTCCTTCAAGGAAACACGACGCATACAGTGACTGTCGCATGGACCTTCCTCAGTCCACAACCCCTAAAAAATGAAAAGGTTCAACACTGGCAGCCTAGGGGTTAGCAGGATGTGAGAGCTTCCCAGTAACACTCCCCTCCACTGCAAAATTACAGCCATGCTTCACTGCCTTTTGCACCCCAAAGCCGAGGAGAGAATATAAAGTCCAAAACTACCTTTGCTTTTGTGTTGCTGTTAGTGTAAAGACACCCACGTCATGGTTTGTGGGTTTCTGGCTAGCATGAAGATCATACACAGTCAGGCCTACAAAGAAAGAGAGATTTCTTTAGGTTGCCTTAAATGGCAAGGCAATTTAAGAACAGGCCACTGCTGAAGAAAGACTCCATTAGGGTGATAGTCTATAGGGCTACTTCCATACCCCTAGTTACAATACAGATCTGTTTAGCTGTTATTAAGGGTTCTATTTCATCCGTCTCCCTTCTAATTTTGATTGCTTGATTACATTTTATGACACTGAAAACATATAAATGGTGTGCTTCTACCCCATAACCATCCTAGCATCTCTCTAAAGTACTACCATTTTGATGCACTTGCTTGCTTTGTTTTGCTATGAATTTATATTTCTCAAATAGCCCAGACTTTCATTAGAAATTATGTGCTTTAACCTTATATTTGTAGGCTGACTCACTCTATATTAAACCAAAACTGACTGTGTCAAACCAATCATTTGAGCCAATAAGTTTGTAAGACGTTATGGAGCAACAGCAGTGCAGAAAGTTTTCTCGTGTCACAAAGGAGAGAATAAGCTGGTTTTAAAGTCACATCTATTTACCAATTTTTAGTTAGTTCAGATACAATGTCAGACGCAACAGTATTTGTATCACCTGAGATACAACATGGAATAAAAATATTCTGTGTTTTGCACGTCATCCTTTTTACCAACACACGCCACCATTTTAAATAACTATTTTAAATTAAATTCTCTTTGGTCTGCCAAGAGAGGAAAATGAACAGCACTTCATACACGCCTTCTAGTAATCCGGATGCAATATAAATGTTAGCTTATTAAAGTAAATGCCACTTACTAAATATCCACAAAATACTAGATACCCCAGAGTGACTGCTACCCTGGTTTAAATGCTTCAAAATGCTAACGCGTATTTTTACAAATTGAATAATGAGATACTTGCAAAGTATAGTAACTTAACTAGAAAAGCTCTCCTTTCTCACAAATGCAGTCTGGCATGCTGGAGTGTAACTAGTTCTCATGCAGTTTTATTAATTACATCAAAAGCATGTGATTTGACCTCATAACTGTGGTCATTTTAAGAATTGAGAGACAACTGCTGTGAAAGTGCACATCTTATGCACTCCCAGCTTTTCTTGTTCCATTAAAAAGCTCCTGTATCTCCCCTGGGACCCCACTGGCAGCAGCTACAAACAGCACAAACCAGCAGGAGTATGCAAAGAACAGGTGCTCCGGCTTATTGCAGCTGCGGTGCATGTGGAGGGGGAAAAAAGCTATTGCTTTTGCTCGCCATCTCTGAAATAGCTATCTACCTGAAGATGTCTCATTCCTCTCTCACAATGCATCTTTAAAAGCGGATCTTGTCAGATGTTATACTCTCTCACAGTTAAGGCTCTTTCTGGAAGAGACACGGCCTAAAGCACTTTTGTGATTAGACATACAGTCCAGCATATAGCACATTTAATCAAAGATGTTCATGGCAAAAGGAAATACATAAATGTAAATGTTGCTTAGCAAGCGATTGAAGAGAAGAAGAAGCCACAGAATCATACTCTAATCATAGTATTGCTACGCTAACGCAGCAGTATAACTTGATGGGAAAACACACACTTCACACTCTATCACTTGCAAAAAATACAGATGAATGGTGAGATAACGACATATATAATTAACAACATCGGCTTTGACTAGACGTTTTTGGTCACACATTGTTCCCTGTATTGTGTTCGCTCTCCTTCCTTTCCCCTCCTTTTCCACGTGCCCTGCCTGCTCAGGCTGAAGCCCCCCAGGAGAGGGGCTTTCTGCCGATCAGCGTTCGCCCAGCACCAGGGACAAAGGGATTCAGCTCTGGTTTGTCCTTGTGTATCACAGCAAACACGCGCAAGGAGAATGATAAGAACTGCGGGAAGGCATCTGTAAAAATATGTACTTTACATACAACCCCGATAGCCTCCTAATATTAGGCAAGTCATGACATCACCACGTGCTATTCAAATCATACGTAAGAGTTGGTGTCCAAAGACAACAACATCCACAGGTACAACTGCCCAGACATAAGCCCTTAAGGTCGCTTCTTTACGTAAGCGGCCTCTGACACACACCACAACGGTGTTTTGTAGACTGCCTGCTTGCGCCCGAAGGGTACGTTTTAATGACCCTTATTGCAAGAGGAGACAAAGTGAACATCCCAGTCCTGAATCTTGCTGATCGCCTCCCCGTCTGTGTCGCTGGCCCGAGTGCTTGCCAGTGTATTAAGCAAAATTGCATGAGTATAAAATTGCAATGAGACCAGAATCTAACGCTCATTAAAATCACTCTGCTGACCTTTTAAAATGGCAATATTGAATTGCTGTGACTAAAGAAAGTGTAAGGCAATAGTAAAATTGCATTAGAACTTTTTCAGTCTATGCTCACAGTTAGCCACATACCTCTTCTGCTAAACAAACACAAATTGAAATAATGTGATGCCAGTCAGTAGAGGTAGAACAACGTAATACAGCAAAAGGAGACCTAGGCAGGTTGTTTAAGATATTTAAGAGCTTCTGCCTTCTAAAATTCAGACCTTGAACAAAACTTCATGCACAATTATGCACCCACTTTCTATGGTCGATTACAACCATTTCACGTGAAAACTGAGCACTGCCGGCGCAAATGTCTCACTGGAGTCGCAGAGCCAGCTTCTTGGACGCAAAACATCTCCTTCAGTTTATCAAGTAGTGGGAGAAAAGAGAAGAAAGCCACTAATGTCCCCATTAGGAATGGCTGTGACATACAGGGTTGTGTCACTGGTACGGAGCTAATATAGCTGACACTGCCGGGACTAATACGAAATGACCTCAGTCCCACGGCTACTCTAAAAGACACAGGCTGGTAGAGAACCAGCTTAAAAATCAATGACATGAAACAATTTTCCACTCCTTTCTCCCAAGTATTAGCAACCACCGTGGTTCTTAGGAATCGGACTCTGAAATAGCAATTAGTGCAGGTAGGGGGGGTGGATACCTGGCTGCACCACGCAGCCGTGGCGACCACACTTGCAGAGCCGTACAGGTAACTGCAGAAACATCTTCTCACACAGCCCTCAGCCCTGGAAAATCAGGACGTTTCTTGTGTTATATTCTTATTTCCATGTGTGCATATATGTCTGTAACAACCCACAAACCCCTCTGTTCTGATGAATCGTTAGTAACATGTTAAAGAGAACTATTCATTTGTGCCTTTAAAGTTCCAGCAAATTTTGACCAAGTTCAGAACAGGTGCCCATTTAGGGCTGAATATAAACTAATGAGACATAAAAACGTCCCCTTGGTAATTCTTTTACAATGCAGCAGGGGGCCATTTCTCCTCTGCCAGCTCCTCTTATTAAATGCCCATCAATGGGAAATTTGGTGTATCCTTTAAGAGTGTTTCTTTAGGAAAACGGCTGAAACCTCTGAACTGTGCAACAGTTCAAAACTCTTGCTAATACCACGGTTCATATAACTTAGTTCTTCAAAATCATCTTTTCAGTTTTGGGTTTCAGATTTTTTCCCCACTTCCTGAGGCATGCTATATACTTGTTTTCAAAATCCTTAGGAGCACAGAGTAATTTGTTCTCCTGCCCAGCGCCTACCAAGTTTTTTGGGAACAGCAGGATTTCTTTAATGCTTCTTATTGAATTTCCCTACTTTCTCATTTAAGTGTAGAAAAGCAACTTCTATTCCGCACCCCTCTTAGCAGATTGTAGTAAAAGAGGAGAGAGGGGGGGAAAAAAACCCGACTAAAGCTCTGACAGATGGTACCCAGCGTTTGACTCATGCTGGGCTCAGCAGGACCTACAGTTTAGAAGGTTAGGACTGTCAAAAAGACTCTGCTTATCAAGTGAATAACAAAGTGTGGACTGCCAGGCTGTTTCCTATAGAAAACTTGTATTTTACTTGTAATTCTCAGCTATCTTGCTGGTGCTTCCGAAACTTTTGAGGAGCAGATGCATGCTTTTCTATTTAAGAAGCAAGTTGGAAGCTGACATCCCGGGAGCAGCCGGCGGCACAGTAGGCCAGGCTCTAGGACGTTGTGCCCCCGTGTTAGTGTCAGCACCGCGGCTTGGGGACCTCAGAGGGGATTTGAGAGCAAGGAGAGAACTCTTCCTCTCCATTCGCCTTCTTTTGCAGTCGGTGAAAAATTAATCTTCTCTTAGATTACTGCCCCGGTCTGAGGATCGCTTTAGCAAAGTAACTGCGGTAAACTGTGAGTAAAGGCAGACAGGTCTGAGCATAAAGCAGCATTTACCAGGCTTTTCTTTTTAAGTCGTTTCCAAGCTCACATCAGTCAGCATCTAGCCCCGTACAGAAGTATCTAAAGTGACTACAAATGGTAGTGAGGAGACCTGAAAGCAATATTGAAGTCTGGAGAAATACAAAGAAATGGTTAACAGCTTGTACCCATCTTTACTGGTAAGTCTGGACTTTTAAATTCGGGGGTGAGGGGAGCTTACTGGTAAATGTAGTGCTATGGTGGATATGTGGCAGGCACTGTTATTAATCCTCGCTATAGCACTGTAAATATTCTTAATGCCTTCTTCCCGAAAATAATGTCAATTCATTTGTTAAGCAAGAACATTGCTTTAGTCATAAAGTAAACTGGTACCAAGTTAGCAGCTGCTCTTCAACAGTTAGAATTAATGAGAGAATAATTATACAGCAAAACACAACCTTTTTATTGCCAAAACTCAAGCCTCTGTCATTGCCTTGTTTGCTTTTTAGTCAGAATTATGAAAAATGAAACAACTTAACTGAGTTTGGAAGTGTACAGAATATAATTAATTCAATGTGGATTCATTGCTACGTCTGGATTCAAAGTTGTTTTATAAAAGACTTAAAAAGAGTTTGGTACTAAATGGGGAAAGGGGAGGAATCGATCCTGGTTTACAGTGAAACAGAATCACAGCCATGCAGAGCAGTGTGACTACACACAGATTATTAATTTTGGTTACTCTGCTGCCAGACAGCCTGCAGCAGAACCAGTGTGTGGTCAAAAATTCTCTCATTACAATTACTTATTAATTAATATCACATTGATCTTAAGGTTAAGCCATAACCAACGTGATGCTCCTGAAGAATATAGCTCAGGGCATTTTGTATGAGGCAGTCTGTGTTTCAGAATGTTTTTTTACCTGGTTCGTGTATTAAAAACTTGCTTTGAGTAAGGCAATGAACAATGAGGATAATTCTTTCATTCTTCTTTCAGTCTTCACTGTAAGCAAAAATGCTGGCCTGAAATGTGGCTAATTTATTTAAGGGCTAATTTATTTAAGGCCCCCCCCCCTTCAAAAAAGGGAGGGGGGAATAGGCTGAGTGTACAACCTGTTGCTTTTCTCGCTACCTTATCTTGCCTCAGATTAGATTCTGTTCCCCAATTCAAATGTCTGCTAACATATTATGTAGAGACCGTAACAGGAAACGTATCTGTCCAAAAATTCAGTCCGATTTAGTTTTCATGCAGTGCAGTGAAGGAAATCATTAAGCAATATATTTCTGGAACATAAAAAAATGAACAGCGTTCTCACCCATCACTTCAGGGCACATCTGATGTATCCTTGCAGAAGCTGTGATTCCCATCCCCTTATTCAGCCCAAGCCCAAGGACCTACGCAGCCATCTCAAGGAACAGGCAATTTTCCTTCTGTCACCTGGGCTCAATACAGCCAGGCATTGAGCTTGCGGCATCTCCCGACAAACTCTCCTCCAGGAGCTGCCTGAAAATCCCTTAGGCTGTGTCCAGTTGCTTTGTGCTCAGCACGGCACAAGGAGCCCTGGCCCAGGAGCTGTTTTCCTGCCCTTTCCCCTGTTCCAAGGCAGGTCCCAGAGAGGGACTTCGACAAGAGTTAGGGCTCAGGGCAGGGACACGTTGGCCAGCCCTGCGGTCACTTACCAGATTTACCATGGAGTTTAATCCTGTGGACGTACACGAGTTAGCGATGAGTGCTTCTCGCTGTCATGAGATGTTCCCCAAAAAGACTGAGCAACCTGTATACCAACTAGTATCTGTAGCAAAGATGGGATGTGGAACAGAGAGAAGACAAGTAGAGACACGGTCATGCACAGACACAGGAGGGAACCTGGATTAAGTCTACAAATAAAACAAGAGTAGCATTGGCTACTTCATCTATGCATGAATGCCCAAATTTCTCTGGAAACATCCATCACAAACTCAAAATTCAATGTTTTAATCAAGAGCCACAAACACTACCAGTCTTGGAAAAGGCATAGTCGTATTCACACTTGCATTTCAGTAAATGAAGTACTGTTTTCAGCCAGGTATTAATAGGATTTATTCGCCGCCTTCTGATGACATGATTCAGTCACCAGTAGCCTCTAATTCGTCACTGCTGTGTATCTGTTGTAAACCTTTGGGAATCGTTCAGCTGTGAGCAGCGGAAACTTTGTCCTCACTCTCTGCACATCTGCCTGGGGTAGAGGGAAGGCGCACAGCCCAGGGGTATCTAAGCTACAAGTTAGGTATGTGTTTTCGAACAAAGGGAGCAGATGGGCTGGCCTAGGGACACCTACCACTTCCTACCTTCGAGAAAACTCTATCTATAAAATCTGGCATTAAATAAATTCCACGAATGAAGTCTGATACCAAAAAATAAAACAAAAAATTAATTATTAACCGTGATCCTGGGGACTCGAACCTGCCTACTGGGTCGAGAGTTAATTTCATTAAAATCAGGACAGTTTCTTGTTTGAGCTTGGGCAGCTCTGTTTTGTGCCTAGTTTAGAGCACACTGTACAAAACGGGTCGTCTGCTATTACGCGGTACCTTTTGCAAAACAGACTTCACACTGCCAACGCACCAGAATAATTTCAGAATGTCTCAAAAAAAAAGCTAGAGTCAGACGTAACCCCCGCTCACTCTTTTCAAAGAGATGAATGCCTTTTATTACAAGCTTCACAGCGTGTCATTTAAACATTATTTTTATTTATACCTTAATCAAAGTAAACATGCGAATAGCTTCTATAAATTTTACCAAACAGACAGGAGAGGGAGCCCTCTCTTCATCCCACTAGATTATGAATGGATTTTGCTGAATTTATTAAAATCTAACCACATCTTTATTCTATGTCACATGTTACTTCTTGTCATTCTTTTGTCCTGGGACTGTCTCCTCTTAGCAAGCAACTCTGTAGCACGAAACATTCCTCTGTACCACAGAACATTTTTTTGGATGAATGCAGTAAGTATGTTTTTAAGGCACTTTTAATTTTGGTATAGGAAAAAATGAAGATGTAATTTCTATTTACGAAATTCTGCTTCCCTACTTACTGATATGCATACAAACACATACACTGCATGTATGCGTGCTTCATAAATATACTTTTATACTCACCAACTTAAAATACCAACCAAGTGATTTTTCCATTGTCACCATCCTTTACATGTTCACAGATAATTTTGCATTTATCCTGAGATCTATCAGATCAACCTAAGAATTCTGGTATCCAAGTGTATTTTTGAGATAAATCACTGAAATATCAAATTCAAAAGCAATACATACAGGCAAACAAACCACAGCTAAAATAAACCCAAGACAAAAGAAAGTCCCAGTAATCTTAATGTCTGCATGTTCTCACTGTGTTTATTTGAAATCTTATTGGAATACGGTCTTAGTTCATATTCCAAAAACAAAATTTGGTCAGCAGAAATGTTTGTATCAGCATCTGGATATAATGCTAAAAATCAAACGGTGAGTTACATCTGTCTCGTAAAGGCTATATAATAAGATTTACTTAATCCATTTGAAAGGAAAAAAAATGTTTTTGTCCCCCAATTTGTTGCAACATCTGAAAGTTCATGAGGTTATGACCCCTCTTTAAGAAAGCATCTTCTACCACCTGCAAATACCCTAGGAAAGCAGTTTGAAACAATAAAACACGTGCTAGTTAACCGTTACCAGGGCAACAGTTATGCTTCAGCAATGGGAGGTTTCAGCCCCACGGTGGCTTTGTCTAAAGAAGACATGGCCCAGCTGTTACCGAATAACCATTGTTGTAGATCATCGGGAAATAACAGTCAGCGCACCAGCTAAGCCCTGTGGAAGTTTCTATTTTCCTCGCCGCCAGAGGTCCATCCGAGTAAAATGACAGAAGAATAGGCATTTTACAACATAAACAGAAATATAATAGTAAAGGTACTAAAACCAACCCATCGATAGTGACTCGTCATTAAATGCATACAAATCTACTGTCTTTCGCACTTTTAGGATGACGATTTTTCTAACGCAATAACCTCAAGTCGCTAGGTGGCAAATACTAAGGTTATTAATTAACTACAACATCAGAAAGTTTCAGAGCCTGAGGATGAAGTGTTCTTTGTGCTTACGAGTGAATCAGCATACAAAGCCAATTCTTTGTCTTACATCAAAGGGATACAAAGGGATGCAGCAACAGATTGGTCTCCCGGCTCATTATCATCTTTTTCAGAGATGCACAATAGTTAATTTCATTGTCTTGAAACACGGCATCAGAGTTTTCAGTCCAAATTTTCATTTCCCTTTAAAATGGAATTTGGCTGACTATACTCCTTAGTTTGTAGAAGAGACTGAATAATTTAACAGGGGTGTTTTGCAGGTTTTGTCTGATTGTTTGTTTTAAACAAGGAGAGTCAAACCCTAGCTCCCAGGCACTCAGTGCAGAGCTCTCAGTAACGGCAATAGAAGCAAGGCTTCGTTCTGGTTATTTAGGGGAGTTTTTCCCTCTTACACATTTATTCATTCGCTCACTCTACAAAAATTATGACTGGCTGTATTAAAAGTTGCTGTGCTGAAAGGCACCACGGCACAGGTACGATGCATCCCCATTAACTGGGCAAAGCCTCCCCAGCAGCTGGCAGAAGGGGCAGCACCGGTGCAGGGACAGAACAGACAGGACAAGCGAACTAAGAGGCTGAACGCAAAGAATAAACACGTAAAAGTCACAAAGGGAGATGTTCCACAACCTCAATTTCTTTTCACAAAATACAAGCCGATTTCTCTGATACTGAAGGGTGTGGTGAGGGGAAAATGTGGCGCTCTGTGTTCATTACCACTTTCCTAGGGCTCCACTAGCGTTACAAAAAATTATGAGAATGAGTTGTTCTCTAGAAAGAACCTTTTCAACCTCTCCTGATAATCTGCTTAGCAAGGACACAAGCTGTTTTCCATTTGTTTTTACTGTAAAAGCAGTCACTGTGAGTCACACCTTATGGAGACCTTTTTGCATGGATTTTTCAAGAATTTGGTACAAAACATCCTTTCACTTCCAAAAGACAAAGGGCAATAAATAGTGGTCTTTAGTCTCCTTCTAAAACACAGTAAAGATTTTTCACAGCAAAAGACACCACAGATCTGTTCCTCATCCTTCAAATTCTTTGGATCACTTAGCATTGGCAAAAACAAATCTCTTAAAATGAAAGCTCCGCACCAGAACTGAGTAAATTAATCTGAGGTTTTTATAGTCTCCTTTGCTGCTCACAAAAAGAGACTTAAAGTAGGTTAAAGTAGGGATTTTTTTTCTTTTTTATCTCTTGTGCTTACTGTTTGGAATCAGCATACGTGTTAGAAGCTATACAGCCCACGATTAATCTCCTCTCAGTTGTTCGTGTTTTTTTCATTTTTTTAAACACCCGCACAGTACAAGTCTATTCATAATCTGTGCCTGAAAGAATGCACAATTTAAACGTAAAAATGCACAACAAGACATGACAAGTGGGAGAGTCATAAACGAGGTGAGAATTCCATCGACTGAAGGGGAGAGAAGGTTAGTACCAAAGAACCTCCGTGGGGCTGCAGCAGTCGAAGGGGGGGTGAGGATGACTGGAGGAGATTCTAAAAATTTTCTCTCCTTTCTTTCCCCACACCAACAACTAGACAAAAAAAGGACAGAGAGAAAAGTTTACAGAAAAGAAATCACTGCCGTTTGATTGCAACCAGAATGTATGTTAAGAAGGAAAGGGGAAAATTACAGCTGCTTTAGTAGAGACCAAAAAAAAAGTAGCAGTCAGGGGCAAGAAGTACTCGTTCACAGAAGTTTAGAGGAAAGGTGGTGTCCTCAGTTTCAGCCAGATCAAGTCCCAGGTGATTGTGAGGCATCCAAAATGCAACCTTTGGAAGACAGGGATCCACACAGGCTGTCAATGTAGAGTATGTCGGAACCAAACTATAGTTTAATTATTATCAATATACTTATCTAGTCTTCTTGAAAACTTCTGAGGAGTTACATCTGGTCTTTCAACAACAGAACCTTCTGCAACATCTTACCTGAAATTCAGTTTAAAATATTGCATGGACTAGTAGAAAGAGAATATTTCTCTCTCTTCTTCAACCTGGATAAAAGTCGCAGACTGGGAAATCTCTGCAGGCAAATGTGATGTCTTTATAGCAATCTCACAATTAGCTGTAGAGATTCTACAATCTGGCATCTTCATACACAGTAATTATAAAGTATACAGTTCTTCATCTTCTGCGCCTCTGCTGAGTTGAGCTGAATTCAATCCAAATCGCCTAAACAGCAGGTAGCTGACTGTAAGCTTTTTTCCTTAATAATTTTCATGAGCCAAAAGTTGAAAACAAAAGCATAAAAACTGCATAAATTAACCCACTGGACACTGGAAAGCTACCGTTAACGTCTGTGTACTAAGGGACAAAGTTATTATAGGTTATATTTCAACTGTGAGGGCTTAATATTCCCTGAACCTGAATCACAACTGGGTTTTCATGGGTGATTAGTTCATGCAATGCTGGATGAGTTCAGCTTTTTTTAAATGATGATGCTTTGAAGAGCTATTTGGTTGATGAATGTTCTAAAATCAAGCTTTGGACACAGCGGCAGCAGGAATAAGTCACTTTGAAAGAAACATCTCTTTTGCAGATAAGAAAATACCTAGCAATGCGGGCCTTCATGAATGGAAAAAAAAAAGTAACTTTTTTTCTCACTTAAAATATTCCTAGAATTATCTGATATTTGGAAAGTTTTAGCTCATCTTACTTGAATGACATCCAACAGATTGATAGTTGGACAAATATTTATTGGGGCTCAGGAAGGCAGCAACTCTTGAATGTTCTTGAAACATCAAGGCATGGATCCTGCTCAGATGATGCAAATAAAGCTCATGAAAAGCTGACTGCACACATATCCTCTCAGGGCTTCAGAGCTAACATAGCATTACGCTGAACGGGCCCAGTTCACTTCCCAGTGACTGCGTACCGGAATTTATGCCTACATACTCCGGAAGACAGACCTCTGGAAAATTCATTCCACCTGAACAAAACTTACAGAAAAGCTGGACAGGAGGACAACTTGGTATGAAAGGACATCAATGGTGATGCTGAGCTGTTCATGCAAGAAGACAGAGGCAAGCAGGATCACGACTTTTAGCTGGGTTGCGAGTTAGATAAAGACTTTGATCTTCTCAGTTAATGCTATGCTAGAGGACTCTTATACAACACTTGTCACTTTGAAGACCCATCCTACCCACTTGCAATCCTGCCGAGAAGTCAAATATCTACCCGGGCTGTAAGGATCTCCTTTAGGTTTAACCTCAGCTACTGTGGGCATCGGGGAAGCCAAACTGCCTCTTTTTCTCATCTTGCTGCTTTGCTACTAGATCCATGGGAAGGGAGCAGTGGAGAAGATGTTGGTGTTTTCAAGTGCAGGGGTGCTATTCCAGGAGGAGGACACATAAAGCAAACACTACTTAGGTAGAAGAACAGGCAAGAGCATGACATCGAGGCAGGGAAAAGGAATGGTTCGAGCTCTCATTGCAAAACTCCACAAAATCCAGCAGCTGTGCTCCACCCCTTACTGAAAAGGATCAGTTGGATGGTTTTTAATTCCAAAGGGACTCCTACACTTTTTTTATTACTTCCTCATTTTACATCTCCTCTGTTCTCCCTATTTACAAGAGATATATACTTAGTCTGCACAGCAGCCTTGCTATGTGACTTTCCAGTTCCCAGCACTTCCCAGCAAACCACTATTCTTCCAGTAGAGTTACCACCTTTATTCTAGATTTGAATTTACATAAAGACTGAAATAAAGGTATGAGTTTAATCTATTCTTCTCAAACAAGTGTTAATTGACAAATGACGAGGGCAAGCATGCGCAACTACCAAGATTACGGCTGATGATTGTGCATGCAGGTACAACTGGCATGTCAGCATCTGCAAATAAAAATTGTGGTGATATCCTAGAATAACTCAAAACAATGGCAAAGCCCCATTCATTTCACTATCATGATTGTTTCAACACAAGCCTTAAATATTACTTTGGGACTGGAGGCAGAATTGCAATTGGAACCAACACATTTTCCCCAATCAGACCCTTATAAATTATCCTTACTTTTATTAAAGCCAACTTGTTCTTGTCTACTGTGTCTTCACAGAGACTGTGAGCCATAAAACGTGCTGTGCAATAAGAGCATCAGTTATCTTGTATGATTTTTAAAAAATTTACCTGACTATTCCACTCTAATATTTTAAATCCGTCTTCAATTACTCAGTCAGCCCAAGCCCTGCAGAGATATTAATATGGTGCCATACATTTCCAAAAATGCTGTTGACGAATAATATGCAATCTGCCCATCCATTTAGATTCATGAAGAAATGCATCAAAGAGAAGCTATGCTGGCAAAGCCAGCCCTGAGAAAGAAATCAAAGCTTCATTCCAAGAACTGACTCAAATCGATGCTAGAATCACTCTAGGCTAATCTAAAATTGTACTCCCTTGATTATTTTCATATGAATTTTTTAGTTACTCTTCTGATTAAGAGGCTCTTTCAGTTCATCTGGTATGTTTTAAGTTGCTGACATCGTTCTAAATATTTCTTATCTTGTCATACTGCCAGAATTACCTACGCCTTCGCACCTCTATCTTCAGAATGCTGCCATTGTATTAACTAAAATATCACGCGTGAAAGAGAAAAGCAAATTTTTCTGCAACTTTCAAGATCTTATCACAAAACTGGAGTAACTGCAGCAATGCCAATGATATGCACTTATTATTTTTTGGATAAAATCTGGGCCCCAGTGAAATCAATACAAGTTCTTGCATTATTCTCTGTGGGATTCCTCCAGAAGCCTTTCATCCTTACTCTAATGACCTATTTCCATCTACCCATTTATTAGCAAGTATTTTTAAACAAGACATAAAAATTTGTCACCCAGCACTAAAGCTAGGGAGCTAGTTTGAACCCATCATAGTGGAATAGTGGAAAAATAAATAGCACATACTAAAAAATCCCTTTTTACAAAAAAAGAAAGTAAGTTCTTAAGCACTTGCCACCAGTGAGGGTAACTTGCAAACTGGTAATACAACTCTTATGCAGCTGCACCGGGTCAACATTGTGATGGCTCCCACCAACTGCTAGAGATCACTTTTGCCCAGCTTTCAAATACTGACCTAAGACTATCTATCATTTATCGAATTTGTTTTAAAAAATCTGGTTCTTTACTCTTTGCCACATGTAGAACTGAAGCCCCACCTGCTATTTATCCAGCTCTGAATGTAAGCAAAACCTTCACTGTGTCTGAACTTTCCATTAGACATTTTCACTACAAATTACAGTATGAAAAATACTGAGGCTTGATTGTTTGATCTTTGAGCTGGCAGTTCTAAACTCTTTTTTAATCAGTGTTACACTCATTTCATAATCTTATTACATCCACGTAAGAAAAAAAAAAAAAAAGAAAAAGCTATGTCAAAAGATCATGAAGCTTTAAGTGTCAAGCAATGAAAAATCTGAAAGTGCCAGAATTAAGGTTGCCTGTGTGTGATTATTCTGTCCCCTCTGTGCCTTTGCAGTGCGAGATAGATTTTAAATTACAGGATTACATGTGTTAGAGCAAGATTAACATTCTTTTATCATAAGGTTTTTATGCACCATAAAAAAAGTGAAAGGTAGTCCAAATCGTTCAGAAACTTGGAACATCTTCTCACTCATAGAGAAGCTAGGAGGGAGAAACGGAAAATGCATGTTGACCGTATGAAATACATCTAACCTATGCAGGTACCTTCTGTGCGCAGTATTAATCTAGATCTATTTACACCATGTTGTAGTAATGCTTGCCTAAATTCCTATCTAGAAATGGCCTCCTCCTGCCCCTTTGGAGCCTTTCCTCCCACAGAAATTCTACAAACATACATTCGGATGCCTAAATGGCTCAAATTAAAACAGTCACAATCTAACAGCCATCCTCCATCCACCGCCGTTTGACTGGGATTTCAGTGCCCTGTCAAAACTGCATTTGCACGATAGCCAGCACTGCACAGAGGGATGGCAGCAGGAAAAAGGTGCGGGCCAAAAATGACGAAGCAAGAGTTACAAGAATTTACCCACATGGTTTTAACTCTTTTGTCACCAATGGGAAACAGTTTAAGTACTACAAAAGAAACACAAAGAAATCCAAATTCTCAGCAGTGTTGTGTTTAGTAGCCTCCCATAGAAGGATCAAGAGAAGAGAGATGACTTCTGGCTCTTGTGCCTTCTCCTTTAGCCACAAGTTTTCCTCCACTTTCACAGATATGCAACAGATGAGAAAGTCTGGTCATGCCTGTATTCGTCTGGAGCTTTGTTTGGGACTCTCTGTATCACCTGATGCCTTCTTTTGTCCAGCAAATACTGTTGAACTGGCTGAGCAAACATAATCAGACCACCTGCCAAGCCTGCCTCTGGTTTGTTCCAGTAGAAGGCTGGTTTTTCTGAGGATTTTCTGAGTCGCTCCCCTGCCAGTATGCTCCAAGGCTGCACTACGCACAGGATTTCTCCCAGAGAAAAATCAACAGCTTTCCATCAGTGATGGTACAGGCTGCATTCTGTGGGCCTCACCATTTTAATATGCAAGGTAAGGAAAGCGGCCCAACCTTGCAAGAACATCTGATCCAAACACACACCGGAGGGCTCGCGCAGGGTAAAGATTTCACCAGGAATTTCACCAGGAATTGCCTGCGGCCCCGCAGTCTGCCCCTCTGTCAGCCAGAGGCTTCCTGCCTCTCCATCACGCCACAGAGGAGCGGCCCCGGAGAATCCCATGGAGCGGACACGGGGTGCAGACACGGTGTCAGTGCTGCTGCTGTTACACCGGTCTGCAGCCCTCCTAATGCAGAGTGCAAGGCAGCCCGCAGTGACGTGCTGGGGTAGGGCGATGCTCGTTTTCTTTTAAGGTACTACGAGCAGAATATTGCCCATAGAACCTGCAGGGAAAAAAGCAGTTGGCTCGCCTTGCTCCAGTGTTCTGCTCTTGCAGCAAATGACGATGAAACATAAAGTGAATGATCTTGCTTACCATCTCCTGTAGGTAAACAGCTCTATGAAACAAGCTTATCTTTTACTTTACCCTTCATAAAACTTTCTTACAGCTTTTTTTCAGAACAACCTCTCAATATCTACATTTCTTCTTATAATTTCATCAAATGTTTCCATTACATCCAACTTCTTCTTTGGTTCTTGTCTGTTCTTGTGTGTAGTTCTGGCATTTTATTCCTAAACGGATGAAATGTACTGACAGAGCTCCATAATGACCAAACACAAAAGCAGGATTTGGTTATAGTTCTCTGCTCAGATGTGCTACCCTGCTTTGAAAGCACTGATCAGCAGAGTTACAGGAGCATGAAAGGAGGTAAGTGTAAGGAGCTGAAGAAACATGCACATCATTTTTAGATGCTTTACATAAATGGGTTTTGTTCAGCAGTTAGAGAGTTCCCTTGAATTTGTATTTTATTGTATTCCCTATTATACAAGAGAAGCCAAAAAAGCAGAGGCTGAACCAGAAAGAACAAGTCTGCTTTATCAGTTTAGATGCAGATTGGGGCATGCCAAAGATCACGGAATAAACTAGGTCTCAGTTCAACAAATGGAGTTGCTTAATAATACTTCTCTCAGAGAAGATGCACAGAGACCCTAAATGTTTTAATGACAGATCTTCACGGTCCCAGGTGTTGTCTGTGGAATTATGCCATTTTTTCCTGTGTAGGACATTCAGGGAAGAAACTTAGCTGACATGAATCCACTTGCAGGCCTAACCTGGATGGCTGTGAATTGGCTTAATCTCAGCTGGCAACTGTGAGCAGTTCATAACTCTCTCACAGTGGTATCTGGGATTATGCTAAACACAGCAATTTCTTTGCTCTAATGGATTAGTAGACCTGCATGGCACCTAAATTACAGAACCAAGAGATACTGTAGCACTACACGACATCCAAACGCACCATGCACACAAGATGAACCTCGTGGCTTATTCCAGTCGTTAAGTACACTGAACTCCAGACCTTGCCTTCGTTACCCCTGCCCTTCCCAGCTTTATTGTTGCGACACCCTGCAGCAGCAGAATAATCTCTGTGTTAACTGCGTTAACAAATTTTTCTGACATCACATCTCATTTCAACCCCACTGAAAATGTTACTTGTAAAAATACCTTCTGAAAACATCGGTCTAGCACTGAACTGGAGGGCAGACGATGGTTCTTCTGCATTTAAGCCTTCACATCCGAGTTTTTTAAGGTAAACAAAGTTCTGTGCCCAGACTCTTCACTTCATCCCTGTCTTGTCACAAGTTCAAAGATTAGTGTTCCACCATAACCACCATCTACGCTAAATTCTCCATTACCCAAAACAATTGCCATCAATTTTTCCCGCGTTTATGACTTTGGTAATGTCCCAACTCAAACCAGTCAGGATTCTTGTAACTTTTTTAAAGTTGAAGTTCACATGCTGAAGAGGAACAAATGATTACCTGCCATTTCAAGAAACACAGCTATCATATCTATGTCCATATTTATGGTACCAAGCATTAGTGCAATGTTGGGAAAATGAGGTGTACAATCTACCTTTATGTAGTTCTCATTTAGCTCTTACTTACCTTTAAAATGCAATTAGAGATACCATTATAAATAAGCAAATTAAAGCAACATCTTCTGTCTCTAATTCAACTCCATTAATTTAAGAAATCATCACGGTGTCACGATCTGACATCACTGGCTCCGGCTGGATATCAAAGTTAGCTAGCTACCAAGTAATCAAACACAAATCCTGTTATGCTGAAGCATATATTCAGTGCTATGGAAAGCAGACACCCTCCTTGTTACCAAATGCCACTCACGTATAATTTTCCTAAGCTGTCAAACAAATATGCCAGCTCCTTAGCCACAATTACAATATTTTTATTCGCATTTGCAGTGCTTGCAACTTTGTTACTTACAGCCCAATCCAAAGATGCAGAAATCAATGCAAGATTCCCATTAACATTAGATGGCTTTAGTCAGCCTATGGATACCCAGCAGAAAGGAATATTACGTATAGCCAGTGCACATAATACAGTTATATTCATTTCACTACAGTTTTATGGCTGAAAGCTCCAGATGGCCAATCCTTAGAGATATCTCCCTAAGTTTTATTTACATGTGAAATTCCAGGGAGCAGCTGTAGTCTGCCAAAAACTATTCATGTCACACTAGGGATCAAAGGAACCTGATAAAAGATGGCTCACTCTGATGTACAGAAGTTGGCGCTCAGCAAAAAAAAGTATGACACAAGTTCTTTTTAGTCCTGCAAAATTTTAGAAGAAAATGATTCTGAGATAAAAGTGCACTACCTGAAACAGCCCTGGTGAAGTGATGCTACTTCTACCTCAGCAACTGCTAACAAAAGTACCTCTGATGTAAAAGTGTAGTTTGTTCATGATGTTTATATGGACTTAGTTACCACTCTCATTAGTCACCAGATGTCACCTGACATCATTTGTTTTCCCCTGGAAATTGTTCTTTAAATTCCCCTATTCACTGTAAGCATTTTTCTTCCACACCCAAAGTTCAAGTTAATGAAAATACCTAGATCACAATCTGGGACACAGATTGCAGAATATTTTAACAGACAGACCTAGTGGACTGCATGGCATTTGTGCCATGGAAGCAGTAACAAAATGAGTTACCAGCTTGTATATGGCTTGCAAAAAATGTTGTAGAATTTCTAAAGATCAGCGTGTGCTCCAGTCATACACCTGCAGCTAGAGCTACGGACTGACACTCTCAACAGCTGACAAGAACAGACTGTAACCTGAAGATTCATTTCAGGTTAATTTTGCTGATTCTTACAAATAATGTATTTGGAGGTATTAGAACTAAATAACAAAACATTCACTGGCTAAACACGGGTTTTGGTCAAATGTTTGAATACTGTTCAATCAGGCCTCATTTTCAGCCTTGAAACTCAGAAGACACTGATTTTAATTAAAAAAAAAAATTAAATACATCTTAGAACTGATCTATGGTGTGACTAAGCATGAGACCCACTCTGAACTGGACAGAGTGGGAACAGTTGGCAGCTCGGGGGCACAGGGACAATGTTGATGCATCAGCCTCTGTTGTGACACATGACAGGGAGCTCTAACCTGAACCTCCACGTCAGAGCCTAACAGTTGAAGCAGTGTTCTGCCCAGGCCACGCACAGCTTTTCCTCCTCCAGCTCACCACTGCAATGTGAGCGGGCACTGAACCTCAGTCTGCTGGTTAGACATAGCCAGGGCACCTCTGTGGAGGAGAGCGACTTAATTAAATCGGTTACAGTCAGACGCATTCCAGATGATTTCTTTTTAGGCCTGTACCAGAAATACAAAATCCAACTATCTCCAAACTCATTGACTGCATTCTTACAAACAGAAGTGGGTAAAAGCAGAAACCTTGATGTCTGAGGGCTGTGATGACCCTAATCTATGTTGTGTGTGTTATTTGCTCTCAGTACAGTAAGATCTACAGCAAATGGACAGACATAGCTGGCACGTACTCATCCAGTGGAAACAGAGAGGCTAGCTATCAAGACTCAGGTCTGAAACCAGATTATTCCTTTCAAATGTAGTGGTTTTTCTAGATCCAGAAAACATGTGAGAAATAGGATAGTAGCATTAGGTCTGCAGTTCTCCTTGCCAAATGCTGCATACAGAAAGCCCATACACACTGGCATAAGGTTATAGTTTCTCATGAATTTCACAACTCAAACACTTACTGAATTTGCAGACTCGCCCTGCTGCAAACCTACATCATTTCCTGCGTTTCTGAGAAGCAGAACACACTTGCTGACTAACTTGTGTTAAACTATTCGACCAACAAACAGCAGTTTTGCATAAAGTAAAACTTGTATAAGATGTATAATGCTCTCTAGCAGTACCAGCTAGAGTGATTCTTGGTAATATTTATTCTTAGTAATTCTTAGATAAAAGAAAGGTATACATTTCCTAAAAAACGGAGTGGTGCAATTAAGCGGTTTTCTTTTCTTCCTAGTACACTGGCCTTGTTAAACCTCAGCATCTGAAATTTAAAATTTAAAAAAAAAAATACATTAAATGGGGACACCGCAACTGAAAAAATCAGGACGTAACCAAAACCACTGCAGAGTTTTTGATGTCGCAGATACTGCATCAGGAACTGATTGGATAATAATCAGTCACCATCAGTTCCTAATGCATTGCCTTCAGCATCTAAACAAGCATCTCTAAGTGTCTAACATGAATAGCTGCAATACTGTAATGATGCCACATGTGCTAAATGTCCACCTACCAAAAACTTGACAGGTCTCTCACAAAAACACGGTATTACCCTTAGAGGGAAATGTAAAGGTATTAGTGCTGTTCAGTGGGACACCTCACCCCCTCCCAGATTAGGGCAGTGCAATTAGAACCGGATTGGGAGAAAAAATGGAAGGAAAAGAGGACTGTTCTTGCCTCAGGTGGTTACCTCAACAATGTATTTCTCTTCATAAAAGATTTACCAGACATACCTAAAATATAAAGATAGTGATAATGACAATAGTCACTTATATTGTACCTTATTTCACGTACTGCAAAATTATTTCCAATATGTTTTGTATTATTATAATATATGCACAGAAGATATGCATACTGATTTATATGTTCGTATCTATCAGACCAAATGAAAAAGTAGAGAGAAAGGAATCTTTTCTTCACTGATGAAGCAGAAGCCACACTGAACTGGAACACAGCAAAGGACAACATATAACATTAATACACAACAATTCACTCAGGAGCTGAATGAAGCATATCCAATTTTAATCACATATGACATCTGGGTAAGTAGAAGGCCACTTATAAAATATTAATTTGACAGATCTTTCCAGCTCTTTGCATTCTTGCATCTCCGAAAGTAATCTGAGCCTTGATTTAGACCTCACCTGAAGAACACAGCCCTCACCAACACAATTTCTATTAATACCACAATTTCTCAGCTGAGCATTGCCTCAGAGGAAAGCATCTGGACCCTCCAGACAGAAGTCTGGATAAACTGAAGCAGGAAGATGTACAGCAGGATTTCAAAACTATCAGTGAAACTTACTTGTATTAATTGCTCAGAAAGATAACCTGGCAAATCCTACCTGCACTCTGACAGAAAGAACATCAGCTCCACAGTTCTCTGAGGGAAAAGTGGATGCCTAAGAACTTAATTATGATATAACAGAGTCAACTGACATTGTTTTATTCATTATTCTTATTCAGACCTGAAGCTCAGAAACATTAAATACAACCTCCTGGCTGTCTCCTCATGAGTTTTACCTGTTTCTTCTACCTAGAGATTAGTCTGGCCACAAACTTTGAATAAGAACGGGGATCTGGAACTCATCTCTATGCCACAAATTGTAGGCACTTTTTTAACCAAGGGTGTGTTTCATTATGTTACGTCGGTAAGAAGCAAAATCTATATTCAAATCCTCAATCCAGAATCCTTGTATTCAGAGATGAGAAGTGCTGGCACAGGTCCACAGGTTAAATCCTCAGAGTGAACCATTCCACTGAGAAAGAAATTTGCATAGCGCAAAAGCAGTCTAAAGGCGCCGCTGTACATGCAGAGACATGGAGCACCTTCTAAAAGGCAGGAAACATGGCTTGTGGCAAGAGTAATTTTAGGAGTGAGACGAGAAGCCTGAGTAAGCAGATGTTGTCTGCAAGGTCAGAAAGGTAAGTGCCAGTTTCACAACACTGCAGTTTGTGCAGTGACACAGAACTTATTCCAGCCCCTCTGGGGAATCAACACCACCTGTGTTGGTTTGGATCTGTGATCAGATTAAACTGTGACCTACAATCTCCTCCCTCCATGCAGATCCCAGATTCCTGCACACGGACATCCATGCTGTCTCCAGCTGGCAGTAAGGTTCTGAGGGAACAGTCTGAAGGAAACTGAAGTAGTATCTTAGCCCTTTTTTTCCCCTTCCTGGGAAAATACTTCAAGCCTATCAAGACTTAGAAACACCGGCGTTTCACTTATTTTTTTCCCTATTCGCTATCTTTTTTAGAACACTTGCATTCAAGGGGTAATACACCACATATTTTTATTTATTACTTTATTTTTTTTGACCTTTTCTAGCGCCAAAAATGTATTCAGCACATCATGCATGAGTGAATGGCATAGTTCCACAGGCCAAACATACGCAAAATGTGAGGAATAACTGCTGCAGAAAGGAGCTAGCAATAAAAGAATTAAATAATTAATAGTAATAATAGTTATAAATGTATTAAGTATTTTATATGAGAGAAGAGAAGAGAAGAGAAGAGAAGAGAAGAGAAGAGAAGAGAAGAGAAGAGAAGAGAAGAGAAGAGAAGAGAAGAGAAGAGAAGAGAAGAGAAGAGAAGAGAAGAGGTGAAGGGTTCCTTCGTTACACTCACTGATTCCACAAGCTCATACCTATTTCTGCAGGAGATACACTAACCTGGGCAGCTGGCAACGTGTGGACAAGGGAGCAGAAGTGATCCTACACCACACATATCTGCAGAATTACATGACAGATACTGGTCTAGGTGCTGTGGCAACTTTAGCCAGCTGCCCCCATGTCCCTACACCAAAGAGCACAGATTTATTTGAGAAGTTAAAAAGAATTGAGCCCTCTGCAATTAGCACTGCCTGGTGCCACTCGCGCTCTGATCTCATGGCATGCAGTTACAATCTTCTCTTCTCAAAGCCCAAGACTCATTTAGATGGAGGCCGTGCCAGCCCTAACCAAGGATGTATTAAGAGTACATCCTTCCCAGAAATTATTACAGCCATAAAGCACACAGCTAGCTTTCTTTGTTCTATAGGAGCCATTTTACTTTTACTTCTCTTTGGTCAATCTTTAACAAAACTTTTTTTTTTTAAACAAGTCTTAACCTTAAGTTATACTAAATGTCAATGCACTCTGTGAACTTAACAACTTTGTGGTCTTACAGGCACAAAGAAGGGAATGAGGGGAAGAGAGAAAGAGAGAGCTCTTACAACAAAAGCTGCTAAACTTATTGCTCCTTTTAGGTTTTCTTTTAATTTACTAGACTTCAAGGTGGTCGTATCCCTTGACGGTAGTTCCGAAGTGCTCTGAAACCTAGTGCTTTTTGGCCTGTTAGGTATATCAAGTTGCCTGTGCAGTGCAACACGCAGTTATCTATACTCTAGACTTCCCAGTACTGGGGAGTGGGACTGGCAGATCTGGGCCTTTGCTTTGGACCCAATTAACCACCAAGGAATTAGCATGGTATTATAGGTGTCCTCAGATCCGGATCAGCCTGAACAGAAATGCTGCGGGAGAGCAAATGGGTGGGAAGACTGAAGGGAGCTGACGTCATTGAGCTCACACTGTAATCTAATTCTAGATTGTTTAGGCCTCCCATCTCTCATCCTCTTCTTCTCTTCCTGTTTCTAGGAAAGAAAATAGCCTCCACCCTGCTAATGATCCCCCAGGGGAGGCAGCGTCAAGAGGCAACACTTGCTGCAGCAGAGAAAAGCCACGGCTGCTGCTGCTGTTGCGGCACACAGCATCAGGCTAAGAGTATCCGCAGCCTAAAGACATCAGCTAATCTCAGTGGGTGAGGAAGGAGGCCTCCCCCCATGGGAACTCAGCTGATTCAGGGAGGGAGGGGAACAGCTTCTCAGTGAAAACAAACCACTGAGCTTCCCAGAACCCCAATAATGTCTATGCATTCTCCAGAGAGGATTTGCAGAAAGACAGGAACAAACATACTCAAACAGAAAGATGCATAGTTGGACACATCGTTTGAACTTGACATTTCACAGTGAAAACATAGGGCAGAGGGCTCAAGCAGCTCTCGCCCCGCATCCCCACCACCAGGCAGCAATGGGTTCCTCTCGCTTTGCTTTTTCACAGCTTCTTTGCCTCCCTCCTCCCTGCTGAATGCTTATGGCCAGCTTCTGAGCTCCCTCGCTGAAGCCGCTGGAAACAGGTAAGGAGGCAAAAAGGGACCACTTACTTTTCTTCCATGATTTTTTTTTCCTCCCCTTTCACACCTCTATCCCAGTTCAGCTACTGTCTAATCAGCCTGCAGTGACAGCCACAAAAAAATGGCATTAACTGTATTTCTCCTCACTTACCTTTTTCCCACTGCTAAGAGAGTATCCAATAATTCTTGCCCTGGAAAACCTTTGTCATCTTAGACGGAAAGCAACCTTTCCATTACTTGCTCCCACTCCCTGACTCAGCCTCTGCCAGAGGACTGTGCAAATGCGATGTGCCCCCAGGTTTGTTAACCACGGAGCACCACATTCATTTATGACAGGTATGACCTGGGAGAAAAATGAAGAGGGAAGAAGAAGGAAGCATTTGATAAGCAAGTAATTAAATACTAACATATTGAATCTCCCACTCTGCTCTCACTGCTTTTGAAGGCAATAAAATCCACACTGGTATTTCCTAGGAATCTCTATACATACAAAAAATTATCTGAGGCAGGCATTCCCTACAAGAAAAATTATCGTAATGGTGTCAGACCAAAGATCCATCTAATTCACCTGGCAGTAACTAAAACAAGGCGCAAGAACAAGGTAAACACAGGGGGACTTTCCCAAATGCTCTTCCAGGCTCCAACAATTTGTGGCTCATGAACTCCCCGAGACATACGTTCCCATGCATTTAGTATCTCTAACAAATTTACTTTTCATGAACCTGTCCTGTATCTCCTTGAGCCCACATATGCTGCAGCACCCATAAAACCTGAGGCAAGGAGCTCCACAATTTAACGACACATAGTAATGAAGAATCACTTCTTTTTGCACCTCTGCTCAGCAGAGCTTCCTTCAAGCTTTACCTTGTTTGAAAATCTGGCAGCTGAGTATGCATATGAAAAACAGTGCTTGTTCCTAAAAATTTGTGTAAATTTTACCACACTATTCCACAATTCCTGCTGGAAATGGGGGAAAGAACAAAGAAACTAAAAAACACCGGGGCGAGGAGGGGGGGGAGCCTAGGCAATGAGGAAGGAAAAGAAGGTGACTGTCTGTGGTGAAACAGGTCATTGTATCAAGAAAGAGAATCTGTAATTCCTACTTTAAGGACACAAAGAAGTCTTCCAGAGAAGTTTACACATCTTTTGAATCTCTGCCCAAGTATCTCGGCAAGTAGAAAGATGTTTTAAATGACAGGCCCCCCTCTCTCCTGACTGCATACTTGGCGATGTTTAGATGCCATATTTATTCCATCAGGCTCATGAAGTAAGTTACACCCAAGAAATGTGCTCCAGAGATGCCCAGTTCAGACAGCAGGGTATGAGTAACTAGCACGGAGGTCTACGGTCTCCCCAGTTTTGGTTAATCCACCTCCCACTTGGACCATATCTCAGCACAGGCAGGGAAGGCGCACAAAGCTGCCCACCCTTTTAGATGACTCCACAGTCCTGACGGAGCAACAGCTTGGGGCACGCGCTGCAGTTAGCCACCCACACACATAGGTTAATGCACTTTTTGATGATTCATAAACCCAGATCTAACAGCAGAATCAAGCCTTTTGTTCATTATTTTGGAATGAAACATCAGCTAACATTTTTTACAGATGACTGTCAAGGCAAAATCCTGGACTGAAGAGACCTGCTTATCTAAAACAATTTTCAGCTACACCCTTTAAGGCAAAGCCATGTCTATTAAAAGAAATAAAGAAAATCCCAGAATCATAATCCTGGAACATTCAGCTGTGTACTGTACTCTGTGCAGTCCATTATGTCTAGATTTTGCAGGGATCCTCTGTAAAGCAAATGCTCTTACTGTGCTACATAATCCCTACTCACTGTGGACTAGTTAAGGATGGATTTGTATAGTCTTAACTGCAAATTCTTCTGCTTTTGGGTGTTCTTGCTGAGTCTTTAATAACATAGCTTTGAAGTTTAATTACTCTCTTAACAGTTGCAACCATTATACTTGAGATATATACAAGATGAGTAATAAGCTTGTAAAGTAGGAGTTAACTTTAATCAACAAGGGAAAACATGAGGAAAGTTTTATTCATCAATAGCTTTGACAAAATTAACTTTAGTGGCATGCACATCAAGTCCAATTTTCAAATCACTGGAGAGCTGCCCTCTCGCTCCTTCCAGCAAATTCTATTCAATCACTAATTATGAAAGAGAGGAAGAGTTGCCAATCAAAGCGGCCGGGGGGGCGGGCAAGAAGATTCACAACTGCCAGTTAACTTTACTACTAATATAATGGAAAAAACATGTGCAGAGCAGCCACCCAGAAGATGACTGCCCACCACATTTTGAAGAAAGAGTTACATCAGAAGACAAGATGGCCACAGAAGATTACACTGGCACACAGCTCAACTAATCTAACGCACAGAGCTAGGACGAGAGAGACTACGGACACAGAAAAACTGCTCTGACATAAAGATATATTGCCACATTCCCTTTTTTAGAGAAAGGGGAAAGATTAACAACCCGTGTGTCAGCTAACAGAGGACAGATCTTTATGAGGGAAGCATTTCCAGAATATTTGATATGATCGATCATGTTCTTTGACCTCCCCACAACACTGCCATACCCTCGGAGCTATACTGCTCATATTCACAAAAAGAACACAAAGGAAGACACTGGAAATGCAGATCCAATTAGCAATCTCCTTTTCTATCTTTACTGTTGTTTGCCTGACGACACGGACACAATTTTAGGTCATAATGTACATAGAAAAATGTGTGTATACGGAAGAACGTAACTCCAATAGCCCCTTTGCACAGTTGGCAACGCGAAGTGTAAATACATTGTGGCATACACTTCATGCAGTCAACAGTAAATACAAAACTCTACATTTAGACTCCTGTTCTGCAACTGCATTTTCTCAGGCACCCACCTATATTCAGAAAGCACCATTTGCACAGTAAGCACATATTAGCAAACAGGATTTACTTTCTCGACAACATCTAGTAAAATGAAGGAAATAAATTTTTATAACATAGGACACGAATTTTTCTTGGGCACAGCAGGCGCTGACAGATGGAGAGAGACACACATCACAGCATTTTTTTTTGTTTTAAGTAGCGGGCTCAGGAGTGTTATACCATGTCACAGAAGGGATGGTTACTGGCTCAAAAGCCTTGGCCTCTAGGTTTTTTTCAGATGTAAATAATATCCCATTTTGATCAATTTTTCTTTCCATCTATAAACTTTTTTTCTCCTGCCATTTTCCAATCTATTCTGGCAGCCATATTATTTCCATATATGTAACATATTCTACTGGTTCACATCAATTTATATTCTATATGAACACTTACGTACATAACTACACACAAAAACCACAATGTTGAAAGAACATTAAAGTTGCGAAGTCCAGACTCCAATGTCATGAAGTGGAAAGATTCAACTTGCACATTTTTACACACTTACAAAAAAAGTTGTTTCTACCTCTTAATAGTGTCTATGGACTATGAAGGGAAAAGATGTCAAAATTATGTAGGATCCTTTCATCCAGACTGTCACTGTAATACAATATATGCTGTCCATAAAAAAAGTTCAGCGTCTTTATATTTCTTTTGCTAGAGATTCTTCAAATGTCAGATATGATAAGAAAGCTGGAGCGTTAGCTCTTTCTAAATGCAATACTACAATTGCTAGCGAACTTCTAAATTCTGTGAGACAAAACATTAGAGTAAGACATGTTTTTACCCAATTTACCCTAACTTTATAAAACTAAAAATCCCCCTCTTTGCCATCTAGATACAGCATGTCTGGTCTCTTACCAGGAAAACTTTCTTACAACAGCTAGAAACTTTTGTCATCTAAATCTTTCTGTAGAAAACTCAGAGAATTCATATTCTCATTCATTCATAACTTGACTTTTATATTTCCAATCTTTCTTCTCATCAGGACATTATAGAGAGGTTTCCAAACTTGCCAGTTGAGAGGCAGAATTTATTATTTCCACGACTCCTTAATTTTAGGCTCCAATAAAAGTACAAGGTCATTTAATGATGCGATAGATTATATCCCATCCCTGAAGTCTGAGGAGCACGAGTAGCATCTCCCCTGTGACATCAAGAGGAGGGACAGTCTCAAGAACATTCTTCCCAGAGACCACCAGGTTTACGAGCTCTGCTGAGGAACCATCAGCACTGCAAATTCTCCAGGTCTTGCTTATGCACTGTGCTGGCCGAGATTGTAACCACCAAAGACTCCGGCTGCTTGTGCCAAAGTCCTTTACGCAGATGCACAATTGGAACTTGTAAATTACGTGTAGAAACAGCTAAGGCTCATGAAACTCCAAAACATTTCTAGTTTGACCAGTGTGGCCAGCAGGGTTGTAATTTCTGTGAATCCAGTATCTGGGGTTCTTGGAATTTACCAGCCCTGCTGGCAAAGCAGTCACATCTTGTAACTTCCATGCGGGCAGGAATGAGGTTCAAGGAACTCACAAGCTCCCCAGGGCAGCTGGAGGAACTTGCAAATTCAGTTAGACAGATACCTAGTGTTTGTGGAACTTTGCCAAGCCTTTTCAGAAAACAAATCTCAGCTCATGACGCTCACAGTTTTTTCACTGTTGGAACTAACAGTAAGGTCCACTGCAGAGGTTATGCTCCCCACTGAATGCCTGAGCCAGAATGTGTCTTTGCTGGGAATCTGAGTTATATTCTTGGCTGTGTATCTGCAGGACAATATGAACTTCCCCAGAGATTCAGAGGCTGCATCTTCTACCGTATGCCTGAAGGATACTGTAAATGTTGTTCTCATGCAAATTAACCTCCACAGGTAGTCTGGTGAAGATATCATCTGTATCAAGTGTCTCACACCAAATAAAACGGGCACGAGAGGAGCCAGCAACCGCTTCAGGTTTCAGCCTCAGAGCACTTCTGAAAGGCTTGATGAAAGGTGAAGATGTTCCTAAGCACAAAGCAGTTGTTTGCTCCTCTGGTGACTGTTTTCTTTTGTTTGAGATATCCCAAACTATTTTCTTAACTATCATCAATGAGAAGCACTGAACGGCAATAACAGAGGGAGAACACTGGTTCCTGGGGAGGAAAGTGGGTATGGGTGACAGGAAAAGCAAGAAAAACAACACCTACTCCAGCATATGTTGCGCTGTGAGATGGGAAACAAAATATCCCACATGAAGGGACAGATGGAACAAAGCATTACCAAATTATTATTTCACTGTTGCTTCAAACAAAGCATACGTACTAGCTTCAGCTGTCATGTGCTTGAGCCTAACCTTCTAAGCACAGAAGTCTGATAAGTTTTAAAGACTCAGGCTGTTATTATAAGAATATTACATGTACATCAGTATAGTGCATGTGAATTAAAAGATATTCTACTCTCTGATCATTACCACAGAGTCTAACTGGACTTAGTTATCCCTGGAAGTTTCCACCCCATGTCTGCCTCCAAGTCTCTATGGAATCACTAAGCACCTTCTGTGGAGGATCTGCATCGCCCCACATGAAAAATCAGTGTTAGATACTACAATCAGCCTCTTCATTCAACCAGATTCAGGACAGGCCAAAGAATACTCTGACCAATGGAACTGAGCCGAGCTGTCCATGCTTACATTAAAAGCAAGAAAGCAGCCCTTGGCGGGGAACAGTCACCGAGGTCAGTCAACATCAGCCCACCGAGGAAGAGAAGAGTTTGCCTCATTTGCAGCAATTTAGAGAAGGCCAGGATTTTCTGGAGAGAGGTCTTCGACTGTGGCCTCCAGCACTGCCCTCTGACTTCCCAGTTATGCAGCTACATTAGACCCACGTTAAAAGGGACTCCTTCTAGCTCCTAATCCCAGAGATAACCTGGAGCACCATTATCTTTTGTAATTCTCGTTCACAACATGGAGGAAGAGGTAGCCCCATTGAGCTACCTATTCTTTCAGCTTCCTCCAAACCTGCTTTGCGCAGCTTAGCACAGAGGAGCCGCTACAGAACCCATAGAGACAAATACAGCAGATGCTACCAGAAAGGCCCTTACACAGCTGCATGTGCTGTATGTGTGTCCATGCCCGTAGGCATGTGCTTCTCAGAACATGTACCTGTGTGTTCATAGGTCTGTCCATACTTCCAGGACTTCTGCACCCAGAGAAACTGATTTTTGCCTTCTAAGAAGCATTGCATTCACTAAGAGGAAAACAAAAGAGGCTGTAGGAAACATGAATAGGAGGGAGATGTACCCGATAAGCGTGGATAAAGGAAAACCTGATTCATCAACACTCCTTAAGACTCTGCTTATTCCCCGAGGAGAAGTCGTCTCTCTCATTTTAATCTTTTGGAGATTCTGCACAGGCAGTAAACAGTGATTAAAACTGCTTGCAATCAATATTACCTTTACGTCTCCTTTTATCCACGCTGATATTAATACACACAAAGAAACTTCTCAACAACAGCCTTTCATACCCTTCTCCTCTGTGTCTCACTCTTCCCCCGCACACATATCCGTTGTCATCTCAAAAAATACATTGGAGTAATGCAGCCGCTCCCCAATTCCCGTGCGGTGTACTCTTTGTGAATCTGAAACAGTCTGTTAATCCCAGAACCTGAATCTTAAGACAAACCATTGCATTTAGGATTCCTAGTCTTGCCAGGTTCAGATTTTTCCCCTGAATTCATCTTACCCAGCTTTCTGTTTAAGCAAATTGAAACAGAAACCACATTTTGCACAGAAGATGAAGATACAGCAGCAGCTTCAGAAAACACCATACCAGGACAGAAAAGTTAAACCCTCACTAACCAGTCTCGCTCTTCCTAACGTCACATGGAAAGACATCTTTGAGGTCATTACAGAAACTCACATGCTTTCCCAAATAACTGTATCACAGAGAGTTAGTTAATTGCTTTGACAAGGCAACAAATGAAGCCTCACAAAGGACACCGTGTTTGTATGTAACAGCTTGCTACATCACTTATGTACCTTACTCTGGTTCTTTTCTCTCTCCTGCAATTCTAAAGAAGTAAATTGACTTTAGGGGGGCTGGGGAGTAGTTATTACCACAGTTTAAACAAGAGGAAAATTAGTTTAATTGCATATATTGTGTTAGAATATGCTGGCCCTCTCCATAAAGACATTATCTTCCTTTTTAAGGTGAGCCTGTTCGGAGAATTCATAATTTTGGCTCATTTCATCCATGAAGGTTCCTTTCTTCGTGAACCAGAGCAGAAAACTATGCAAACTAGAAGTGAAGGGGATTAATGTAGCATTCAGGAAAGAGTTCTTTCATCGAGCAGAGAATAACCTTGGACAAAGCCATCTGTTTCCACAGTTCCAGACTGGGGCAAGTTCAGCTATGAAGCTACATCCCAGTTTCATAGATGATCTCTCTTCCCAAAAGGAGCTGAATCAAATGTCCAAATTCAAACTTCTTTAATACATTGAGAATTTTTGGTACAAGCTCTGGTTATAAAGTCTGTGGCGCTCTTCTGTACATGGTATGAGAATTGTGAAAGACAGCCTCCCCAGAGGGCACTACGCCTGTGCTCTAGGTCTAATATTCCATCTTCTCCACTGCTGGTCTGACATTGAACTGTAACTATAGAACCCCTTCAAAAATATTTGCACATTTTTGTTTGCCTTCCAGTAAACATTCCGCTTTTCAACCACAGCGAGCACTGAAGGGGACAGACACACCTCATACTGCCATTTTGCCACTAGAGGGCAGCTCTATATTTCTAGATCTCTTTCATTATCTCAAAGAGGAATTAATTTCATTGCATTCCTACACAATGGATCCACAACATATAACTTCGGCTCAAGAATCTTATAAAAGCCTTCTTTGTTTAAAGCAAAACACAGTGGTTACCATTTAATTCAATGGTCTATCGTGCATTTATCTTTGAGATGTGCAGTGTCCCTGTACGCAGATTTCAGAAGGAACTATGCAGAGTTGACTTTTTAATGGAGAGCACCATTGAGGAAACATCTCTTTATTTTGCCAGGGTGCTGTGTGTTTCCATGGTGCATTCCCGATCTCATAGGCTTATGGTATTTTCTGCTGCTTGTAGGTCCATATGCTTTAAACAGCAACAATAGCAATTTATCAAAAACCATGTTTTTAAAGGTCAGCATTCTTTTAATATGCACGTTTACGTAAAACCACAAATCTATGTTAAGCAATTTTCACCAGAAAAGAACTGGCTGGCTCAAGTTTCCTCTTCTTTTTCCTTTTTTTTTTTTTTTTTTTTTTCCCCCCCTGCTATCAAGTACCCTGTCATCTGGACAAACCTCCACCAATGGTAGACCATGCCCTCAAATCAACATTTGCATTTAGATTTGCGTGTTTGTACCTTCTCCCCTTCAAGGCTCACCCATCAGCCAACAAATGATTGCTGTCAATCAGATCACAGGAGCTCTGCCACACGGGGCAGTCCCACTTACCCCATACTCAGCTGCATTCCTTATCCAAGTTTTGGGGGACAGCTGGTTCCACAGCAACTGTGCATGTAGCTTGAAGTGAAGTCCAATTTCCACAGGGCTCCAGCCACAGATCTGCATGGACATAAACCAAAAGCATCCTTCAAATAAGCCCCACAGAGGCTTTGCCATCCCATCCTTTTCTTTTTAAGTGACTAATAGACAATGCATCATGTTACCACATCTCTCATTCCCTTTAACTGAGAAGTTCCCCTAATTTTTGTCCCTTATTTCTCAGAAAACTCAGCCAGGAGCTGCAAGGATTACTGGGGCTTTGAAGCCAGTTGTTAGTATTATGCCACCATAATCAAGCAAAGCACAGATTGAATTTCCAGCCTCATTCAGGGATCTAGTCCCTCTTCTGACGTCATCCATGACACACTTCACACTGCCGCATGGCACTTGGTGCAGTGGAAAAGGGAAATTTTTCTGGGACTACCATATTAAATTACTATGAGAACACCCCACTAATAATAATAATAATAATAATAATAATATGTTGTACACGTTTCTTTTCCTATTAGAAGCCCTACAAGTCAAGCCCTACAACTGAATACTTGTACTGGATATCTTCCAACCATGAATGGAAAAACACACTGACACAAAAGTTTATTTTAAAAGACACCAGAGGGGTCACTTCCAGATTAGGCCAGATGGAGTTTTCCTCACATTTAGTGAAACTCTTCAGGAGATTTGTTGTGGCATTCCAGAGTTCTCCAGGCAAAAAAGCAAAACATACTGTACAGAGCTTGCAGATGCAAGAGTTGCACACTTCTTGTTAGAAAACACCAACCTACAATAACAAATCTTTTTGCTATTCACAAGAGAATCATTGAGTATTGCAAAACTTGATAATTACTGATTCATGACAGATTTAGGAAAAACATCAGCTTAAGTAATCAGGTCAGGGCACTGCTGTTGACCACAGTGTTGGCAAAAGAAACAGTTTCTTTCCTCATATCTTTCATCAAAGTTTAACATTTCACAGTATTTAGCTTTTAGCACTTCATTGGTCCAGACCAGTAAACAACTGATAGCTTGAGAACTAGAAGTTAAATTGTGAGCAAACATCTCTATTTAGTATTATCTTGTAATTCACTTACACTGTTCACATACTTCTCAATTCAAGTTAGTAAAACTACTGAGGATCCCTAATAGTTGTAAAATAATTTATTACTGCCGTTAATAAAGTCACAAGATGATTAATCCCTTACACAGCCTGTCACAAAAGGTATGCTCTGTCACATATTGCCAACTGGGAATAAAGATTTCATTCAGATCTCAAGGTGGACAAAACCCAAACCTACTTTTTTGTGAAGGAAATGTATGTTTGATCTTCATTTCCTCCTAGAAAATGAAGGAGGAAAATTTAAGAGCTTTTCTCTAATAAAGATTACTGCAGATAAATCCATTCCACTTTCTTCCATGCCTCCATGATATTCTTTGCCTGACACTGGGGAAGCATTCTGAAAAGGCAGCCGTGCAGTGAAAGAAGGTCTTCTGACTCCAAGTGAAGTTGTAATAGCTCCTATTTACCTTCCTAAGATACACACTTCAAAAAAAAATCTCCTAAAAATCTCCTAAAGCTGAGAAACTGTTCATCCACCCCAAGTAAATATTTGTTCTGCTGTAAAGATACTATCCTTACTACTTCACCTAACTGTGCTGTACACAACAAAGTGTGTTCTAGCAATTTAAACCCAGCCCACAGGGGCTGACTTTTAAACATCACAACTTGCTACGCTTCAGGCCTACATCACAGATACGTGGAAATGCATTATGGAAGGCTTTTACTGAATAATGACAGCCATGGTGGAGATGAAAACTGAAGTTAATTGGATGAAGCGTGTCAAGAACCTGGAGGTAATTCCATCCAAAGTAATGCCTTGTGCCACAGCCATAAGCTGTGATTTTCTACATAGAAGTATTTTCTATACATTTGTTCTAAAACGAATGTTATGTGACTGCTACTTTGAATCATTATTAGCTCTAAAGGAATGTTGTAAAACCACTCAACCCTCTACCTTCAGAGAAACAAAATTACATGTCCTCTTATAAAACTTCCTGCTAATTAACACAGAAAGGAAAATCTTTGGTGGAAGGCAGGAAGCTATAGGAGAATAGCTGGTAAGTCTGTTTTAGGGTCTTCTCCTTAGAACTGTCATTAGAAAATTTTCACCCATTCACAGGATTATTTTATATTTTTTTAAGAAAACTTCTCATTTTCATATAGTTCTACTCATAAAATTTAGGTGCTGTCATCACCATTAAAACAGACAGAATTAAACGTTGCCTTTGCAGACTTTCTAAGTGAAGAGACTGCATTAAGCACAAAGAACTCCCTTCCTTATAATAAGACCTGTCCCTGTAGATAGGATGGGGACACAGTGGCAGAGCAGACTTGAGCACGTGGACGATGACTGTCAGAGTTTAGAGCATATTGCCTGTTACTCTGATCCTCCCTCCCCCAAGTTTCCCTGACCTTGTGATATACATGCACATTAATACACACACACACTCACACACACGAGTTACACTCTATTTCCACGCAGGGTGAGAGCCAATTCTGAATCAACGCTAAGTTCAGTAATTATTACAGTTTCCTGAAAACAGCCTTAAGCAATGACCCCACTGAATGACATCACGGTTTTTCTCTTTTTGCGTTTGGCTGATCTTCTTTTGAATCAGCATAACGAAGGGGACTGAAGAAAAGCATGGGAAAAATAAGGAAAAGTCCTTCTTAATAACTGCAGTGCCACAGTCTTAAGGCCAAAGTCACCTCCATTGGTTTTGTGCCCTCCCCTTTAAAGCAGCGAGGAATTTACCAGCTAACAGCAATTACAAGACCTGTCCCCAAAAGCCGTTACGCAGTTACTCACGAAAATATAACAGGCGCCTAACCCACTGCAGTCGGACCACATGAGTTTCAATGCATCTGCAGCGCAAGGGAGAGAAAGAATCTGGCCCTTGGTCCTAAAGCAGCAAGTGCCAAAAAAGCTATTTTACAAGCAAGCAATCAAACAATCTACTTCAACAGCCTTAACTCATTCATCTTCACGATGACATGTTTCTCGGTGCCCGCAGCTTACTTAGCGATACCAGTCAGGAGCTCCAGTAACATTCAGAGATTTGTATATTAAATGCCTTCCTGAAAGATTTATAATTCCAGGTACTTAATAACTGAGACAGATAATTAATAACTCGGCCACAATTTGCTGACAAAATGTTGAAGCAAGAGCTCTCCTTCAATTTGAGAAAAGCACAGGCAAGCTCAATCAATTATGCTTTTCCTGCTTTAGTGTTTTCTCATAAAGCTTGAATTTATACGATAAAAGTCTGTTCTCTCTTAGAGATACACATTTGAAAAATGATTGATGAACATGAGCATAAATGACCAAGGCCTAAAATTCTGACACATTCTAATTATTGCTTCTAGAAGTGAAAACTTCTGCAACCACAGTTCACTGTTTAAAGTGCTGTCAAACATTACAGTAAGAAAGACACATTTTTTCAAGAGTAAGGGAGCTGGAAAGCAAAAACTTTTTCTACATAAAACGGGATAAAAGGTAATAAATAAGGAGTCTGGAAGTACTAGTAAGACACTGAGTAGGATCCAGGTAAATACATTCCCCTCCTTTGCACTGATGCAAGTGATTTTTTCCACATGCCCCCTTCTCTTTTTATTACTATTTTATAAATCCTTGGAAAGACAGGAGGACAGATTGGTGCTCCAGCTGCAACTTGGTCTGTACAAAGCGTCCAGTGCTTTTCGTAAAGCACGTACCTATCCTTTACCTTACATACACTGAATTCACGTTCAGCAAACCACTTTAACCATCTTTAAGGAGCCTTCTGCAGGAAACGGAAGCACGGCATACCGAACGCTCCCTGGCTAATGCAGGGAATGGTGGAAATGTCATTTCTGAGAAGAACTAATGCCCACATAGGAACCCCTTCGAGTGTGCTCCATACAGTCACCTGACAGCCCTGGGAGCTACCAGGCTGCCTTGGAGGCAGGGGGCAATACCTCAGGCGTTGTTCTTCAGCCTCCAAAGAGGGACACTTTAATATCTTAATCTCCAGAACTGTATTTACGACCTGCAGCTGTGGTGCCAAAGAGGCCCACAGCCCCATACACACTGAGCCTATTGTTGGCAAAACAGAGCTCTGAGGTTTCTTGAGTGACATAAGCAAGTTAACTCAACTACACTAGGCTGCTTTGGATGGGGGTGGAGAGGGGTATTTGGTTTTCTTTGTATCGATCAGTTTATTTGGGGCCTTTATCACTTTTGGCGCTAGTCAAAGTCTTCTAAATTTTAATAGCCCTTAAAGCACGGTAAGGCATGAATGAGCAGGAATTAATTTGTCAGGGCTTCGGGCTTGCAGGGAACAAGAACTTAAACTGGTTAATAAAAAAAGAATTCCCGTGTTACACATAATTTAAAATTAGTATATATTGTAAGCTATGTGTTAGTTTATTACACAGACGAAATGTTTGGTATTGTTCTGCAGCCCTTTAAAAGGGATACCTCAATGACTTAGAGCAGTGGTGCTCCCTCTGTCTCACTCCCAGAACTGAGTTTTTCCCTGATGTGGTTAAACGCCTACAGAGCGTATTTTGGGAGCACACAGGGATATGGACTTTTCTGTGCCAGCTTTCAGTTGTATCATCTTCCAGCCTTTTCCAGAATTTTGATGCCTTTCAACCGCATGTATCTGCAAGGAGGGGCAAGAGGATAAGCCCTTTAATCTCACAAAAAGGAAAATCCCCGCTGTTATTTTTCTTCTGCTTTCTGTATGACAGCGTACAGGCTAGCACTAAGTAAGTTTAACATTCTAGGGAATTAAAATGCTCTGACACGTATCCTTTAGTATTAACATGCAGATATTCACCAGAAAAGTTGTGTCTCCAGACAATAATTAAGAGGTTAACTGGGCAAGTTCTTTGCCAAGTTCACCCCCACGCAATATAAATACGAAATGCTGCTGCTTTTTGGTATTAATAACTTTTTCTCAAAAGGGGAAGAAAAGAAAAGCAAACTCAGAGAGTTCAGAAGATACTTATGAAACCAAATTATTGTTTAACATATCTACTGATCCTGATGTTTATCAGTTCTAAAAAGCAGAACAGTCATTAGCAAGAGCTCTACCCCACAAATCTGTTCTAAGGTCCTCTTCCACTGCAGCATTTCCGAGATGTCTCATTTTTGTTGCGCTGAAAGATCACAACACTGCCTCACGCCATTCAAGGTCCCTGAGGTTCTGCAGAAAGCATTGGGTTAAGGTTTTCAAACATGGATGTCTGCCTTGAAGGTGTTTAGCACTTTCTGAAAACCAGGAATGCTCTACGTCCTCTTGACGGAGGACAAAAAAGGTTGAATTATTCAAAAGAATTTAAAAAAATCTGGAGCTAAATACAATACGGGAAAACTGCAAAAATTAAAAATAGGGCATATTAACAGCTTGAATAGCCCGCTGAAGTTGACCTGCCAATTAGAAACCCATGCTCATCATACATACGTACTCTATTCCAATCGGCTCCCATTTACCTTTCTGAGAAATGAAAAAGACTATAGGTCAAAAAGAGACGCCTACTGCTCAGAGGAAGGGGCAACAGATTTCCTACATGGAAGGAAGATATATTTCTCTCTGAAAGATTAATTTTTCTCCCTGAAATATGAACGTTGCAGTAGATGAAGTTCTGCCTGGTTCTACTTTCAGTTAAGTCAATGGCAAGGTGCCCAGGGCAGGCCCTGTCACTGAGCCTGGAGTCAACCTCACAGATAAGCGTCCGAATTCCACTGACTTTGAAAGGGATGCGGGTAGCTAAGACAATTAACTGTCTTTGGAAATCCTAGATACATAAGTGAATGCATTCACCCCACTTCCCTGTGCAAGCATCACGTATTTTCTTCATTTGACAGACAGAGAGTGTATCAAGAAATAGATTAAAAGATTTGCACAAAGCTTCACGAGAAGCCAAAACTAGAGATGAAAACCGTCTCCAACACATTCTGGGTAATACTGGATCTGAACTCTGGCGTTTCTATTTTGCCTCTGAGCCAGAACAAGGAACTGCACTGACACAGTTTAATCTGAAGAAAACTATACATTCCAGCTAGTATTTTGAATATCGGGAAGGCTGTCTCTTCCTCAGGTGGGTTACAGTTCTGCAAAAAGGTTCTAGACAGTTCTCATTTCAACCAAACTGGTTGAAACCTAGGACAGCATCAGACTTAAACTCCTCTATGCAGCAATGCTGGTTTTCCAGAAAAAGGAAAGAAGGAATGACGACTCCAGCGTTACAAAAGCCACATATCTACACTGATGCATGTTTCCTGGTCTGCTGTTTCTCTTACCTGGCATGAGAAAAAGAACAAGAGAAGGAAAATCACTGGTAAAGAGTGCAATGGAAAAGAGTTGCTACATGAATGAGTGAATGACTTAGAAATACCCATACAAGCAAAAGACAGGAAGAGTGTTCAAATTCCAGGTACAATTGCTTAGCAAAATAAAATCTTCATAGCAATAGTGGTGCAATTTAAGTTAAGGGCCGAATTTGTCATACCTGAAATTCTTACCACATTAAATAGTCTTTACCTGTATGGTTAATCCATAAAAAGAGATATTCTGGGATTGTGAGTAAACTTTTGTTAAGTTGGGCCTCAAAGTTATGCCCTCGTAAACACTGAGAAAGCACCTGTAAGCCATATTCTCTCATTTTTCAAAGGGAAGCCTGAAATTAACAGCACACAGAAGCATTAACAGGAGTGGTTTACGGTCATGAAAAATACTAATGACATAAGGCACAAGAGGTGGGGAACCACACATGGAAAGTAAAATGGACTCATCCTTCCCCCACACCATCGCATCCTCATTTCATGTGTTGTTTTCAGCTGTGTAAGAGAACCACTCACGCCTCTGAAGCCCTTCAATTTTCTAATTTATTATGGCTGTACAACCGCACCAATGAAAAAGACAGACAGCCTCTGGGGAGACGCTTCTCTCATTCACTCACTCTCTCTCGCTCTCATTTTCCTTTATTGTCGAAGGACTCTGGTGAGAATACAATTACCACATTCTCTGGGCATTCAAATTTCTGCTGGAGCTTACAGAAACATACAAAACATAAGACCACATCCCTATAAATTGCAGAAGCAAAACAAATTGCATGCTTGATAAATTGCATGCAAACCACATGCTCGGTCTTTAGTAAATGTCAAAATAAAAAATGGCAACACCATCATACTTCAATATCCTCAGACGATTGTTAGACATTTAGAAATGAAATCACAGGTTAGCCTAAGTTAGCCAAAGGCCTCAGCACAACAAAACTCACGCCAGATCTCTCATACAGGAGACAGATTCAGCAAAATAAAGGCTGAAATTCTAGGTTACTAGATTTTCTAATCCACCTCTCACGCTTTTTTCCTCACCAAACTGCAGGAATTACGGGGCAGGAGTTTTCTCTAATTATGCATTTGTATCATCTGTCACCTATGCACTCTACTGTAATACAAAGCAGCAAACAAGTAATAACAACAAAGATAACTTTAATTTTAATGAGAGGCTTAAAAAGAAGGAGAGAATATGTTCTCTGTCCTTTGCTACTAGCATTTTGGTCCTTGTTAACTTCTTGTAATTTCAACATCTATGATCAGAAACCGATATGACACATTTTTACCTCTCCCTGTTAGCTTTCTATGAAAAGGGAGAGTAATTTGCTAACACAGTTCTTCTTTCAAATTAAGTTTACAGTAAAGGAACACCTCACGCCACATACAATATGCTCACAATACCTCCCTTGAAGATAAATAAACTTGCAAAATCTTACCTCAAATAAAAGTTCAACATTTGTCATATTTAATCAGCAATAAAGTCAGACATATAATTCTTCACAATTTATCCTTCACCAACACTATGTCATTTCCAAGTTGAAACGTGGAAAAAATTTTGACATTTGCAGGCAGTGTGGCAGAAAGGCAGCCTGCCATGTTATCAAAATAATTTATGTTCTAAAATTCCTGTGAGTCCAACACGAAAATAACATCTCCGCCATTCCAGCTCTTACTTTAGACAAATCCAGTGTTACTTGATATGACATGCTCGGGAAAAGAAATCATCTTAAATTGACACTGATAGTCCCCTGAGCTGACAAATACAAGTTGCTTAAATTCGCTGTGTGCTTGATTTTCTGTGCTAGTGAGCTATGTTTGAAACAGGAAAAGGGGGTCAAGATCTGGGAGCAGAAGAGATTAAACTGCAATTTTGTTTTCTTCATTTTTGGGCTAGCCTCTAGGATCAATCTCAGCCTGCTCTAAATTGTGTCCAGCTGTCTATTGCCCCCAGGGACAATTCTAGCAGCCAGAATTAGCTGGAGTGCAGTGACATTCTGACCACACACAGCCTTCCTTCAGCCTACCTATCCTTGGGTTTTTGAGGACAATGAGGGGTGGCAACAAGTCCTGCCAGGAAGAAAAAGCATAAATGTTTAAGTCGCAAATACGTTCAAATTAAAGAATCTATGAAAACTGGGGTTTTTAAAGGAAGCAAAAACTGAGATGTGACAAAGAGTTCGCTAAAGCAGTAGGGAATAGAGCGCACCGTTTTCAGAAGGAACCAAAAGCAAGTAATTAGGGGCCAGCCTCACAGGGTTGCTTCAACAGGCAGCGCTGTCAATGACTGCTGTAAGGCGTTGGCCTCAGCAATGCCATGTTGTACGGTCAGCAACAAAGAACGGAGGGTTTGACCACTTCTTACGTGACATCTTCAGACATGTCAGATATGTAAATACGTTGTTCTACGGCTGAGCAGCTCGGTCGCATACCTCGTACATTTCTCAATGTTTCCAAGAGTCTAAATCCTGCTGTCCTACATCAGGCAAATTCCCAGTTGCCTCAGTAAGAAATATCTAAACAACAAAATCATAAACTAAGTCTACTACCTCCATTTAAAGGATCAAGAACCATCGCTGGCAGAATTTGGTATTTCAGCAAATGTGTAATGCTGTCTGAAGCCAAGTATAGGATCTATGCTCGGCCGGCACTCAGACATCCTCCAAAATGATGTTTCTGCTGTTCTCTGCTTTGCTTTTTCTAGAGTGAAAACAATCAATTACAGTTGTGTGATGCAGGTAATGTTTCCCTAGGTGGTAGCTTAAGACAAAACTTTTTAAAATTTTGATTTAATCCAGAATCCAACAAGTTACAGTTCTCTTTGCATGGCAGATATAACAAAGCATTCAAAACTCACTAAGTGTTGTTGCCAGCAGATATAAGTAATCAACGTTACTATTTTGCATTCATTAGATGATTAGAAACGTCTGTACTGCCTTCTGTAAGCATGGAACAGTAAAATTTCAAAATATATCAGGGAGCACGTCACAAATATTAATCTAGTTTACGCTAATAGGAGTCAGTAACTTAGAGCCAATCCAACACTTTGAAGTTGTATTTCTAAAAAATGATATATGGGCTTTAAGGGAATCTTTTTTGGAGTGAGAGAGTAGGTGTCAAAAGACAGCTTGTTAAATAAGCCGGCATATGAAAGTATGTGCAAAACATCCTAAAAATGTAGTCAACCTAAATTTTCTCTATTACACCATGTTGTTGCTTCTGTACTTTAATTACCAGTGAGGTGTGTGGACTGTAATCCTGCAATTTTAGGAGTCCCACCTACCTGTAAGCACAGAAACTGCAGTGAGAGAAGAAAAATCCTGTCTTGTCTCACAACTACCTAAAAAAAAAAAAAAAAGACAAGCAACATACTATTACAGCTAGAAGTACTCTGAAACTACCCAACTTAGCTCTATCTAAAACAAGTAAAAAAATAAGCAATTTGGTTCAGAGACAAAATTAATATGCAATGTATAGCCATCCAAAAAAGGACTGATGTTTTACATAGATCAAATATAATCTAATGTTAAGAATTTAAGGGATTATATAGACAAGCTATTCTCTAGGCCAGCAGTGCCAGAGGTCTGCAACCTAGTATGACGTTTTTTCAGATCTCAAGTTCTCCAGGCCCTTCGTGGTCAACGTTAAGGAGGCGAAAACTTTTTTTAAAATTAAGGACCTCGTGTTCAACTAAAGTAGAGGAATAGAGTAGAGCTGCACTACTACGACGCAGTACCCCCAGAAGTAAAATTTGGGACCTAAATAAAGATCCAGCTTATCCCTCTGTAGAAAGAGTTCCCTGGCATGCTGTTCCTCACCATAACTGTGCTACCTACCAGAGCTTCTAAATCTCTGTAACGCCTGCTCATCCTCCCTTCAGTTCCATAAGTTTCCCACTGGGTAGGGAATAATAGCATTTCATACACAGAAAAAACCTTTAAAAGTAACGATTGCTAAACTTACACGGTGTCTAAAGGAACAGGCATTTACCTATGAAGGACTCCTCGCGGTTTTTATTGAGCAAATTCAAAATGGGCAAGAAAACATATCAGTCTTGCTCTTCTCAATTTTAAATAGCTTGCCTAGCTACATAAACACTCCATGCTACTACTTATGAAGTCACTATGCAGCTTAAACTTAAAAAAAAAAACGCGTTTATACACGGGATTTCAAAAACTTGCTCCAGGGAGCAAGCCCAGCATCCAATGTGAGCAGTTCATCAAAAGCTCAGGTAAGAAGATGGTGAAGCTCATTTCTCACGGAGCAAGCCAGCCACCACACCTCAGCGCTCCTGGGATCACGGCCCTACTTCAGACAACAGGGCAAACCCCACCATACAGTAGGGTTACTACAGGCCTACTATAACCCATATGAGGCAAACTGGCAAGTACCACGTAATTTCCCTCCTTCCCACCTCTGCCTCACGGGGCTCCTTCGTTAGTTGCCAAGGCTCGAAGCCTGAGACACGCAACCCATGACGGTCCGCAAAACGACGGCCACCGCGCACTTTCACGGAGATATCGACTGCGACACTGCCGGTCGCCCTCGCTGGGGCACCCAACTGCATGCGGCAACGCGCCGCAGCCGTGCCCGGCGTGAGGGAGCGGCTCTTGCGGGTACGGCAGCCCTCCGCTCGCCGCTGCCCCGGGCGGGGACGGCGGGACGGCCCCGCGTCCCTTCCCCGCAAGACGCCGCTGGTGGCTGCGGCCACGGCTCCCCTCAGGACGCCGCCGGGGGCCCGCCGCCCCCTTCCCTCACAGACCCAACATGGCGGCGGGGCCCCGCACCTGCCCCGCCTCGGGGCGCCCCGGCCGGCGGCGGGCGGGCGCGGGGAGCGGCGAAGGGCCGCGCCCCGCCCCGCCGAAGGGCTCCGGCCGCCGCGGGGTCGGTAGGGGGCGTCCGGGGGCTCCGGTAGGAGCCGGGACCGTTTCTATTTAGCCGAAGGCCCGCGGCGAGGGGGGGGGGGGAAAGGAGAGCGAGCGGGCGCAGGCACCGCAGCGGAGCTAGCGGACGGACGGGGCCGAGCCGCCGCGGTAAGGCGCCGCCGGGAGCAGCGGCCCCGCCGCAGGTAGGAGCGGGCAGCGGGGGGCCGCTCCCCAGGGCAGGGCAGGGCGGCCCCGGGCCGAGCCCAGCAGGTGCCCGGCGGTGGCTTCTCCCCGCGGGGAGGTGGGTCGCGGCGCATCGCGGGCGGCGAGCCTTTGCTTTGACCGAAACACCGCTTTGCCACCCCGCAGCGTGCGATGGCAGGGCGGTCGCGCTGCCCGCCCCTCGCCCAGCGCCGCTCCGGACTGCACCGCTTCCCGTCCCGTGCGGCATTCAGCGCTACGTTATTTTAAAACTCCGTTCGCTTATTATTATCCCCCCCCCCCCCCCCCCCCTCAGCCGGATAAAACACAACGGAGCGGAAGGCCAGCCAAACCTCCCCCGCTTCGTGCGGGAGAAAAGGGGCAGCGTCCCCGCCGCTTCGCCCAGGTAGGGGCTGGGCCGCCGGGGCAGCAGCCGGGCCCCAGGGGCGGCGGCGGCGGCGGCGTCCTCCGGCGAAGGGCAGCGCTGAACACATTCCCCTTCCTATTTGTTTTTCTTTCTTTCCAGGTTCACGATGTTGACAGCTATGTTCTTGGCTGCTCTCATTCTTATTACAGTACATTCGCAGGAAACGGAGGAAACCATAACGTACACGGTAAGGTTTAATAGAGTTCGAGATAATTACTGCTTTGCAGGGATTCTTTTCTAAATGACCCTTAAGAAAAACCAAATTTCTTGCCAATGTATAGCGTGCAATACAAAGTTCTTTGAGTTTGAACGTTAACCATAAAATAAGCTGTTCCTGTACTGAAACTGTTTTAAAGTTGAAGCTGACAAGATTGAGCAAAATAGGCTACAACTGCCTGTTCTGAACAGCTGATCTCTGTACTGAGCTGGATGAGCTGAACAAAACTACAAGGTCTTAGTCTTCTTTTTAATCCATTTTCGTAAAGATGGGGTCCCTAGGACCTTTATTTGAAATCTATGGCATTTGAGAGATAATTAGGTCAAACGTTCTTTTGTGTTTTCTTTTGGATATTTCAAGCTGTTTTTCACAAAATGCAAGTACTTCAAAATTCAGCGCTCTTAATGAAGCATCTAAGTTCTGGAGCGATCATAGGACTGTTAGTTTCTGGGCTGGTTTTGAGCAGTGGTTTTGCATGGCTTAATAAAATTGTACAAGAATACTGAAAAGAGGTTCTGCTTGTAACCAAGTGATGGGGCAAGAGATTTAAAGGCCTTTTTTGTAAGGCTTTTTTTTTTTTTTTAATCTGCTTGTGTTCAGTCTTCGGCTTGCATAATGCATGTCATCGAAGGAGTGGCAATTACATCGGCTTGGGCTGGGGAAAAACCCGCATTTTCACATCTGATTACAGTTGTAATCCCTGCAACTTGCTTCATATGGGTGGACCTCTGAATATGCGTACAGACATTAGCGCAGTGCCACACAAGCAGAAAATTCTGCACACATGCAAAAAGTTAGAGAACCACAGCCAAAGACTGAGATTGTGTCTTATACAAGTAATCCCACTGAAGTCAGTGGGATGGCTCAAGCAAGTAAATATAGCAGAGACCTTATCACGGAAGACGGGGCTCAAAGAAGCCTCAAGTGAGTATCAGGAAGCATCATAAAATACTTTAACACTGGGCTTTAGAAGCAATGGATTTTTGAAGATTTGGAGTACTTCTGTTTAGAGGCTTCTATGATTTTTAAGTCCCTATACGTAAGTGGAAACTGAGGATCTGAGTACCTTTTGAAAATCCAGACTAACATAGGGATCCCACCCCCCACCTTTTCCGCATTTATTACATGTTCTTTTTAAAAAATTAAGTAGCATTTTCTGATAAGCTGACATAGTTCTGTTCATACCAATGGAAAATTTCTAGCATCCCTATATGACTTGGGTTCCTATACTCCATTTGCAAAGAGGTCTTAGCATTTATATGCTTCAATAATCATTAGACTCTAATCATGTAAAACTACTAAACAAAAAAACTTGGCTTTTTGGAAATTTTACTCCTAGGATGCTACTGTTTCTCAGGTGTACGTTGTATTTGTTTAGGGCTAAATCTCTTTCTATTGTAAAAGTCCCTTCAGCTGCAGTACTAGATGGACTTGGCTCCTTACAGTTAAACAGACAGTACTTCTGTTGTGCATTAACAGGAATCGGGTGATTTAGTAAATGCATGAATTAGCTGTTTTCCTTTGGGTTTGCGTTTTCATAGCTACAGTAACTTTGGTGGTGTCAACTCAGCATATAGTCATTCCTTTAGAGACTGGGAATTGTAATACAATTTGCTGTCCACTTACCCCTTTGGAAGAAAAAGCCTCCACAGTTACAACTCGCTGCTACATTTGGCAGGTCGCTGGTGTCACCTGCGAATAAAGAAAATATTTTCAATCCTAATGCTGAGTCAGTGTCCGTTAGTAACGCGTTCCTCAAAATAACTCGAGGATAGTACATGGAACAAGTGGATCTCGGCATCGGAAGGTCAAATTTGCCACTTGTATAGTTCCTCTGCAGCAGAGGAGTTGCAACAAGATTTAGCTTGCTTGACTGTGACTAATTATATTAGCCGACTCGATTCTTTTTTTCTATAGGGCCATTAAAGTAATATCCTAAGCAGCATAGCATCCACATGCACCCACACAGTACAGCTCCGTTGATTCATTGATATTTTAAATGTCTGCTGCAGTTGCTAGCATTGTGATACTTTGCTAATCAGTTTCTGTAATTGTCACCTGCGATTAAAGGTACTGCACTGTAGACAATTTAATGCTTTTGGGGAGAGGAATGATGAAGATGCCTACCTAGCTGCAGGGCAGAATATTTAAAATGCTTCCTGAAGTTACTAGTCTGCGTTGATATGAGTAGTTGCTGAGTATAGTCTTGTTTGAATTTGGCAAAGTCTTATTTATATAAGTAGTCCCTCCGTTATAAACGCTAACCACTCATTGTATGTCCCCCAATATAAATTGTTCTTCCTAGACTGCAGTTCCTGGAGTCATGTGATTAAAAAGCATGTGAATGAATTTCCAGCTGTCATGGGATCCTTTCCCATTGCTAGAGTGCTAATGGGAGGGAGGATGAAGTACAGGGGATAGAGGCCCACCAGCCCTCCTGGGAAACAGGCCCCAGGATTGAAGGATGTTCACCTGGTGGAAGGTGGCAAACAAGATCAGAATTCAGAAAAACTTCCTTCTTTTCCATAAGAAGATTTTCGTACTGGTCAGCTGGGTCAGTCCAGAGGTTCATTTATTCCAGGATTCAGCCAATGACAGATGCTTTAAAACAGCATATAGGAACAAGGCAAAGAGAAAGCGATGCTTTTCACACTTTGTTCCTCAGCCCCAATAAAACGTACGCACTCACAACAAACGATATCTTAGGAACTTCCTGAGATAGAGGCTCTCTCTGTATATACTTCTTGTTGCTCCTGCACAGCAATGCTGTACCAATAGCCATTTTTCTGGCTTACCAAGGTATACAAACATTGCATTTCCCTTAGTGTCAAACTTGGAGTTCATTGAAATATGCTCGAGTATTTTTCCAAAATAAAGAATCCTGAGTAGCCTATTTTTTTTTTTTCTCTATAGCAATGCACAGATGGCTATGAATGGGATCCTGTTAGGCAACGGTGCAAAGGTACAGTAAATAATTTTCAAAGACAGACTTGCCACTGGTATTCTTTAAATATTATCGTTACACACCCCTGTTTTGGCCAGGGAGGTGTGCTTGCATGTCTCATTGTGTTATTTGTGTTAATGGCTGTTGCAGAAGGTTCGACTGTTAAAAGCATGACTTGTGTTGTTGCTAACCACAGATATTGATGAATGTGAAATAGTCCCAGATGCATGTAAAGGTGGGATGAAATGTGTTAACCACTATGGAGGATACCTCTGTCTACCTAGAACAGCACAAATTATTGTAAATGAGCGAGAGGAAGCAGCAGCTGAATCCACTAGTGGTCGAAACAACGTCATTCGACGGACTCCAGCGGATCCTCACCGTGCCCCTCCAAACCCAACTCATCAAATTCAGTGTGCAGCTGGGTATGAGCAAAGTGATCACAATGTGTGCCAAGGTAAGCAAGCTGCCGTACGTTTTACTTTCCGTATAATTGGAGTGCATGTGACAACAAATGTAATGCCTGGAAAATGACAGCCTAGAATTCTTGCATTTAACAGCATATATTGTTGCACCATTAAACTGGACACATACACGCTTCCTTAAGATACGTAAATAAAATACATGTATGTTGTTATTGTTCAAGGTAACAGAACTTGCAGTTTGTTGCAGCCTTACAGTCTGTTCCACCTATTTCAGGCTAACAGGTAGAATTAATTCTGTTGTCTGTAGATCCTCAAAAAACCCTCAATGCAAGTAAGCAACTTTAGTCAAACGTTTTGTATTGTATTAAGTATATCCAGGAGAGGTAGTGCTTTGGAAAAAGCAGGCAACATAGCAAGTCATATTATAGGTGATTTCTAAAGATTTGTAAAACTACGTATTTTTCAGTAAGTGAATGATGAATGGAACAAAAATTAACCACCCTATGAACTTTTGCTTAGACCGGATTGTAACGCGGAAGAATACAGTGGTTTTAGTACGTATGATGAAGCGGTAGGAACCAAACATCTGAACAGCTTGTGCTCTTCTGATCTCTATGGAAGTAGCTCTACGCAGACCCTGCCAGCTTACTTCCAGTCATAGCCTAGCCAGTCTCTGAAACTATGGCAATGAAGAGCTTTCATCTGAGTGTACATACACCACACACAGTGCCAAAATTCTCAGGGTATTAGCAATGTTAATTGTATGCATTCAGGAACCAGACTCACAAGCACTACTGTAAACTAAGGCTGTTTCATTTATTATTTTATATAAATAGTTTACTCTTATACTTGCTGAAGTAACAAATGTTTCATCCACTGTTTTGTTTTCTTTCATAAAAATATATTCTACTCCTTGTTCATAAACTTGGTTTTCAAGCACGTTTTGGGATACCCATGCAAACAGAGGGCAAAACTTGACCCCACGGTTCATCTTTTCCACTCTGTGGCCTGTAACAGTATAATCATATAAAATAGTACTTGAGTGGCTATAATCAGGGCAAGCTGTAATATACAGCGGTAGTTCCTTTCTCTCTGGTATTCATGTATACAGAACGTTATTTATCACTAGTAAGTAAATTCCCTGTCATTCTGAAGCATAGTAATCATCATGGAGGCTGGATAAGTTATTTTTGTAGGCAAAGCCCAAGTTGCATTTCTGGCTTATCTGCTAATGTTCAACATTTGTGTCACTCTAAGTCAAGAACATCAAGTAAAGAACCTACAGCAGGAGGTCAGTACCATGATCCCCTTAGGGTTAGCAAAGAAAAATCAATGCCGTGGATGGCAAATGATTTTCTCCTTAGCTTAACTCAGCAAATTAGCAGCAGAACCAGGAACAGAATACCGGACTCCTGTGTTTGATCTGGCACTCCCTCCTTCAGGTGATGCTGCGTTACTGTGGCTGGCACTCATCTTTGCTGGTGAATTGCAATAAAATGCTTCAACTTTTAGGGTGTAACAACATTTTTGTTCGATTAAAAAAGGCAAGTGATGCTATAAAATTTCCAAACATGAACATCACTTTTGCTATAACGGCTTTAGATGTATAAATTGGGGATAGCATAGGAAAGTTTAACAGCGTGTAGTACCAATCCCTTGTATTCCAAATAAAGGTTGAGAGTTAGGGTTAACTGAGAGACCGACAACTGGGTGAGGTTTTTGTTTTGTTGAGGAGAAGATTGGTGGTGATACATTACTATTATTTCACTCCATGCTCTGGCTTCCTGAAACTTGCAACTAAACTTTTATATTCAATTCACAAATCTTTGGTTAATTTATAACAACAACTAACTGTTGTTATAGTACCAGAACTTTTTAACTAGCAGACACACAAACTATGGTGAAATCTTGGGCTTGACTGAATCAGAGTTTTGCTACCAATTTCCTCATGCCAAAACTTCAATCTAAATGCAGAAAGCATGGAAATATTACTGTTTAAAAGTTGAAATGTATTGTACTGAATGAATTCCAGCTGGAAAAAGGGTAATGGACAGTGTGCTTGAAAGAAAGGATAAAAGACTTTTGGAGCACTTAAAGCATGCATTCAACTTCATGATCTTCATGCTTTTCACTGCTGAAAATATCTTATAAAAGATAATCTTGATCAGCAATGGTCCCACTGTGGATTTATTTAATTATGGTTAAAAGACTTTGCTATGATAACTGCTTGAGGCTCCTAGGGAGTGTAACTTACACATATAGTCACACTTAAGCTTGTTTTATTGTTTAGTAAATCAAATATGAAGTCCAGCTCCTTCTAATTGTTTGCAGATGCATGACATTTTCCTTCCAGTCCAGCAGCACTAAGTATTTTATAACCAATGTGAAAGTGTGGAGACCTCTGTTTAAAACAATAACATGCTCTGAGGAGCTGTATTACTGACATCATACTGGAGTATGAGGGGCCTTCTGTTTTAATACAAACGTCCACTCCCTTTTTAAACATTGAATAGCGAAGGTACAATAGGCCAAACACACTCGTGTCGGTTTCTGTGTTTGGAATAAACATGCACAAATGACACTAGTCCTGTTGGACGTTAAGAGGCTTCAGTGATGTGCTGAGCCTCATCGTTAGGTAAAGCATGATGCAGCGTGGCCAGATCCTATTTCTGTTGACAGGAATGAGAAACATTGAGAGGCACATGATTCTCTGCACTTCTTAATCTACCAAAACATGGCCATGTGCCTGAGTTACAAAAGATACTTAATACCTTCTTAACTTCTGACCTGAAGAAACCAAGTGACAACTACCATGTTTATCAGCGTTAAGAGTTTTGTCTGCAATGCATGCTGTTATTTATTAGAGACCATGTAGCACATGAATAGCACAGGTGGCAGGTTGATAGCAAGCCACACTGCCAGTCAGAAATGACTGCAGTTTCCCATGATATACATAATTTTTATAACTACTAGTGATCAGAAACATGTTCTTGTATAACTGTGTTGATGTTAGAAGTGTGGGTAGCAAAAATTACCTAGGAAATTCTTAAGATACTGTACACAAGCACTAAGTGCCAGGAATCCCCAAAACTGATGAAAAGATGAGGGGAAGTTATTCTGGAGGAAGATCTCTTCTGTAGCAAATGTACAGAGCACTGCATTTGGTGCTTCAACTTAAAACAGTTTAACTGTACCTTAGATTCTGAGTTTATGACCTTAACTAATCCCCCCTCCCCATCTCTGTGGAGTCAGTTCCCACTTCACTGTCCCTTCTAAATTTGCCTTTAACTCAAAGGGCTGCTGAATTGGTCCCGAAGGTAGAGTCCCACATGTGGCACCTGCCAGCACTTTCAGGAAGCCGCTCAGATGTTGACCTGTCATTGTGGGAGCATCACGCAAATCGGGAAAAGCAAAAAACAGAGTAAGAAATATTTTTAAGCAAATTACTGAGTTAGCTAATACTCATAGACACTTTTTGCCTGATTGAAGAAAACATAAATAGCTGTGCTCTGTTGCCTGCATACAAGACTGAATTGTATTTCTACTGTGGTGTTAGGCTCTCCGTGATTTGCGTCTGCTCCTATTGAAGTCAAAAGAAAATCACCCAATTAATTCAATTTTGTCAAATCTAGTCTGCAGGAAACTACTAGCTTTTCCTAGAACGTTAATGACACTTGGATGAAAAAAAGACCAAAAGGTACCAAATAACCTATAAACTTGAGAAGGGAAAAGAATTTCTTTATTGCCTTCCAATCACATTGGCAATACAAACAATAAAGTAAGCAAAAACTTTTTTGCTCTTCAGCTAGATTAGCTTCCTATATTTCTCTAGCCTCCTTATAACCCCTTTGTACTCTTGTGACTGTAAAATACAGGGAGGAGAGAGGTTGTAATGAAAGATATCAATGCTTTCTTACACGGAAGAGACATTTTCCCAATAGTTCTGCCTAGACTTGGTGGATGTTGGTTGCTTTTTCCTTCTCTGTGGGGGGAGGAAAGGAATTAACTTGTTTTCTGTGCTGTGGTTATTTTTCCCCTGCAAAATCATTTTAGGATCTCTGCATTGGCAGGAGTTAGGTTTTTGTTTGGTTGTTTTATTTAATTTTCCAGTACTTTTCAAAGTAACTTACCATACTCAATCTAGGCTTCTACCTCAAGAAGTTAACTAAGTGTAAATAAGTTAAATAAGTCTAAATTCCTCTCTTTTTTTTTTTTTTTTTTTTTAAGGAGAGAAGGACAAGGGGGAGCAGTTCATGGCGTTTTGTTTTCCATACAGAAATCACTTTACATTATATACATATGTATATACATCAGGGATGTGGAACTAGCATATGAAGGACATAAATCAGAGACTGTATAAGTGCAGGTGCACTGAGCCTGGCCCTTTGCAGAACTGGTTCAAGTTGGAGAGTGTGGGCGTGCCTCTGGCAGGGTGCTCTCCGTTGACATTTTGGCTGGGGTACAGACTGCACTTCTGAAATGCCCCTCCTAATGAGCCTCAATTTGCCTCACCGAGCGGTCTTGGAACATGCAAACCAGATCCCGTTCAGATGAAACTAAACCTGAAGTGCACTGCAGGAGTGCCACTAATACACCACAGCCACTAACAAGCGTTCAGGCTCCAGGGCCAGACTAGAACAAGCCCAGAGACCCTCAGAAATGCGTGTACTGGGACATCAGCGCCTCTGCACCAACTTCTGATCTGCTCCTATGGGTCCGCGCTATTTGCCAATATAGACATAACCTAAAATACACCTATACTAGTTTCTTAGGCTGGCTCCCAACAAATTTTGGGAAGCCTTTTGTAAAATGTTGCCTGAAGTTAGAAGAGTGCAGCATTCCAAGTTTTCCCACTTCTTGCATTTAAGGAGTAACACTTTCAGGACTACTTTTAAGAGAGCCTGAGTTGTGACAAGTTTAGTTTCAGAGTTGTTCCTCTCAACAACACAAGACCTGTTTAGTTTGAGGAAAGGATGAAGAAAGAGGCTGTGGTAGGAAAAATAATGTCTGGTTATCTGTTTTAGGATACCATTAGTTCGAAGTGCTTACTCAGGCACAGTTCATATGCACATATGTTTGCTGCAGTGCTTCAGCAAGCAGGGAATACTTGTTGCCAGCAGTAGCCACCCTAAGAGACTGACCTGGTTACACATGCCATTTAAATACTAATTACTTGGAAAAGCTGTAGGAATTTTGCAGGTCTAAGAGAATCCGCAGAAGGATACAAGCTGACATTTTCGCAGCTCTTTGTACCGAGTGTTCATAGACGCCAATTAATTTCTTGTACATTTGGGTACGTCATGCAGAGATCATCTTTCATCAGCCCATCCTGAACCAATTGTTCAAGCTGTTAATCTGTGAAACCACTGCCTTTTGCTGCAAAGAGCCCTTTCTGGAGCATCTCTTTAATAGCTTGGAGGGACCAGAGGGGAGGTCACAAAAAAACATCTTGTTTTGAGGGCCTGATGGCCTGGTTTTGGGCATTTTCAAAATTTGGCCACTCTGAATCATCTTCCCATCTGTGCTATTTGCACAGCTGTGAGTGTCATGTCAAGACCTTGGATAGATATTCTCTGTTCTGTCTGACCATTTTACTGTGAACATCCATCACAAGCATAAATACTAGCAGCTGCTTTACTTCCTTTAGTTAGTTACCGCTTTTCCATTATTCTGACCCCTGCAGGAATATGCTCAGTACGTTGCAGCTAAAGATTCGTACCATATGCTAATCACACTAAGTGCCCTAGATGCAGGCAAGCTTCTGAAAGTTGTATTTACCTTAGATTCCTAAATTGCGATTACGCAGGCAAGCACTAAACTTCAAGTTTAAGTAAACTCATTAGCAGTTCTCATGGTTTCTTATTCAAGAAAAATGGGATCATACAGTAGTCACATTGACTGACATACTTTCGGGTTTGATTTGTTGATTGTAAAGCCTGTTTGCTTAGTAGCTCTGAGGAGGCTAATGTTTTGACAGACAAAACATAGCAAATGTATTCAGAAGGCACATGGCCTGAAGAAAGTCCAAACCTCCAGCCATCTGTCTTCCTTCAGAATTTCACTCTCCAAGCTGGAGGTCTTTTTCGCAATGCCATAGGGAATAACACCAGATAGCAAAGGGGAAGAATGCGCTTATGTCTGATCCTGACTGGGCATCCCAGTATACTTGGCACCCCATTAAGAGGCACAGAGTATTTATCTCTTCAAGGAATTCCCTGTATCTGTTGCAGACACTCGGACACAAGCACGCTAAAAGTCAGTAAACCCCACAAGGAATGACAGCTATCATCTGTTGCGTTCAGATAGCATAAAACATCATTTGTGGGAGCGCGGGCTGGCTTGTGTTCCCTGTGTCAATACCTGCTGTCAGTGAATTGCAGTCTACAGAGCTCCAGTGATACAGAAAGTTTCACTAGCAGTATCAGCAGTGTGAGGGCATCCTGGCAGCTACTTTCGGCACCCTTCTTGGATAATTTTATAGTGATACCATTGCCACTTTGTGGCTAGATTCTTCCTCCCATACTTCCATAAAAGAATGTGCGTGCTTTGAGCAGGTCTGTGGTTATTTCATCTCGGACTACTGCATTCTTTAGCCTTTAGTTTTTTAGCCTGCTGAGAAAGGTTGTGTGTTCCTCCAATTGTTTGTTCAAGGTAATTTTCTCTCAACCACCACTTTTTTTTTTCCTCTGTTTTCCAACCTGATTCCTGTTTCAGATTACTTAGTATATAATGGAAATGCTCTTGCCTGTGTTCTGTTTTCATTTTTGAAGTTTGGGTTACCGAGTCCCCTTTTCTAACCCTACAACGTATCTAAAGGATCTCAGCATTACAGACACACAGGACCTTTTAAAGGTCCAAGACATTTCTTGAGCATCTCTAGTGATGGGATGCTAATTTAGCAAGCTGGAAAACTAGTTCAAGAGCTGAAGTGCAGAACTGTTATTTTCCTTATTTTATTCTCTTTCCAAGTGATTTTCTTCATTTCTTTTTCCTGCTGGCAAAGGAAGATGATAGCTGCTGTTTGTATTTGCCTTTCTGTGTGCACCAAAACAGTCCTAAAGGAAGAACAAAGCTTCCCGCAGATACAGAAGTGGTCTGTTTGATTCTTCACCGTACCACCTAGTGATGCCTACGTTCCTTTGCATACCCTTTACTAAAGGAAAATATCTACTGCACTATAGCCAAGCAAACCAGTGTCCACTCTTACTTGAATTAATTCAGTGTGTTGTTTAGGCTTGCTATTTTGCCATTTTCCTATCGTCGAGGACAATGAGGACATAGTGTTATAGGACCATGCTAGCGAGATATTTTTGGTCTGGTGGAAATCACAATGAGAGAGTAATTTTTGAGTTTCACCTTACCAGGTTGCTTCTTAAACATTCTGGGTATTTTGTGGTATAGTCAGCTATTCTTGTACAGCACTCTGTCACGGCGTCCCCTTTGTCCTGTGTGCGTGTGTTAACTGAGTAAGAGCTTCTACTTTTTGTTCATGGGTTTCATATAAGATGAGTTTGGCCATCTCCTTTCATTATACTTCAAGAATATTTATTCTCATTTCCCTTCTGTGATGCCTTTTGAGCTATTTTTTCTGGACTATCATCATTTATGCATGTTCTATAATACTTCATACAAGATTTAAGCATCCTTTCGACTGAAGGGTTCTTATAAAAGGGAAATTTGCCATGTACCTGTCGTAGAGTTCGGTTGCTTCTGTCCACAAGATGGAAAGATCTGAACTTGGCTAGTAGGATCTCTTCTCTCTGCATGTGACAAGAATATATAGAACAGGTAATCAGCCATGTAAGGTTCATGGATAAAAAGCATGATATTTCACAAAGATTATATCTTTTTTCATCTTTAATTTGCTATGTTTTGTTTTCATAGCAGCCAGAAAGCAATAGTTTTGGAGAAAAAGCTATTTGCAATATACAGCAAAATTTAACCTGAAAGAACATATTAAATGCACAAGAATCCTGCTTGTACCTTTCTTCATTTACATTTTAACTTTACTAAAAATACAGAAGGGATTTACAAATTACAAAGCTATGAAGTAATTTAGTATACTCTCTCTCTATATATATATGTAGTTATTATAAAATACCTTTTATGCTCACTCACATTGTGTTTTATTTGTTGATCTGAAATCATGTTAAAAGTTGGTTCTATTGTAAGTATACTGGAGAAATGATTAATTTTTGTTATGTATAATTACATGGTAAAACCTGTAGCTCTGAAGCTGGAAAAAGTTACTAAGAACAACATATGTTACACACACTTTTGTAAGCTACAGTGCTAAGATAAAGTTCTTGAGGCCTAGAAATTAATGATACCTTTTCTGGCATAATGTCTCCCAGTCTCTTAATTAGGCATTTTTAGAACTAGATATTCAGTAGACCCTTATCTGTTGCTGTTACTGAATACCTTAAGTCAGTCACTTCACCTAACTGAAAAATGCCCCGTAACTATTGTGCAGTTAGAAGGTAGGGTTTGGTTTTTTGGTTTGGGGTTTCTTTTTTTTGGTTGGTTGTTTTTTGGGTTTTTTTTGGTTTTGGTTGTTTGGGGTTTTTTTTTTGTTTGTTTTTGTTTTTTGTTTTTTTTTTTTACACACAGCTTTGTTATTTTCATTTCTTACTATCAAAACACTAGCTTTCAGGAGGTGGGAAAAATAGTACTTGTTTGGTCAGGGATAGCGGTGCTGACCGTTAGACGGCTAACCACAGAAATAAGTACAATTCTTAAATAGGATGATAAAGGATTCAGTGTATGAAGGTGTATCTCCTGGGAAGAGATGTTTACTTTGGGAAGCTCTAAATCTGTCTTTATTAACTCCTGATTACAAAAATTCATGCCTTTGAGTGGACATAGCCAGGCATCATTTAAGCCTATTTAAAACAGATCTGAAAAGAAGACATGGCTGAGCTTTCTTTTACAAGCTGAATTTAATCTGGAGTAAGCTTCTATTCTAATGCATGACCCGGTATGATATGATATAAGCAAATCTGACATTGCACTTGAGCATGTTTAGTCCGTGCCTGAACAGATGTTCATCTATGTAGTTTCCTGAGTACAAAGAGAACTTGTTCAAGGATTTTGATACGCATATGCCTGCATGGGTGGGATTTCTGTTAACAGGTAACTGGTCATAATGTGTGCAATCAAACCTCAATAGATAGCGAAAGCAACAGGGAGTATGGCGATTTTAAAGTTTCAAGCCCGAATGGCTTCAGGACTGTATTTCATCCATCAACACCAGTAAAATATTCAGCCTGAGTTTTCAGAGTAATTGGTCACTGTCTACCCATTAATCTTTACTTTCAAAAAGATGGTCTTTATAAAGGAGAGCTGGCCTTCTGCTGGCCTCTGAGTAAATAATCATCTCATCTATTTTGATACTATCGACACCTAAATTCCACTAACAGCTGTAACTTGCACCACAAGCAAAACTTTGGTAAGTCAGATTACTGTGTAAAACTGGTGTTTATATGAAGATTCAGAAGTTTGTTTTTCAATAATTAAAATTCACAAGAGTTTAAGAAATCCAGGGCAAAAAGACAAGACATCTTATGGGATGACAAAATACCACGATGCCAGAAAAACAGTAATATAGACAATCAATTACTGCATATTTCTTAGCATTAACAATTTAAAAAGAAATCCTTATCAATAAGGATTACTGCATATTTCTTAGCATTAACAATTTAAAAAGAAATCCTTATCAATACTGTAACAGGTGCCTGTTCTAACAGAAGTAGTTAGAATTGAAAAACGCAAGGACTTTTGACAGGTAACAATTTTCTGTATGGTTTTAAAGATATTGCCAATAAGCTAACGTTTAATAACAGACTTGGAGAGAGGAAAGGAATAAAACATGGCAAAGTGGGCAGAAATTTAAGTGTGATTTCAGCTGACTTGACCTAGCTTATCAGAAAAGCGGAAAAGCAATCTCTGTCTAGACGTACTCAGTGGAGAATTTTGGATATCTGGGCTGCATTAGAAAAGAGCTGGAATTAAATACACATCTAGAAGCAACAAATATAGTTCAGTATTTGGAGAAGGTTCATCCAAGTTGATAAACATAGTGTCATTTCAAGGAATAGATATCTTTGCCAAGTGCCTTAAAAAAATAGTTAACAAGTTCCACATCAATTTCGAAACCATTTTGTTTTGCACCTGTGTTACCAGGTCTTACTTGTACTTTTGTATCTCATAGTATTTTTTACACTTTCTCAGTAGATGAATTTCTTTTCAAGGGTCTTATCAGGAACAAGTTCTCCACATAGCTTTTAGATGATAACAGTGAACCAGATAATGGATTGCCTGTCACACCTAGGGCTAGTTAAAAGCAGTAATATTTCAATAGGCAGCGTTGTAGTTAGTGCATAGTCACATCAGAAATAAGCAATGCTTTGGAGCACCCACACATCTGCCCCCGTCGGCTGTGGAAGATACCTGACTTCATTCCTCCCAGCAGTTGTTGGAGACTAAATCAGGAAAGCGTGCAGAATCCAAAAGTCATTCCCATTTCCCAGGGGTAAAGAAAAAACACATTCTTATCTGAAGTCATTCTGCTTGCATTTACTCTGCATCTAGATCTTCCTCAGTCTTATCTGTCTTAAGACAGATTTTCTTTCCAGCTTGCTCTTTGTATATTACTTAAGTAGAAAAGTAGTTCAGGATGGTTGCAAGACCCTAAGTAAAGATATCGCCCAGTATTTTTTACCCAGTGCAGAGGACACTGCGCAAGCAGATAAAAACGACAGTCCTAAGTCAGCAGCGTTGTACTGGTTGAGCACCTCTTGGGCTGCTGGGCTTGCAGAAGCAGGAGAGCATTACAGCTCAAATGAGCCTGAGCTGGAAGAGAGTTATAACCATCCTCCTGATACGGCTTGTGCACTGCAAAAGTTGGGCGCAGGAGAAAGCCACCAGTTTTTCCCCGTCATAAACACTGTTTGACCATTATTTAAACAATCCAGAAAATGTATTTATAAATTCTCACCTGTTATTCAGCATGTGGCAAATGATTATTTTGGGGAGGGGGCTGCTATTTTTTTGTGTTCCAAGATAAAGTATTCCTCTATCAGAAGGCTCTATATGCCTATAAAAGGGAAAATTCTCCATTTCTTTATTAAAATATCATCTTTATTAAAAGGTTGCTTCGTTATGTATTCAAATCAAAACGCTCTCTCCATTATGATTACACTCAAATTTCAGTATTCACCGTTCAGAGAATCTCTTCCTTACTATGTATGCAGATTTATAAGGCTCCAGGCACCTTTGAAATAAATTGAAAGCACAGCCATGTAATAAAGCCAAAACCAGAAACTAGCCAAGGAGATCCACCCAGCAACACCCTCGAACACCCTCAGCCTCTTCCCCTAAGCACAGCTTTAGAGCGCTAGTCCTGATCTTGTCTCTGCTTTCTCCACCCTCGTGAAAGCTTCCTGGGGGATTCCCCGGCGAGCAGAGAAGCCGGAGCTAGGCGAGCGGCTGTCCGTGATGCAGAAACAGTTCACTTGCTTGATTTTCTTACCTATCAAACAGCTCATAAGGAGCGCGGCTGTTTGCAATACTGCTCAGCCCATTTCAAGGGGAGTATTGCAAAATAAGAGCAGCTCACAGCAGGAGAAAGCAACAGTTAGGGGATGAGGAGAGATTTTAACAACTGAAAAAGAGATAAGCGTGGCAAAACCATACAGAAAAAATGAAGGGGTTGGAGAAAGCAGACTTGCAACTGCTGTTTTGCACTTTGAAACACAGCAATTTGAAACTTCATTTATGATGCTGAAAGGTGGTATGGTCAGAGGACCCCAGAAAAGGAAACGCTTCCTGAACTCCCTGCTCATAGGAGATGAGCGAGGCCAACAATTTAAGAACTTAATTAAACAAAGGTCCGGACATTTTATACAGCGAGTCCAGAATTTAAAAAAGAACAACTTGTGAAAGGGATAACAAACCTGATTTCTATGTTTAAGGCAATTTTTAATTACTAAAGAATGTCAGGATGAGGTTAATTGTTGGACAGTAGATTGGCAATACCTATACCCTTCTGAGGTACCTCATGCCCAATTTGAGAAAACATAGTGTGTTAAGTTTTCCGTCTTTCTGCATTTGGTGGCTGCTACCTGTGGCTTGAGCATAAAGCCCATTCCCCAGAGCTTTGATTAATCGGTCTGGTGGACATCAGGTGTTCAATATCGTAATGGAACCACTCCCTGCCCTACAAGCTGCAGAAGGTTGAGACTTTTTTTTTTTTTTTAAGAGAGCAAACCAGTGTAATTCTGTTGAAAATTAAAACCATTCGGAAACTCAGACAAAAATTTCTGTAATTCTGACAGAATTGTGATGTATAAATAATCTGAGTGTTAGCTGTCATATGCAATTTAGAACATTTCTAAATCGAAATCAGGTATTAATATCAGAACATTTTCATCATAGGAATCTCGGTTTGTTATTGTGGGGAAAAGCATGCAATACTGAAATTCAATGACATCATTTTGTACTGCCACAGCGTGCAGGGGCCTTACTTGGGCTCCATTCTTCTGGACACCATATGCATGTAGAAGGAAGTCTGTCCTGCTCTGAACAGCTTCGCGGTGCATGCGCTTGCATACCTTAACAAGCACACACTACACAACACTATTGCTGTGTTTAGTGTTGTATTTGGGACAAAAGCAGCAGCGGTTTATATCATTCTTTGCATCTGTCATGTCCAACCTAGCCAAAAACTGGCCTCAGCAAGTTCTGGCTCGTAGATGCTGTGGGAGCCCCGGGGGCTCCATACACATGCCTCATCTGTGACCAAACAGGGGCTAAGGAGCCATTTCACAGTGCCTTGTCCTCAGGGTGGAGTCACACTCCTACGACAGCTATGATCATTAGGCTGAAAGCAAAATATTAAAGAGACCAAAGGGACCAATTGGGATTTTCACAGACTGAATGACCACTCAGGGGGTTCAGCCAGAAAGAACGATCCTAAGTGTCTAAAAATATGAAAAATAGCAAAAAGGCGACACAAAAATGTTTGTTAATTTGGCTGTAGCATTCCAAGCGGGACAGCCATGGGATCTGCCTGGATCAGCACAAGACCGTCTTTGCAGAACACCGCAGAAGCTCACGCAATGCACCCGCTGACACGCACTCCAGCTTTACGGCATAAACTTACAGAACCGTCTCTGTCACACAAATTCAGATTCAAGACAGCATTACTGTCCCATTGGGATGCAATTGGGATGGGCTGGGTAGACAACAGCCCTTAAAAACTGGAATGATAATATGCAGGTTTTTCCATTCCTATCATTTGTCCTTAATTTGAAAAATTAAATGCTTATGTCCCATTGTTAACTATTCTTAGCACTAATTTCACAATTTAGCCCAGTGATGACCAAACGGCTTCCTTACAGTTTTTTTTTTTCCTCCTCTCGGTTCACAGCTGTCCTGAATTTATTTAGTTCAGTGCTTAGGTTGCATAAAAAAAAGTTTTGTGACTCAGCCTCCATAAATGTTTTCATCAGAAACCTCACTTGACTCAACTCCTGCCTGAAGAACATGATCTGTAAAAAGTCAGAGGAAAGAAAGGTAGTACAGTTCTCCATTCTGGTTAATAGCTTAGAATATATGTACAGCGTCATAGAATGATTTAGGTGAGAAGGGACCTCAGGAGGTCTCTAGTCCAGTGTCCTGCTCAAAGCAGGGTCAGCTCCGAGATCAGACCAGGTTCATCAGACCTTTAGACCAGGGAGGTTTATCCAGTCAGGTCTTGAAAACCCCTGTGGATGGAGAGCGCACAGCCTTTCTGGGCAACCTGTTCCACTTCTTGACTGCCCTAATGGTGAAAGAGGTTTGTCCTTACATCCCATCAGAACCCCTCCTTTCAATTCACCCAAGATTGATAGAGACAGACAAGAGAGATGTGCTAAAGATGCAGGCTTTTTCTCTGCCGCCCCCCCCCCCTTTCATTTTTCAAGCTCATTTGCATTGGTCCCTCAGTTCTACTTATCAAACTATTTTGAATTATTTATTATTTCATTTGGCTGTAGCACAGAGAGGGTACCAGTCACCAGTGGCAGTTTCCTTCTGGAAGGCACTGTGTGCCCAGATGCAGCAAAAGCGCTTGCCTGAGAAAGCCTTCCATCTTCATACTTTTAAACATTGGCTTGCATTCCTCCTTTACTCCATTTTCTCCAACAAAACTAAAAGATCTACCTTCTTGGGTTTTACCTACCAGTAAGACTATTTCCTACTGTACTTTCAGAACTGAAAGTTTTATAAAACTGTGCTATAGTTATGGGAAAGACTGGTTTGTTTTCTTACAAAGGGTGAAGGTGAGGAAGTGCTTTCCGTAAGGGAAAGTAACACAATCCTGGGACAGCCCCGAGTAGCACATTTTCACAGAAAGCAGACTAGCTACTGAGAAGCTGAATGTTGTTCCCAGCTTCCCATGGCCCAGCTCTTGCTACAAGTGAATCTCTGCAGCTTTTTCAGTTTCAGATTGAAAAAAAAAAAAAAGAAAAAAGGAATATCAATGTGTACCCACAAAGCAGGAAAAAATGTACAGTTTCACTGATCAGTGTCCATGCTATTAGCATGCAAAGCTCAATGAATGCAAAAATTTATTCATAGCTAGTGCCCACCAAACTTCTTAAAGTATTGAAAGTATATAAAGACTGACTTTAATAAACAAAACCACTACTTATACTTGGAGGTGTCACATTAAGACACATTTAGTTGTGTTGCAGCATTTGAAACACATGCTTGGATCCCAGCAATTTCAGTGACATCTTTGCACATGCCTAAATTTACACAATTACTTAATGCTGTCCTGAATGAGTCCTTCACCTTGTTGCTAGGATCTTTTATTTTAAAAACCCTACCTAAAAAACTTGCCAGAGCAAGCCTGCGACACCAAGCACAGACCGATCCTATTCATGGGTGGGTAGGAAATGCTTGAAAGTATAGGAGGGAGTAACCTTGGATCTGGAGGAATGGTGCTGTTTACTCAGCTTGCAGTTACATCGCTGGGACATAGTTTTCAGATAATTCTGCTGAGTATCCCAGCTTGTCTCGCATCTAGCGGTGCTGTCCCTTTTAGATACTCTCCACGTCATTTTTGTGTCTAACTCTTTATTCTCTCTTCCTCTTTTCTTTACTCAAACTGGCAACAAGTGCCAAAAACTGACTGGAAACAGCAATTCACACTGTGATCCTGGATAAATTACTATACAATTAGCAACATCGCAACGTGAGTTTCAAAATGTTAATGAAATAAAGCTGCTCCTTTAGGAAACTAGATACTTTGCAGTTTATGATTTATGGTGACTCTAAATAGGATTGTGAACAGTATACAGTGCCAGATGAAAAAATATTGTCACTTTTACTAACTAGATACTTCATGCCACTTCTGTAGGCAGCGATGCCTGGCTTGACCTAAAATAATCATCATCTCGGTATCCTTTCTGTAAAATCTTATCTAGAAATTGAATTGCAAAATTGTTATGATCCGAAAATCAGATACATTTTCTTCATTATGAGGAGCAGAGTGATGCAGCGGACACGACTGGTTTGGGACAGAATGACACGTAGCTGTATGGTCAGAGAGTTCTTTCCGTGAACTCACATTCAGTTTCTGGCTTGAGAGGTTTTGCTCTCCACAACTGGACATTTCAGGCAAGCACACGTACATGTAATAAGTGTGAGCCCTTATGGGGTAAATAAAAATTACTGCACAAATAAGAGTCATAATAAATCAAGCCCAAGAGTTCTGGGTCAATATGCAGAATTCACTTATTTACTGAAATGTTCTGTAGATAAGAGATCATTGTTCTTTGCTTTGAAAAGATTTCTGCTTTTAATATGTATTCAGCCGTTACTTATCTATTATGCTTTGCTTCCTTTTTATTTTCCTTTCATTGAAAATGAGACCCAACTCCTTAAAAATCATTTGGACTTGATCCTAAAACACATTGAACACTTCCCAGGCCTTTTGAAAAATAGTAAGATACAAGGACTTTTATGCCTTAGATTTCATTTCTCTGAGGCGTTTTTGAAACTTTGAAAAATCCGTTCAGAAGATCCTATCCTGTTATTATCTGAGACATTGTATTTCTTTTCTTTCGTATTGATCTTTTTGCCTGTCCATGAAATCTCCAAAGCATACTAATAGTCTGTTAGATCCTAAATAAGTTTAGATACAGATCTAGCTACAGAGCATGTTCAGCTAACTGCTGGAAACCAATCTTGTCAATGGTCTTCCACTAGTGTTTTGCATATGTATTGGTAGCATCTGATTAATTAAAACCAGCCTCTAAATCAATGGAGATGGTTAGGGGCTATATACACGAGTTCTCCAGCTACTTAAGCCTACATGTTTACAGTCTGTTAACAAACTTCCCCTCCTCTTCAGTAGTCCCTATGCGGAAATCTTGTGTTCTGCAAAAGCTTTTAAAAATCTTTACAGGCCACAAATATCATTACCTACTAGACTGGTTCTCGCTATCCTTTGAAATCCTCTACTCTCTCCTCTCTTAGACTGTAGGTTGTTTGAAAGTGGCACTGTCTTTTGGTTCAGAGTTTGCGTATCAGCAGAACGGTGGAATTCTTATCCACGACAAGGGCTTCTGTAAGCTAACAGCACAGAGAAATACAAGTACCATGTTAGACCTCTTAAGCTTACACAATAAATTTGCAGTTGATTAGCCTGGGTTAAGGCTTAATGTTGCAAACAGCGGTTTGGGTTATTCAAGCTAACAAAAATCATAGCAGCATAAATAATAATAGGATTGGTAAAATTATCAAAAAAACCTTATTTTAAAACACTTCAGAATTTTAAGCAATTCTCCCCCTTAGTCTATTGGTAAGAATGTAATGTGCTTGTAGATGTTTACTTTTCCTCCACTATAAATAGACCATCTCACTAATACTTAAGTCCGTATCCTCCTTGCTTTACCTTTTAGTTCTATTCTTTGCTCTTGGCATTAATTACTTTGATGTAATTAGTCTCCCCTAGATTCATCTTCTGTCAGTTCATCTCTTGTCTCATCAGCTACTGGAAGATAGCACTTCATGAAGAAAGAGCCACTAGTCCTTTTTTTTTTGCCATCCAGCAGATGAATGAGCATGGCATGGACTTTCCCCTTGAAGTGCACAGCTGCAAAGCTGAGTGGACAATCAATCATACTGGAATTAAATCCATCTGGAAGGCATTTGAGGCAGCAAGACATCTGTGAAAACCTTGAGTATGATTGACAGCTTTTTCCAATAGCTTTGATGGAAGTCTAAATTGAGAAATCTCTTCTCCCATCCTGCAAGAATTTATGAGCAAAATTTATTTTGACCAACCAATATTGGCCTGTATTCAACAGCATATGAGGCCCTTATGTTCCCCCGTAGGCTTGTGCTCATTAGTTAACCTCTGCAGTGGTCATGGGAAGGATAGATTAGATTTTAATCAAGCATTTATGACTGTCTACTTAGAGCTAGAGACAACTGGGCAATGAAACAGTTATGCTGAGCAATGTACTGATAACGTTCTGGGCATCCCTCAGAAATGCCGAGATGCAGACAGGTTACATATCCTTGGCAATTAGCTCATACACTCAATTTACAAAGCAATCAAAATCTGGGACCTCGTGCCTTTTAAAAAGAGAATGGAATAGACTGAAAACCAAGCAAAACACTTTCTGCAAAAAAGATGAAGAGAAGGAAGGGCCTCAATGGTACCTTTTCAGGAAGGATGGCTAAAGCTTCCCACTCATCTTTCTTCCTGGAGCCAGGAGCGAGATAAACATCTCATGCCTCAAAGTATTAAAAAACTTGTCCAGTGCATCCGTCAGGGCCTGTTCCTTCCCTTCCCCCTGTTAGCTACAAAGCCAATTCCTATTTATTCCTGCAGGTCTCCGGAAGCAGAAAGCCTGGCTTGGATAGGCATCTGTACTAGCAGTTGTTCCACAGTAGATCTCCTTCGACACGCATACTAGGCTCCGTGCTGCTGGTGCTTTCCAGTGCCTGCCAGTGACCCAGAGCCAAGAGACTTGCTAACACTGGTGTCCCCCTTTGAGGACGGAAATGGTTAATTCCTCAAGGTCCTTGGCTATGCTGCCTACTTAACCTCAACATGTTCTGGGGAGCGCCCACACTTTGTCACAACCACAAATAGTTTCAAAACCAACAATTTTCTTTAGTTCAGTTGTAAACTACTCTTTCAGGAATTTCATCAGCTTGCATGGAGTAGAAGGGATTGTCAGAGGAGCTTCTTGTCCTTTCATGACCATCTTGAAAAAGCCGATTTTCTCATGAAACTGTTTTGACAAAGTGTGGTTTCTCTCCCAGTGCTCACGTACCTGTCTTCTGTACGTTTTAAGATCATCTCGAGACTTGCACAGTGCTGTATCTATTTTACATTGTTTTTATTGGCAACTCACGGGAACTACCATGCACCCACGTGAACAGAATTACAGAGCCCAGACAACTTTTGTACAGCGTTCCTTTGGCCACAGCTTCTCTGTGGGTTTCATTTGGCAGAAGTGATATCAAGCAGAAGTCTTTCCCTCAGCTTCTGATGTAAACTAAAATACACCTTATAAATAGAAGACGCAGGCACTGAGAGCAGTGCCTTTGGGCAAACAGCCACCTTTGGGCTATGGGAAAAATTCAGTTAGATATGATTCATAAATATAATGAATAGGGTGCCATAAACTCGCTTTGCTCTTCACGAACAAAGGCACATTCTCTGCCTTGAAAAATTAGAAGGGCAGAACCCAGAGGAACAAGGAAAGAAAAACAGGAGGAAAATAAAAGTGGGAGATTTAAGGGGGAGGGAAAAAAAAAAAGCGTGGACTTGAGTTGTCAGAGTGGAAAGTATAATTTTGATGACCATCAAACAATGCATGGAGTAAAACAAGGGGCTTTGTTAGGCACTGAATCCCTCTGCATCTCACTTCTGATGAGCTCCAGGTTTAATTTTGCAAAATTTGAAGTGTAATACATTTCAAAAGGAAGTTAGTTTCTTCTTTAAAGCTCTAGTTTAGTTGAAGGCTCCTATTGATTACAGCTGGAGCTGGATCAAGCTTGTGCTGTGTTCTCCTGGCAGACTGTCATTTGTAAATACCTTTCATCTCATCCAGCAGTGATAATGATGTGCTTAGATGATGTGGCAGCAATTATTTAGCTGCTGCGTTAGGTTTTCTACTTTATGCTAGCCAAGTACCCTAAAGTCAGACCATAGAAAGGGATGCTTACATTTCATGAAATCTTATGATTTCTTCTGAAGAAACTGTAACAGCTCTGTTGTAGTTCAAGTAGTCATTTCTTTCTTCGCTCTCACTGACAAATTTGGAAGCAAAGGGCCCTATTCCACCATATTTAGCAAGTTTAAACATGTTACAAATAACCTTGTTATCTGATAGCACACCCCAAAGGAAAACCCCGCAAAGCTTCCATTTTCCCAGGTTTCTGAGCATCCAGTCTACTAACCAAAGACGAAGCAGAAAAAAGGGGGCGGTGGAGGCCTTGGTTACTCTCTGAATGGATTTACACACTTGCTTAATACCACGTAAATACTGGAAAATAAAGCATGGATCTTGTCAAACTTAAGAACTTAGCAAATAAGGAGCATTAGAAACAGCACTAATAGCAAATAGAGCCGAAGTATCTACTGCCAAGTCAGTGAGAGATCCCACGTCCTGCCTGGCAATCAGTCTAAATACATCCTTTCTCCCACTTCATGTGACCTTTTCAGGCCAGCAATGTTGTGTGTTAGTTTAATATTTTAAAACTGGAACTTTACTGGTATTTGGCCTACTTTTTTCTATTTATTTTCTAAACAAATGATAGCCACTCCCTTCTCTAACCTTTTAAGCTTCGCCAGAATTCTGGGAAGATCACAAGGTATAATAAAAAAAAAAAAATCACATGCTCAGGCAAACAAAAGCAGGTTGCTCCATTTCACCATCCCAACAACCCCTGCAAGCAGACTGCAGGAGTACTCCACTTACTCTAGGAAACACTACCGAAATCTCATTTTCAGTGAAAAGTGCCAGGATTATGGTAGCACAGCATCTATTCTGAGGCAAACCCATGTAACTTCCCAGCCAAAGACTGAGGGGGGGGGGGGGGGGGAGAGAAAAGCTGTCCCAATTGCTACTTCTGCTTGATTGCTTAAAGGCAGCTGGGAAGTCAGATCCTTCGCCTGAGCGCAGAGTAGATCACAATTTTAAGGCAAAGTAATTTTGGAAGAAAAAATAGCTCTCTCTTCCCAAGGAAACTTCTGGTTTTTAAAATGTTAGTTTTTATTTATTACTGGCTCATTGAAAGAACAAAGTATTTTTTGGTGTCTTTTTTCTTTTTTGTTCCCAAACACAGAAAAAAAATGTGGCTAAACCCCAGAAAAATCTTAGTTTGGGGCCAAAAATAATAATAATTTTCAGTTTTCAGATTTTTTTTGTCAGGTTTTTGAAAGAACAACAAATGCTTCCCAAGCACCGCTCCAACTTACAATCTTCAGTAGACTGCACACCCTCAACTTCGGTGACTCTTCTTGTCCACCCCCCCTTGCCCACAGCCCCCCACAGCCTGCCCCGGGCTCGTGTCATGCTGTCACCGTGGCCCAGGCACGGGCAGCCACAGCAGGACTCGTTCTCCCGCGCTGCCCAGGGTGCGCTGTACCACCTCGGCACTTGCTATTGAGGCATTCTTCCAACAGCTCCGATTATACTTTGAATCCGAAAAACGGCAGCAAAATACAGACATCGGCAGGTACTTACCAGCTCTCCAGTCAAAAAGAGAGCATGGAAAACACCTTGGTGATCTAAGCAGATCACGCTGCTAGTCTTGAATTATAACAAAGTGTTTAATCAACACTATTTCTGTAAGTGCAAAGCAGCTACATTAGTAGAGTTCTTACATATGTACCTTGCTTTTTCCCCCCCCATTCTTTTCTTTAGCCTCCACTTAGTCACCTCTATCACGATAGATCTTTTTAACTTTGATGTTCATTTTTCTTCCTTCATAAATATTCATACTGCCTTTTTTTTCTTTTACCTTCAAAGAATAGATTTCCTTTTCCCTGGTGCCTCTGCCTCTCTTTTGATCCTGCCTGGCTTTGCCTCTTGTATCTATTCTCTTTCAAACAAAGAATTTTTGAAACTTCATTTTAAGCCCTCTTCATGTTAACAATTACATGGAAAATTGCATTTTCCACTGAAGTTCAAATGGAGAGCCAGCTAATGTGAACTCTTAAGACAGACGAGCAAAAATTTACAAGATACTGTTCCTGACAGGTCTGTTAGATCGGTACCATCTAACACTGCTTGTTTGTAGCACGGTCAAGCTGATATTGCCACAGGAATCTTAACTTTTGCACATCCATTTCACTTCGCTTTACTTGAACTGTGGAACCTGAACATTGTGTTTTTCTATCCCAGTTCTTCCAATCCCCTCCCATCCCTAGAGTATATTTTGGACCAAATCAACTGATGTGCCTTTTTTAAGTACTTATTTCCATAATTTGCTTTTATTGTTCTATCATTCAAAAGTTGTAGAAGGCGTGAAAGTTAATTTCTTTTAACCATTTCAGGGTGATTTGTTTTGTTTTTGTTTTTTTTTTCCTTCACAAGAAGGTAAAATACAGACCAATGCCCACCAATTACACTTTGAAAGTAAATAAGTTTTAGGCACATTTCTTCAAAACAAGGCATCTATGGGTACATACAGCAACACGCTAAAAGTATCACATAACCACGTAGGAAAAATTCATAACTAAATAATGCCTTCAAAGGCATTTCTGCAGCTGGAACGGCATCAGGAATCTGCTTATTTACGTAGGGAGCTGTGGAGATTGCAGCATGTTGGTACTGCCAACAGATAGGATGATTAGTGCTAAAAACAATATCATCATTTAGATAAGCCTTCTCCTTTTGATAGTTGCTATTGAACTTGACTTGAACTTAAATGTTCTCAGCTTGGGAACTACACTTAATTCCTAAAACAGCTCATTCAGCCTGCAAAGGCTGAAGGAGAATAAGGTTTTATTGATAAAATTGGTCCCTTATATCAAATACTTTAAGTCCCTTGTCTTATATCTCAAGTCCCTTATACCTTAAGGTCCCTTGTTTCTTAAGTTCGCAAAGTGTGCACTGATGAGCTATGCATTCACTACCAAAAAAAAACCAGGCAGTTGTATTTCAGGCTAGGGTTGGATGTCACATAGTTTATGCTCAGTGCATCGGTTTGCTTGCTGTGTTAATTTTGTTCAGTAGATAACTAGTGCCTTTGCTGTCAGAAGGACACACAAACCATGGCAGCACCACACAGACAGACCAGGTTTCCAACAGACTGCATCCCCCATTGCAGTACCTTTGCCAGCAACTCCCATGTGGAGACGCCTCCCTCACCGTAAGGAGACGCCGTGGTTCCTCACAAGAGGAACGGTCCAATTAGGACTAAAACAGTTGAAGACATGCCAACATGCAAGAAAAGCAAGATTTTTTTGGTAGGAACTGTTTTCTGCGTTGTCTCAGAATAAAACTTGATTTTGAAAGCGTGCTCTGAAGCATACTTTTTAGGTAGAAGTTTGTGTTTTCCTTTGCAGGGACCCAGCAGCTGCCAGTGTAAGTGCTGTGAAAAGGCTTGCAAAGATTTAATGAGTGACTCTTCAACTTCCTAATTAAAAACCACAATGAGCTTTCAGGCCTTTATTTCCCTAATATTACAGGTTGCAGCAGTAATATTTTGTTCAGTCAAGCCTAGCTAAAGGAAAATGCTTATGAGGTTTCCAAGGAGAGAAATAAACAAAATGGAAATGAATAGGGAACTTGGAACTTTTAAGTGTACATAATTAAGAAAAAATACATCCTTCAGATAATTCTGGAAACTATTAGGAGATATTCATAATTCATAACCAGTTGTTTGGTTTTCTTTCAAGCAAGGGGGCAGCTTAACATCAAACACTGACTAGCTTTTCCATTAACTTAAATAAACAAACCAGTATGCTTCAAGTTAAGCGAACATCTTTTTTTTTCCTCTTCTTTTTTAATAACTGGGTGAATTAGAAATCAGAACAAGACATTTACTTACAAATAGGAAATTAGTTTGCATGCTATTTCTTCATGTTAAAAATACTTTGGAACACTCACAAAAACAATGTTAAGCTGAATTTATGGAAATGTTCCATATCAGTTTTGAAGATGATATGCCAGATGTCGGGGAGAACTCTTTCATCTGCAATAATGGAATAGTTTAATCCACCCTTGTTGTTTTTGAGTATAGTCCAAGTGTATTGGTCATCATGGGTGGGTGATCCTCACTTAGGCAGGCATGAACCAAAAAGCACAAGTTGTTAGACCTCTTGCATAAAGTCACAAGAAAGCAACAGCAGGAAATACTCTACTGAAAGTAAAAATAAGCTATTGCAATGTAAATCAAGAAGTTTACCGTTAGGACAACTCACATTTTGAAGCACTCAGAGACTTGCAGATACAATCCATTAATTCAGTGCAACGTAACTTGAAAGCAAGTATGGGTCCATTTATGGCCCCAGCAGAAATAAAGCCAAAAATACAAATTTTAAATTAATATATATCAAAAACATGGAATACTTTTTCTTTTTGATGAGCAGGAAGACTAATAGTTAACATTGTGGTCTTCAGTTGGGGAAAAAAGTACTCTTCCCTTTGAGAAGCTTTAAGCACAAAGACATTGATATCCGTGTTCTTGTTTTAAGAACACATGTTGAAGTAACATTGGATAGAAAATACTATTGTTAAATGTCTTTTGGGAATAGTTTTTGTGGCCTTGTATCAGACTAACGTTGTTATATTAGCCGTACCACTTTTATTTGTAATAATCATTTTAATTACTGTATTACTTGAACATGTGTCACATTCATTTAATTCACTATGGCTGTGATTCGATAATAAGTATATCTTTTGATCAGAGCACAAACCATGGCTCACACTGGTGGGGGCCTGGAAAAGTCCAGAGCACAGCATAGAAAACGTTGTAACACAGCATTAGGCTTTTTAACTTGCCCTACCATTTCCAGGCATGGACAGCTACTGTGCAGAAGGCATAGGAGCGGAATACCTGCTTGGGCACCGATTCAGGTTTAAGCATCCTTACCTTGTCACCACTGAAATGCTGTCCTGAATACAACGATTATAAATATTGTCTTATGTTAAGATACAGGGTAGAAAAAGCATGTTCAGTTGCATATGGCATCTCAGTCTTCAAAGTCAAAAAGATCTCAGAATGAAAAGCCATTTACCTTTTGCAGTGTAATTTACAGACTGCGCAGCATACGCTAGAGGAGGAAGGTAGCATCACAGATGGAGGCAAAGTGGAGGAGAAAGGAAGTAATGCATCAATTCAAAGCTTCATTCATTTTTTTTTCCCCTTTTCAGCTGCCTGCCACTCCCAAACAGACATGTGGGAGATGTTCTAGTGCTGAAAGCTATGGCTCACTCCTTTATTTAGCTATTCTAGTGATAAGTCAATTCAGTTTGGACATACCAAAGACAATACATAATTGTGACAAAGTACTGCAGTCCAGACTTGATTATTACAGCTTGATCCCTTGTTAACTCTGTTGAGTAAATAGAAGGAGGACGCTTTTCCTGTACCTTCATATTCATGAAGTCACTGTGGTTGGGTAACTTTGCCAAATTCATGGTAGTTGCTAATACTTTTGCGGTCCAAATACAGAAATCACGCAAGGAACTAGAAGTTGCACTGCATTCGATTTTTTTTTTTTTTTTTTTTAAACATTTTCTACATTAATACTTTGCATTACTTCTATTTTGTTTTGCTGTGATGTCCAGTAATACTAAAAGACAAATCTCCCAGGAGCTTGCTTTGCTGCACTCTCAAGTTTGAGAGGGGAAATGTTTCGGCACACCAGAAGAAGTCATGCTGTTATTTCATGAAAATCTCATTAATATAAACGTTCTACCTCACATATTTGCTTAAACGTAGGTCTCTGCTCTTACATATATTTTTCCTGTGCAAACAAGTATTTGTGCAGGTTACCTTCACTCAACTGTGAAAACTTGTTACCAGGGCAATCAGTCCAATATACTTAACATGAAAAGGCCAAAGGAAAATTTAAAAGGGAAAGAGCAAAACCAGCAATAAAGAGGGAGTTTATGGGCTGCTACAGAGTTGTACAGAATTATAGACGCTACCTCATGACACTACTGGATAGTGACTGCACTGTTAGAGTGCAGGTCTCCCTATTAGCAGGTTTTGCCACTCCAGAAGTGAGAAATTTCTCCGAATATTTTGTCTTTTGGTACCTACTGACCTGATGTTATGTAACAGATTTTTCTACTGGTTATTTACCACCACAAATCGCAGCCTTCCAACACCAATGAGTTAAAAGTTGTCTGGGCATCCAGCCCAGATGAATAACATCCCAAACGTTGAAGGAAGTAGCAAGGGAAATAGAAAAGCCTTTGACAGAAATTGTTGATAGCTTGCTAAGGCTGGGGAGGGAACCAGGGAATTTGGAGGTTGCTAATGTTGTTCCTATGTGTGAGAAAGGATCAGGGAGGATCCAGGAAACGACATAGCAGTGAGCTTGGCTTCAGTTGCAAGAACAATATAAGAAACATAAATAAGAGACAGAATACTGAATTTGGTAAAATCAAGTAAGCCCATACTCATGGAAGAACTATAGAGGTCTAATTTCTTCAAGTATTTTACCTTCAGCTGGTTATTTCTGAAAAATACTAGTATAAAATGTCTTACAGGCAGAAGGAAAGCTAATGAAGGGGACAGAAGGTGAAAGGTTTTACAGAATCCTGAAGTAAATTGTGCACGATACCTGCAGCACCCCGTGCAGATCATCGTATGCCTGATATCAGACTCACTGGTGCCATTGCTTATGTGGGAGGCAGTGTTTTCAGTTCAGATGAATCTATTAGAAAAATAGACCAAGTCATTTTCTGGTCTCACTCACACTGAGAACTCCAAAAATTTAAACTGATTAACTAAAATATTTACTGTTTGCATTCAAAACAAATTGAGAACAGCTTCACCGGAGTCAATGACAAGTGCAACACTGACATCGGTGGAATCATTCTGGGTTTAGATTTGTAGAAACCGTTCAGAAGCTGGTCCATTGGCACTGCTCAGTGGGGGCAGAAATAAGAGTTTGAATCCCAGAAGGCCATTCTAAGGGCCCTCTTTTTGAGCTGGTGGAATATTCTGCTTACAAGTTTGCTACAGACCAGAATACAGAAAGCAACCTAACAAGTATTTTGTGACTTGCTTGAACAGATGAACATACACACAAACAAGGAGAGCATGACCACGCTGTAGTAAATTGCAATATGTTGCAAGCCAGTGAGCAGCAAGAAGCTCAGCACTTCAATCCCAGGAGTAAGACATAATTTGAGTTAGTTAAGAATACAGTTCTCCAGCTCTGAGCACAACATACAGGTATGAGAGAGAGGAGGGAGATTTAAGTGGCTGAAATAAGATGAAGGATAGACGCAGATTGCATTTTTTGCTACAAAAGTTTGAACGACTGGTGAAATGCATCTCAAATTTGTGTACTTCTCATAACGATACAAAGAAAATTACAGAGATTAAGATGTTGCATAAGTGAGCAAGCAGCATGAGTCAGGGGGTTTGGGAAAAATGAGTCACAGCATGAAGGGAACAGAGCCAGGTTTGTAGCTCAGAAAGAGACTAGGAAAGAATTTTATGGATGTAGATAAGAGCCTGACAGAATGGATTGCAGCAGAAAGGCAGAAAAACTAACTAGCTCTAAAAGAGGGAACCATACACTAGATTTAGAGAAAGCTATAGCTAAAAAAGCAGGTCAGGCAAAATTTTTGTACACAACTGGTGGTTGAAATATAGAGCAGGCTGCCAAAGTCAGCAATGGAAGGACATAATTGTGTAAATCACTTCAAGAGGGAGCGCGGGTACATTTTTGGAAAATGAGGGAATCACTGGGTATAGCTATTAGTGAGGCTTGTGGAATTAAAACTATGAAATGCAAGTTGATTTCTATTTTGAAGGAATACAGGAGCAAGCTCTGCTGCCCTCCATGGTTCTCACGTTATTTCTGTAGCACCCTGCAAACTTCAGACAGTAGCCCATGCAAATCAGAGCATTATCTTAACCTGCAGAGAGTTATCAATATGGAAGTCTTCTAAAATGAACTTTCTAGAACAGCCCTGGAGATCACTGCAAAAGGCGGTATTTATATTAGGACGAGTCATTGGGGTCTGATGGCCATATTTACCATAGTACAGTTGAAGACTTCCATAAACATTTCTGGAAGAGCAGTGTGGTTTACATGTCATTTAATTGAGAGACCAGCGTCCCTAGTTTTTCCTCCCCCCACTTCTCTATTGACTCTGACTCTTTACATCAATTTAAAATTTTTATATAGCAGTAATCATTGCAACTTGATAGATGACCACACCACCTAACCCATTTTGGGAATGGTAAGATTTGACCAAGTCCAAGGCTGCGCAAAAACCAGAATGAGATTGATATAATTAAAGACCATGTCCTGATGCTTAAATGGATCTGAATTCAGACTGTTCAGAGCACCCAAATTCTGTGTTTTGCAATCCCCCAGGTACTTGACTTTGAAACTGTCTCATTCTTTCAGTGTAGTATTCTGGATGCAACACCCATAAACAACATACGGGAATTAAAGTACTCAACCCAAACACATTTTACAAATTTTGTTAAATTTTTGTAACTAAAGTACAAACAAATCGCATAATAAATTTGCTTCTGCGTGGCCTACTGAAAGACTACATAATTATCCGAGTTCAATTACTACAATGATCAAGTCACTTAAGGTAACCCAGCTCCACTTTCAAGTAAGATAGATCTGCAAAAGGATGGTTAGAGACACCCAGGCTATTTCAAAGGAAATTTTCCAACTACACAAGCCGTAACTGTCCAGAGAATAACTGTCTGGGAATAAAAATCTGAGCAGCAGCTTAGATCAGACTCAGAGATACAATGACTAAGAATTAATCTATATTTCGCAGGTTGGATGCATCAATAATCAAATACCATTCAGGTTGCTTAGCAATTTAATACAAACTTCCAGCTCTTGTTTATCTGTAGTGAACAGCACAACCTTTTAAAACGTTAGCTGAGATTAGAAAATAGAAAGAAATAAAGAAAGCGTAGTGTTAAAGGAGAAGATATTTTCATTACGGGTTGCCAATGTAATTTAAATTCCCCACCTGGGTGAGCAAATGTATGTGTAACACAGAAATTAAATTTAAACAACAAAGTTGGTGAGGAATGAGTTGAGGGTGTTTTCAGGTACAGCTTACAAGGTACTTGCTTAAGGCAGAAGCTTCAGCTGTGGCATCAGTTGTTGAAACACAGAAACCAAGTTTATCATGATGACACTAACTTTAGTAAAGAGGATGCAGAGGAAAGATGCTCAAGAATGAGCTTGTAAAAGCCCATTATTTTCTTTCTAGATCTGTTTCTTATACTGCACTCATCACTGTGGTATCTTGAGCACTTTCCAGTAGTGCATTAAGCAACATGACAAACATCTGTCACATGTTTGTTGTTTCACCCTCTCCCCAGAGATACAAGTGTGTGCAGTGGACTGTCTTGTTTTAATTTTTTTAATTATTATAAATACACATGCACATAACACATTATTAAACCTTTGTGCTAGAGAGGAAGGGTCAGACAAATTTATCTTGCTCTTTGGATTAAAGCTGGTGAGCTCTGTGATGTTCCTGTAGGAGTTTCTATCACACCCTTGCCCCAGATTGCTGTCTTCACAGACACCAAATCAGCCTGGTCATGGGTGTCTGCAGTAGGCAGAAACCAAAAGTATGGATTCCCAATACCCTCATTTACTGTTCACACTTAAGTCCAGGGAGTTTGTCAAGAAAGATCAAATGGAATGAGATAGTAGGATTTAAGGAAAAACACATGCTTTGTATAACTGCGATCTCATCCCAGTATTACTGCAATTGATACAGACTAAAAGCAGGAATTGATGCAGCTTCCAGGTCACTGTCACAGAATCAGAGGACTCTGTGCAAGTTACGATAAAAGAGCTAGGAATCTAATGGATTGGAAAAGCCTGATTTAAAGTGGAAAAGAAGTTCTTAGAATAATGGAATGAACACCTGGGAGTTACCAATTTCCTTACAGAGGGGACATAACTGGGAAAACAATCTGGAAGCTTCGGATCAGTCAGACCCTAAACAATTGCAGATAGACAGTCTACCCATTCAAGAGCCATGAACACATACGCGGGAATCCCAGATCAATCTTGGCACCACCAGTGTAAGATTATGCTGTTTCATATGGGGAGAGAAGCGTGTGCATTGGTAGATAACTACCTGTGCCACCTCAGAGAAAAATGGAGCTGATCTGCCGCATCCCAAGGAGACCTCCAGCATCGCTGTTGCTTCCTTCCTGTGACTTTCACTCCTCTATTGTTCCAATAACTCTCAGGACAGTCAGAAAGAAGACTGTAATGGAGGATGATTCAGGTCACATCAAGTGCCAAGAAGCTGAAGACTTGTCTTTAGGCCTCACTCACCAAAGGCAGAGATGCAGAGATCTGTGCAGCAACGTCACATTACAAAATCCACCAGTGCTTCTTTCCATACTCCACAAGGGCTGGGCTGCTTCTGGTATCACACCAATGCAATTCACATTTAGCATCGCTTTCAGCACCGAAAACTTCCACTCACTTCCTCACCCTTGTATCAGTCACAACAGTAGACGTATCTCTAATTATTGCAGTACTAGAGATTTCAGAACTGAATGTTCCAGCACTGAAACCTTTCTAGCTGCCTGTTGTTCTCCTCCCACAACATTTTCCTTGAAGCACTTAAGAAACATGATCTTCAGGCCATGAGCCTTCCTCTAACATTACAGATTTCTTTACACAGATGTGAGAACTGCTCCAAGCATGGCAACCTACTGCCCTTCCCCAGTGAGGGCTACAGGCTGCTCTCCTGTCCACCTTAGACAGTTCAGTGAAGTCCACAAAAAAAGAGGATTAGAGCTTTCAGAGAACTCCCACCAATACTCCATTCCATGTATCCATTTCCCTAGCTTACCTAGGGACTCACATCTCAACAAAAGCCATCCAGCAAGAACAGCCAAAACAGCAAAAAGTACCATGACGGTGCAGAGTAACAACACTGATAAAGCTCTTCGGAAGTCCACCAAGAATATGCGACATACCAATATGCATTTTCATGGCATGTAGAAGACAGAGCAGACGTACGGTCACAGCTAACATGCAATCCAGTTCAGGATCCTAACTTGAGTAAGAACCTTAGGAAAGCTCTAAAGGATTTCTTGAAACAAGTCTCAAGAAAAGGTTGTTCTTATAAACTCAGATCTTTGTGGCCATAACATGGAATCCTCCAAGAGTTTCCAAGTGAGGAGGCAGCTAGCAGTCAACCAGTACTTTCGAATAATTGTTTTTCTTTCAAACTGAACTTACCATTGGGAAAATCAGAGACCCTGAGTGCATAAGTCAATCTAGTTTGCTTCATTTTAGCTGGTGTAGCTTATTATTCAGTAGAAATTAAGCTACACAGAAATCAAGCCATGGATGCAAATGGCAGCATAAGGACATAATGCACTTTAGCTAATCCATCTTAAAAAGGTAGCTCGTGTTAAGTTTAGTGATATATGAAGTTCCTAAAGATCAAATAAACTTTCTTTGTTCCAGTACACTCTGCAACAAAAAGGACTGGAACTGTGTGAGTACTATAGCCATTTTATTTTCAACTTTTGTAGAAACTAGGAGCACAGGCAAAGCCCAGCGAAATCTCTGCAAAGGCTTGCACTGAACTCCACCGTGCTTTGGCTCAAGCATTTAATGATGTGTCGGGTTGGTATGAGGCAGCCAGCTATAGTCCCTGAAAGTCTTCACACCTGAGAATGTGCTTTTCAGCTGTCAGTACAGAACAATGCAGTCAGCAAGTCCTGCATCAACACAGCAGCGTTAGGACTGATATTATGCAGAAATGCAAAGAGCGGGCTAACATAAAAGGACTTTATTTTTCCTGTCAGATAAAGAGACAACATATGTAAAATATTTGGACGTTCGGGGAAAGGGCAAACATGGAGAATTAATTCAAACTGTTGATGGTTTATTTTTTATTGAATCTTGTGGTCAAAATTGTTTTCATTTGCTATGAGAAAGAATCCATCATTTTTTCCAAAGCACCACCCAGAATCTGCCACTGGTGATGTTCTAACGTCCCCAGTGCCTATACAAATAGAGAGGTCAGCTGAGATTTGTAAACTAGAGATCATAAGTTTTAAGGAATTTGTTTATTCAGCCTAGAGTCTCCAGATTGCGTACAATGCCAAAATTTAAAAGTCCTTTCACTGTACTGTGTCAGGTTACAATAAAAAGCTCTCCAAACATTTGGGACGTTCAGATGAGAAAGCAAATTGTAATTCCATTTTAAGCAACCTATTTGTCAGCACATGCAGTTTAATTATAATTAAGTACCTCCAGGAGTTATAACGAATAGGCAAAATCAAAATGATGTTTTTATACTTGTATAAACCTGCATTTAGCACAAACTAAAAGCTGCCTGAATTACACGGAAAAGTGTCGGTCTAGTATTTGCATTTGTAGCCGTACTGTTCAAATACAAACATGCATAAACTGTTTCCAAAGACTTTAACATATTGACTGAATTAAGGGAATTTTCATGGGAATGACAAGAGGCAGATCTCTTCCTGATGAGAAGGCCACCACGTACCAAGTCCCTGTCCAAAGTATGGAGCACGGGAACCGTGCAAAAGAGATCACCAGAGTCTTTTTAGTATTAGCAAAAGAACATATTTCTAACTCATCTCATTCTTGAGAAAGGGCTGAACTACATTTGCTGACATTTCCCAGAGTAATTGAGCGTGCAACAAACAACCAGCATCGGAAAAAAAAACAAAAACAAAAAAGTCAAATGATTGAAAGATGATAAAATTATGATAAAGTTGCAAGAAGTTTACAGGAAGTTTTATAGTTATAAATACAAAATATTAATGGTATTGACAAATAAAAGTATCTGATTGTTTAAGATAACCGTATCTGAAAATATTTCCAAATAGACTATATCAGAATTACAAGCTATTAGAAAACTGGTAACGTATTATGTCCTGCAAATGGAATAAGCAGTGAGATGACACGTTTGGGGTATATTTGAACTTTGCTGCCTTCGCTTATAGGTAGCTTGAAGATAGGTAAAGCATTTCAACAGGCTAAATATTTTGAGTAAACTTTGTAATTAATGTTGCATTTGATTTTTGTATAAAGATATAGATGAATGTGCAACTGGAACCCATAATTGTAGAGCTGACCAAGTATGTGTCAATTTAAGAGGGTCCTTCAGCTGCCAGTGTCCTCCAGGCTATCAGAAACGAGGGGACCAATGCGTTGGTAAGTGTTGCTTGAAACTATTTTCTTTCATTATCAACAGTTGCAAACTTTATATTGATTATAAAGCATATAGGTATGTGTACTGTAAAATAGCTGTATAACTTTGAAATGCAATAGAATAATCACTATCACAACAATTAATCACTAAAACATGGAACTAGAAACTGTTTTAAGTATAATCAGTTAGAGTTGAACTTCACAAGATTAATTTTCCTAATAGTTACCATTGTGTTTATTGGTTTGTATTGGGGTATTGCCTAATGTCCCAGATACAGTCATAAGTCTACTAGAGCAGCAAACTAAAGCCTGTCCCTCCACTGACCTTGGCGAGACTTGACTCCAGCTCTGTAGGACAAAGCACTACCTTCACACAGCCCTAATCCCTGCTCTGCAGAGCCCCCTTGCACCGTCTGTTTCAGTACTCAGTTTTATGAGTATAAATGAAAGAGATGGAAACTCTGAATGCAGGTATATGATATTTGCAACTTATAAACCACTACGCTTTATTCTTTGTGCCAAAATAAAATTATCAGCACCCTTGGGACCTATACAAGTATAGCATTAAATTAAATCCAAGTGCAGCATAAACACTGCATCTTTCCTATTCCATCCTCATTTGGGGACATCATGCAAAAGTGCCATTACTCCATTCCTGCAGTCCTCCTTCAGCCTTAACACCTCTTTAATCGTGATTTCAATGGATTAATTGCTTTTATAGGCACTCCAGCCTTAAGCCTTAGGTTTGTCAGAGATAATAAAAACAACTATGAAGTAAGAGAATCAAACATATACATCACGAGGTGATACAAGAGGTGGTCTTGAATAAGACACAAGACTGGTTTTATGCAGCCTAGGAGAAAAGCGAGAGTTTTAGATGGTTGGGGTTTTTTTTGTCTTCAGCAGAACAGGAACAACAGAACTTCAGGTTTTCCTTTTTTGCTTTGTGTTAGGAATCCTGCATTTGAAAGCACTTAAGGATTTCTTTATTTTAGTTTTTAATCTCTTTCAAAAAGCCTTGCAAAGGCTCTAGGTAGTCACTGCCTTACAAGAGCTGCAGGAAGGAAGCCAGGGAGATGTTGAGACCCATCTAGACTAACTTAAATGGCTGGGCATGGCTTGCTCTTCAGGGTTCTGAGCCAAGGGCCGTAGAGCTGTAGAAATCAACCCAAAAATTCTTCTCTCTTTCCCAAAAGATGTGGATCAGGTCCTGAACTGACAAGTTGATATAAACATAGATGTATCTGACTTTTCTCAGTTCTCTGTGCAAGACTAGGATGAGTAGTTTGGAATGTAGGTAGAGGAATAGTTTTGACAGGTCAATTTTTTTTAATATCTGGGTTTTATCTAGATTTTTCAGAGCAGGTAAAGTACATTACCGCTTTGCAATAGCACTTTTAATGTCAAGACCTATGGTACTACCCAAAAGTCTCACGGGACACATTACAGCACTCAAAAGAAAAGCAGCAGAATGATACACCCTTATATCTACATGTGAATATATTTATGCATCTAAATCTGTACATGAAGATGTCTGGAAAGTGAAAATTCCCTTCTCCTATTTAGGTCAAACCCAAGAATAACACCTGTGTTACATATTACACACTGACCTAAATTATAAGTACATCCCTACACTTAGTACTGTCAGCATTTCAGACTAAAGCCTGTCTTTGGGGATTTTATAACAACTTAGCCAGAAAATGTTCTTGGGGCCAGATCTTGATAGAGGTTCTCCATATGGGAGGAACTGTTTCTCAAATTTGAAAGAAATTTTTCCAGACTATTTTGGCTTCAAGGTAGAGTCAGAAGAGGACTCATTTCTAACAATTGATTGATTTTAATCTAAATTCACTAATCATTTCTGTCTCTTTTGGAGATTTTTGTTTTTAATTTGCTTTTTCACATACTGCAAAATTAGTCTTTTCTGAAACACAGGACTGCAGATAGAATGAATTGTTTTCCAGCATTACTTCAAACAGAAGATTTGGCCGAATTGACTAGATAATGCTTAGTCCTTAGATCTGCATGGAGCCTAATCCCGCAAGGAAAACTCCCACTGAATTAGAGTCAGATCCTGGAAGCATTTCTGTGCATAAATGCAGCGCCTAAGCAGCAGAGCATTGCTCACATGTCTATATTGTATAATCAGGTCTTTAAACGGCAATTTGTAAGAGCTTAGTCCTGTAAAAGTCAAGGATGGAAGAGATCTACTGTGCTTCCTAATTTATTCCATTTCTACTTCCAAATTTCTCTCTGCAACAAGAGAGTTACAGCGACAATCGCTACTGTACGGATAGCCAGGAATTTTCCAGCATAAGCCTTTTCATTCAGAACCATCCAAAACACTCCACTGCTAAGTTTAGCCCCAAACAGCAACTGCAAATTTGACAAAGAAAGGGTTAACTTCTAAAGATTATTTTTTCACTTGATATTAAAACAAACACTTTCCTCATTATAAAAAAAAGTCTTGGCCTCTTTTTAAACACATCTATGGTGGAAACAGCTGGAGGTAGGAAACTCAAGATCTGGCATGGATATGGGAAGTGCCTGCCTTTGTTCCAGTGAAAACTGGTCTTATTTGTCCGAGCGTTGAGCCTTTGAAATCTCGCATTGTGTACATGTACAGAACACGACATGGATTTCTTCACCAAGCTCAAGCAGGCCGCCACTAAAGACGGCTGCTGCACATACATGCACGATCAGCGTTGTGGCATAATAAAAAAAAAAGTTTTTCCAGACAAAAAGAGGCAGTATCTCCGCCAGAAAATGCAAGGAAACCTTTTAAAATGCAGAGAGGTAAAAGAATGGGCTGTTGCACATTTTGTATGGTTTGCAGGTGAAAAGCCTGCTTCAATGCACATTAGGAATGCTGAAACTTGGAAAGGCAGCCTGCTCCACCTCAAAACCAGGGTTAACCTGCAAGGAGAGCCTGTGGGAAGTTAATACTGCCTGAGAGCACCAGCTTCAGCCAGTCTGATCACCTTCCCTGGCACCAGCGAGCACAGCCAGAAGGTGCTGGTGCTGCTGTATGGAAAGGTAGGCAGGAGAGGCAGGGAGAGGAATGGGAGCAATGGGAGCCCCTTGGGGGAGCAAGCCTGTTTCTGGGGGATCCCTGCGGAAGCACAACCACCTGTCTCCTTTTCAGGCCCATTAATCTTCTGTCCTCACCATTCCCCTGTACTTGCACAGAAAATTTGGACTCTCCCTAATGGAGCTGAAAAGATTTAGTACATGTTAAGAGTGCTGGGTGTGAATTTTTGGAAAAACAAGAGCTACAGGCCGCATTCACTGTGTTGGTCGGCATTATGTCCAATCATGAGAAATCTTGGTTGAAAAGCAGAACAAAACATTCTGGGTTTTACCTGTACAAAATAAACAAGACTAAGCAGTACTGTGGAACTGAATAAAAAATAAAGTTGGAACGCATATGGATCTCAGTGGCTGCAAAGACAATCAGCATGGAACAGATTTTTACAAGAGTTACTTAGAAGTATAATAGTATTCCCGTTAATATCCATAGAAGCAGTACCTAGCTCACATAAGCTTTTTTTTCCAGCTTTTAATCAAGTGCAATTAACTTTACAGTTTCTTTGGACACAAGACAGCAACAGTGAACTGCCATGATTCCATTTGAACTAATTTCTCTTTTTTGATAACTCAGATATCGACGAATGCACTCTGCCTCCATATTGCCACCATCGATGCGTGAACACTCCTGGTTCCTATTATTGCCAGTGCAATGCTGGTTTCCAGTTAGCATCTAACAACCACACCTGTGTAGGTAAGAACTTCTCTGCCTGAGCTCACTTAGTATAGATACAAATGCTGACACAAGACTTGCCACCACTGAAATTTAAGTATCTTCATCCCAACTTCAAGAAAATAAATACCAACCAGTAAGAGACACCAGGTGCTGTATTGAGAGGCTCTCCTGCAAGTGATCCAAGAAGTACAGGAAGGTGAGAGAGAAAATTGAAGCCTTACTGAAAACCTGTTATTTTGTTGGCATAGCAGGTTTCTGAGTAGCATCTAGTTTGGCAACTGGAACCCTGGAGGTTTACACTCATTATTTAATCCGAGATTTAATTATTCTTTCAGTTCTGGTGGGTCGCTTCGCATTATCATTGGCTTTCATGTTATTATTCCCAGTTCATGCAACACAAAGCCTGAAACTGGAAACCAGGGGAAGCAATACTATACCTCTGCAGTTAAGTGTAATTATCCTCAGCCCATCCTAAACATAGTAAGGAAAGAAAACATCTGTAAGTATCACATTTGACTATCTAGAAAATAACACTAAAAATTAAAATGAGGGGCACTAAGGAAGAGTGACCCTTTAGAAATGATCCTCCCTTTAGAAGTACAACACTAAGGGAAGCCTTGCAGTAGAACTGTAAGACTGCTATTAAGTTTGAAATCATAAGTTCTGTTTTCTAGAAGAATTAGATACAGTGATAATAAAAAGGTCTGCTGAAGTGCAGAGAGAACGGCCATAAAAAAAAAATCAAGACTTGTCATGGAGATGATCAGAAGTTCTCTATGGCTATAGTTTATATACATATATATAAAATCTATATTACATACATATTTATGGAGAGACAAAAATCAGTCTGGCTTTTCCAGCTTCTGCCGTTACTTCCAAGCGTTGCCATATCTTATCAAGTACCCTGGCACACTTCATAGCACTGAAGTAAGAAGAATTTTCGTGTTTTTCACCAAATGATAGGATAAAAAATTGCACATGGACACAACAAAACCATCTGACAAGTTGTTACTTATTTGGCCCTTTCCATGGCTCAAATGCAAGGTGTATTCTTTCAGTGACACTCACAAACCCGCAACAGCTCCAAGTTTGCTAGGTGCTTCACCAAAACGCCCCTTTTCCGACTTGCTGGCCACCCAGCCTAATAAGGCGTACTCCCACCAGGAAAGGTGAAGTAAATCTTAAGGAGAAAATTTGTAAATGAATGGTTGCTGCATCAGGACAGACTTTCACATCTGCAACAGTCATCTGGCAGAAGTGATACTTGACAGCTGTACCGATTACATTTGTGTTACAACTTTTGCATATATTGAAAGTGGGTCAATATTTCTTGGAAGGAGAACAAACAGAATTGTGGCTCTGGCTAGCTTGCTTATTTTTTCTGGTAGCATTGTCATGATGTACATTCTTTGCACTGTTGCCAGAAATTAACTAAAAGGAGGAAGAAATAACTTCATAATCAGTTTTCCCCTATTACCATTAATTTTCAGGACTAGGAGGTTCATCATATAGAGGATTAATATCCTCTTCATTGGTTTAGTTTTTGTGAATGCCTAATCTTAGTCATCTTGTCAGTTTTTAGGTGTATCTGAAAGTGACTGAGTGTTGCTGACGTTTGTAAGCATTTGCAAAAGCCATGAGCTCAAGATATTGTTTTTTCCCCAAATGCAGCTCTCTACCAATGGTTATATCTGATAAACACAAATACGAATGAAAAACATGCAGGGGAGGAATACAAGGGAAAATACACTAAAATCTACAGAGTGAATGACAGAAGAGCAGCAGTTAGTCAACAGCCTATGAAAAACAAGTGGCAGATTCCAGAGGTGGTTACAGTTACATAAACTTCCCATTAAAAATTGCTTCTCTTCTCATACCACAGCGTTCTCACATATGTTCTTGGGATGGACACATCATGGAAAAACATCTAGCACAGAAACATACCTTCGCCCAATATGGTCTAGGCCTTAGAGCATTGCAAAACTCTACTGGCCTCAAAGGCTCATGTTATAATTGTAATGGAATTTAAAAGAACAAATTTTAAGAGTAATAAATAGCTCAAATCTTAACCACTGCATGCTGAGAGGTCTTATCAGTATGTGTTCCTTATATCAATTATTTATAGAGACTTGGCATTTCATACCTGAAAAAAGACGCTGGAATGTGGAGTTTAATAGCCACACTAAACATTTTTGGAAGAATTCATCACACATTAGAATAACTCTCATTCCTGGAAAAATACTCTTTTTCTACATGGAATGTAAAGCATAGATCTAACATTGTTCCAGTGACTGCAGATCTATATTGATACAGGCAACTGAGCTTCTGCTAAGCAATAGACCCAGACTAAGGACTAATCCACTTAATCAGCCTAATTACCAGCTACACAAGATAAAGATCTGTAATTTTTCCTTTCAGACATAAATGAATGCGATGCCAATAACCCATGTGCACAACAGTGTTACAATATACTGGGTTCTTTCATCTGTCAGTGTAATCCAGGATTTGAGTTAAGCAGTGACAGAATCAACTGTGAAGGTAAGCAATTTTTTTTTGTCTTGGAAGAGCGATTTTTTTTTTAAATTATTTTCCCAGGAGTCTTTCTGTGAACTAAGGGATATAATTCAAGTGGAGCCACACTGTGGGTACAGTTTGTAGCCAAAAACCCTTAAGATTTATTTTTTTATGTTGCAAACGTGGTTGCTAATACATACCTTAGTAGCTGCAGCTACATTCAGGTACATGTAGATATGGGTATCTCTTTAATAGTAAGTGCAAAACAGGACAGATATTACTACATGTCAGATCACAGCTGGGAAGAATAAGGCTTCTAAATACTTGTTTCACAAACTCACTTGAGTTGTGTGTGGTCTAATGCTGATGACTATTAAATGAATCAGAAAGGAATGCAAACCAAAAACAAGTGCAATTTTGTGTGTTGTTAGGCTCCTCTGAAAATAAAACCTCAAATTTTTGATTTTAAGGCAGCGACAATTGTGCTTTTGAGGTGCTTTCAAGCCTGCGTATACAAACAGCATGCCTCCTGATGATTATACAATCAACACTTTATTTCCTCTGCCAGAGTCTCCACAGGGGTCCTCTAATCTCCTTTTGGACACATGATGATCTCACCCTTAGAGCCCATATCCTTTCTACCAGTCTTTGAGCCAAAGAGGTCTTTTTGGTTTACCACTGCCCTCCTAAACAAGCCAGCAGAGCTATTACAGATACTCCCTCTCCAAGCTTCTTAAGCTAATCCCACTTGCAAGTGGACAGAACAGGGAGCAGCAAGTATGCAGCCTCTAAGGACATCCCTGACAAAAACCAAGAACTGGGCTCAAGCCTCAGAGGTAGTAGGCGGGAGTTATGCTGTTTTCCAAGCCATTCCCTAGTTTTGATCGGTTTCACTTAATTTCCAGTTAATGGCATATACTGTTACATTCTGTTTCACACTACACTTCTCTAGCAAGGGACTGATGGTTACACAAGAACAAAAAAGCAAGAGAATGGTATACACTGCATGTTATTGGAAGACAAAAAATAGGCCTTACCCTTTTTCCCAAAGAGCTACTCCATTAGGGTAGGGCACAAATACAAAGGGAGTATTTTTGCCTCACTAACTAATCTCACATCTGTGGTTTTTGTGAAAGTAATCACATTTTGGAATACTAAAAGTATAAGTTCTTTCAAGAGTTATTTTCCCAAACCTGTTCTGAAGTCTAATTTAGCTTTTGCTTCCTCAAATCCAAAATTCTCATTTTGGATGATCACTGATAAAACAGAAGTAGAACTAGCTCTTCTGTTTGCAACTTTGAGGCATTAAGCAGTACATTTCAGTTTTTAGACAACTTATTGTTTAGACAGAATTCATTTTTTTCGTGTTAGAACCAGCATTTAGCTATTATATTTACTTCTGTAACGAAGTATATGTTAAAAAAATAACTAAGCTCTTTTGCTGTCTGCAGACACTGATGAATGCAGAACCTCAAGTTATATATGTCAGTACCAGTGTGTCAACGAACCAGGAAAATTCTCGTGCGTCTGCCCTGAAGGATACCAGGTAGTAGGAGGCAGAACATGTCAAGGTAAGTGCCCTCAGCTTAGCAGTCTCAATACTGCATTAGTAACACCAGCATTTCGGGCAAGACTAAGAATGCTTGCTATCGAAGTGTTTATATTTCATGACAGGATTACTGTTATGTTAGCAAAAGATACGTTGCAATTAATCATCAAATGCTTTGTCATCTCTTGTAGTAATTCATATTTGAATCCTTCAGCTCAAACTCTAAGTTCTTCAGATTCCTAGGACAAAATTGTAGTTTTTGCAGCCCTCAGGTAAAACGTGTCTTAGATGTCTAGGTAGTGAGTCTAAGTTTCAGAGATAAATATCTCCAAAAAAACATCAGGCCGTTTTTTGCAGACACTAGACATGGCTTTATATCATGTTTCATTTTAGAGAGGTTCCTAAATCCAGCCACAGTAGAAATGAAATACATGTTTCTTCTGATAACAGGAGAAAAAAAAAATGCAAGACTTGAGCAGCTTAGATAATTTGGATTTAGAAAACAAATGTTCTGGTCAGGTGCCACCGAATGCCAGAGTTTTAAAGTTTGTGTTTTTTCCTCAGCAGTGCTAAGTGTCTCTGCATCTTATTAGAGAATAGTGCAGAACCATCATATTAAGTGCAAGAACCATTGCTTATGTAATCCAGAAACCAATTTAACAGTCATTATTTTTAGAAATAAATAGGCGTGCTAATTATTGGCAAAAGGTATGAGGAAATAACTCAAATTTTTAATTAATGGTTTTTATAAAATTCAGATTAGTTTCTTTCCCTTCTTAAGAACAGCAGCTGATACTGAACATTGCGGAGCAGTTAGCTTGACCATCTAAAAATCTGTTTGTGCATTCCAAGAGATTAGATTTGAATAAACCCTTTCTGTGACTGTATTAATTTCAGGAGACCATATAAGTAGACAGCAGTGGGGTTCTGGCACTGACAGGATAATAGAGCATTAATACAGCACAAGTCTGACAGCCCCTACCTCCATCCAGGGTTATATTTCCAGGCGAAAAAGGAAGCTCTACTTTGCACAATAAGCAAGTTCCCATTATTCCTTTCAAAGCTATTTTAGTTAAAATGTAGCCTTTCACTAAGCATTTTAGTTAGACTGTGAAACTCGGGCAATTAAAAATGAGAACCGGCAAAAGGCAGGAAATCACAATTCTTCCTCAAAACCTTTTCCTTCTGTCTACAAGACACCCTCTGGTATAAAATCATTCTTTGCTAATTAGAAACATCACAGTATTTCTACAGTTGCATTACATGTGATTAGTATATTTCTTCAGTCAGCCAAAAAAATCTTCAGACATAATTAACACTCAATAAACAAATTTATTCCATTTCTGCATAGAGAAATCCTTTATAGCCAGGCCCCAGAAAATCAGGTAAAGAACACCTGTTGGGTTTCAACAGACAAGCAGGTGGCTTTTTTTGGGTTGTTGTTTTCTACAAAACCAAACACAATGTCCTCAAAACTCATTTCCATCTGCTTTGACACAGTCCCTTTTCCTTCCTCCTAGATATAAATGAGTGCGAGACTACTAATGAATGCAGAGAGGATGAAATTTGCTGGAATTACCACGGAGGATTTCGCTGTTACCCAAGAAATCCTTGTCAAGAGCCTTACGTCCTTACATCTGAGAAGTAAGAGAAAAATCAGTCTTTTTTTTTTTTAGGATCATCCTCAACAGGCAACATGATCAAATACAACAGAAAGCAAGTACCATTTGTTTGCAACTGTCACAGTTTCATCCGTTTCTGTTTTTCAGCCGCTGTGTCTGCCCTGTTTCAAATGCCATTTGCCGAGAGCTGCCTTACTCTGTTGTGTACAAATACATGAGCATCCGTTCAGACAGAACAGTGCCCTCCGATATCTTCCAGATTCAGGCAACCACTATTTACCCTAATACTATTAACACATTCCGGATCAAGTCTGGAAATGAAAATGGAGAATTTTACCTGAGAGTGAGTATTGGTGGGAGCTGGAGCCTGAGCGGGCTATAAAGACCACTGGTGCTATCCAGGTGTTATAGTGCCTTGCCGTTTTGACAAATCCATCAGCTCTTCCTGTAAGAGTATCACAGCATCCTAAAGTTTATGAACTTTTTAATACTTCCTTCTTAAATGTGCTTGGCTTCCAAGTTTTAAAGCGCCTTTTACTTCTCTACCAGAAAACTCTAAACTGAGACTCAAACTGTTTCTTTCAAATGAATACAAAGCTAGTAGCGATCATGAATATTTAGCAATCCTGACACCCATGTCAGATACAAATGAGATACCTCCATGCTTTTCACAGTCTGTACCAACACCCCATATATGTGTATTTAGGAGAGGATTATAGAAGGATTCCTTGTACTATTGCTTTTATTAGATTTCTCATTTTTGTGAAAAAGTAACCAATATTAGCTTGGGATGGGACACTGATTTCTAGAGTGCGAAGTTCAGGCCAACTTGCAAAGGTTTTGTGTTGAGACATACTTAAACCTTTATTTTCCCTGAAGTGCTGCAACTATTTCAGAAAACCATGGAAGTTCAAATGACTTACAATAGCAGTATTTCCTGTGGCATAAAGCATTCAAGTAGATACACATGAATGAAAGTGTCTATAACATCTGCTTTTTAAGATTTTTTTGGAAGAAATCTGATTTTCTTGGACACTTGTAATATTTACAAATTCCTGGGAAATCCTTTTTGCTTCATATGTGGCTTTACGCTCAGTAAAACAGAATCAGCACCAAAAAAATTTAAATCCAAAATATATTAATTGGAAGGTTTTCATTTTTGTTTATTTTTCTTGGCATCTGAAGATTAGGGGGAGTTGATAATACATCCAAAAAGCGTACCAAGATATGGCATTGCCTATTTACACCACGTTTCCCGAAGATGGGAACAAGGAACTACTCATCTGTACCTCACTTGTTCTGGTATAACCTATAAGCCAGTGCTTTTCCCTGGATTTATTACACACTGAAACCCCATATCTACCCCCAAAATACAAACAAACAGTTATTTGCTTAAAAAAAGAACAAGATCACTCCAACTGTAGTTTGGGTTAGACCCCAATCTAGCCTTCGGACTTTCTTTAGGCTAACAATTCAGTCTTCTGTTGCCACCCGACAAGGAATCGCAGGCCTTAAACAAGGAAGCACGTGTTTATTCCTGCCAAGGGAGCGCAGTAAACAAAGGCTTACTTAGAAGTTATTCCTATTGTTTTAGTAAAAGTCTAAGCCAGGTCTCGGATACAGCAGATGGATTGGATTCATCTGTATACCCTACTCATTTGACATGGTGAGAAAATATTTGTAGTAGATGAAGGGAGAGATGGAGTTTACCCTTTTATCATCATCTGTCAATTACAAAGCTGTTTAACAAACTAGCAGTGTGCCACAGACAAGGGCCATCAATGTTCCCCGGCAGCATGATCCCAGACTGGGAAAAGAGCTTGGGAGCAGTACAAGATGGGGATGGCAATAGGCACACCAGTTGCAAAAATTCCCAGTGTTTACAAGGGGAGCACGACTTCTTCCAGAGCATGAGCCATGAATTAGACGTAGAGTTTCCCTCCACTGAACAAGCTGTATCACTGTTAAAGACATTAGGTCTCTCTTGTTTGACTTATTCTCCATATATTTTAAAAGCTGATAGATGGGGATAAAAACAAAGACCATCCTGGGATAGATTACCACTTTTCACATCCTTCAGAAGAGTCAGCATAACCAGGAACAGATTTTGCAGTGCAGTTTATTCCTCTGAGCCCTAGTCAGGTAAAGTTTTCCCTGCAGCAAAGCCAGGTGTGAGATTAGTCATGGCCATTTAAAAATGTTACAAGAATACTTGCATTGTGTATCTCTGTGCTGAGACAGAGCATTTTTACGGTGTAGTAACACACACGCACTTTCTTGACACAACTAGGGAATCGTTTTAGATTTGACTGAGTTAAACTTTGTTGTTTTTCTTTCAGCAAACAAGCGCCGTAAGCGCAATGCTCGTTCTGGTGAAATCACTATCAGGACCAAGAGAACACATTGTGGATCTGGAGATGCTAACAGTCAACAGTTTGAATTATCGTACAAGCTCGGTGTTAAGATTAACAATAATAGTGGGACCTTACGCATTTTAGTGGTTTTCAATAACCTTTCACTGGCACTTAAAGCAGCCAAAGAATATTATCTTAAAGAAAGCACTTACTATTTTATTTATAGATTTTGCTCTCTTTTTTTTTAAGATTTGTTTAGTAAATTGATATCTTTAATCCACACATTACACCTGTAATTCAAAATTAGTAGATGTGTTCCATAGTATAACATGGGCATTGTCACTTTCTGTATAAAGATTTAAATCTTTTTTATTACCTTTCTTGGACTAGATACATACTACGCTTTTGTATGAGAACTGTACGTTCATACTATCCTGTAAAACTTCACACACCCTTCCTAGCCAAATAGGTCATGCAACTAAAAGGTGATCTTCTGTGTTGTTTTTATTTTAAACTCTAATGCAGCTACACTGACAATCTCAAAGAAAAAAATTATGTAGTATGAATGATACACAAAGTAACGGTTATCTGATAAGCTAAAATATATTTCTTCTTTTTAACTACTTTGTAACAAAAGATAACAGTCAATAAAAATCTATTTCTGTAGACATTTATGTGCCATCAGTTCGTTTTTCTAATCTGGGTTGGAGGTAAAGCTACATTGTGAGAAATGTTTTGCATTGGGTTTTTATATGCAGATTGTTTTAACCGTACCACAGAATAACATTCTGCTCTCTGCAAGAAAAATAGACCATAGGAAGAAAATTTCTCCAACAATGAAAGAAACTCCAAATGGAAAAATCACCATGCAGGGCACATGCGTCCGTGCTTTCTCCCGAGAACACTGTTGGTAGTTACTGGTTAGAGGGATACAGCATTTTCAGACAGAAGTTAACATGCTATTATTCCAGAAATATTATGTTGTATACTAAGAATTGAGTGCATTTGCTTATTAAGTTATATCATTTTCAGGCACTCGGTCCTATTCCTCCTCTTACAACTCAGATGTATCATGTACAGTGTTCATAAAATTTATTTCTAATTCAAGAACTAATAACATCTTTTGTAATATGTAAAATCTTGTTTCTTAAGATGTAGTAGCTAATCCTTTGATGTACAAAATTTTTAATAAAGATCTCTTACCGTATTGGATTTAGTCTTTTTTTGAGGTAGTTTATTAGCCACGTTAGAGGGCTGAATTGTCAGCTACTGTGGGAGTCAGCAAAGCCCCATCGAGTTCTACAGAGTCGGAATGACCCAGATCTCAGTCCATACAGTATTAGTTCATGGAAGACTAAAACCACAATTCCTTTGTAGAAGGACAAACATTACCTACTGAGTTTTAGTTTTACTGATGTTAAAAAAAAAAAAGGAAAAATATACCAACATATACACCTTGCTAGTTAGTTGCTGATTTACAGCATGGAGCCTCTTTTCTACTTAAAATTCATTTTCCATAGAAAATATTTGCAATTAGTGCATACATTATACACAAAAAACAACCCTCTTGTGGTCCAGACCCACAGATTCATAATTATTGAACATGTCAGTCACCCTCAGTGATTGCTTTCAGGGGATGTGCCCAAAGAAGCAATGAGCATGGCTGCAGAACTTGGCATCCAGAGGTCCTGCACAGCAAGACAGCAAAAATTGGCTCCAGAATGTAACTTAGAACAGGCCACAACCACTCTGGTTTAGGGTGACACATCCCCCACACTCAGACAAATTGCAGAGCAGGACCTCATTATCCAATGATCATTCCTTCAGGCAGTCATTTGTGGCTTTAAACAAATACTTCATCTGCCAAAAGGGTCAGAGCACATGGTTGTGGCATAGGCCAAAAAAACAGTTCTCGCACTGGGTCGCATTTTCTTTGCCTGGGGCCCCAGAGCTGTGGGGCAAGACCCCAGGTAGCCTTCAGCCCTCTCTGCAGAGACGAGCTCACCACTGCAAACCCAGTTGCTTTGTAGAGGGATTTAACTGGTGTTTTCCATGGTGAAAACTTTGATATACAGAGTTTGGCTTGTAGGATGCACCCTCCTTCCTCTCCCCAGAGGGATTCCTCCCCATTCATCATCACTACAAATCCGCTTGGTTTGAAAAGCGGCTCCTCATACTGCACACGTACTGAGCAAAATGCCTCTGACCTCCTCCTCCCTGCAGTTCTTGTGGCAAGCAGCACATACTCACCTCCATACTTTAGAGAGAAACCGTGAGTTGACACACTATCTAGTCTGTCCTCACAAACGAGCTGCGCTGGCCCTCAAGCATCCTCCTCTACCCCCAGCATCAGCACTGTTCTTTTCACCAACTTTTAACTTCCCAAACTGTGTAATTCAGCATTGCCCATTCCAAGAAACAATCGATTTTGTTGTTGTTTCTAGGCTTAACGTGAACATTTTTCTCTTGATAGGTGCCCAGAGGAGGCTGCAGTGGCTTTGCCTCCTTCAGTCCTGGGACTTGCAGGGCATCAGGCTGGTCCCTGCAGTAAATTAAGCAG